>NC_090438.1:714454438-714757468 GCF_031143425.1 Pleurodeles waltl
TGAGAAACATTAGGGTTTTTGTTGAGGCATTTTTGGGGCTAGATGCTTTCCGAGTCACGGAGTTTTCCTTTTATTCGCTGAATTCCTTCAACAACCCTCAACCTTTTCTTCTCACTGTCAGTCAGTCATACATCCAAAGTTGATCTGGCATTCCAGGCAGTTGAGGTCAAGAAAATAGGACAGGCGCTCTTTAGATTAAGCTCGAGGGAAACCTCAGCATCCACATCCCTCACTTCTTTCTCTGCATGGTATACACCAGCATCAGCAAGGGGGCTGAGAAAGGCATTGGCCGTCTGCAACTTGGTTACCCAACCTTTCTCGCCACCATCTCTTGGTTGAGTCTAACCTCGGTTAAAACAGCATAAAGGTCAATGGTAAACTTGCTTGTCACAGAAGGATACCCCAGAAAATGTTTTATTTTAGGTTCGGGAAAGGGGTGAATTTTAACATCAATCAATAATACAACTTCCTGCTTAACCTATCTTATTTTATATAGGGACTCAATCCAATGTGAAGCGACTCAATGAAAATGATTAATATCTTTGTTTCATTGCAACATAGTTTAATTATTAACCATTTTTACAATTTTCAAAATAGTGCCTTTTGCTCTACATCGTTTTCTAGAACAATCTTAAAACCATACACAAATTACTACACAATATTACAGTGATTACAAAAAATGTCGAAACTAAACAATACATCATACGATTACCCCACACAACAGTCACTACCTCTCGCTCATACATCATTACCGATGCATTTCATATATTCAATTGTTAAAAGAACCCAGAAAGAAAAATATTGCACAAGTAGTCAAGGAGACCATTATTCTTTTAGCCTTCCATTGGTACTTCTTGAACTGGGTATATCCCAAATCCAGTCAACACACTTTTAGGTGGATACAATTTTTTTTAACCACTGTCTTCAGGACTTCTGTCTTTCTCAATTCACCCTATCCAAGAGGTGAGGGTAATAGTCATAAGGAGCTGCTGCACTTGTACTATTCAATGACTCATATTATGTGTTACACTACATTCTTAAGGTGAAATACTGCCTCCCAACTAAAGGGTCGAACTACAAAATATAAGGTGCTTTAATCCATGTAGATACGGAAAAAGGAAGAATGTGATGAAAAAAAAGGTTACTTATCTTTGGTAATACTTCTTTTGTTGGATACAGTGACTACCTGTGGATTCCTCACATTTTGAATACTCCCAATGCACCAGCATTCAACTGAAATCTTTTCTTTCTAGCATCTCCACATCGACGAGGACGTCACAATGGAATGGCTCCGCATGCGATTCTGTCAAACATCATTGGAGCCATAAGAAGTCCTTGCAGACATCAGTTTCACCCACTTTTTTCACTGTGCCTTCGAGGCGAACGGGTGAACACCAACATTACAAGTACAACATGTGCAAACTCAACACAAGATTTTATATATCTAAATATATAAATAAGTATACATTCTGTACATACAATTTGCCAGAAATACAATATATACAAAATATCTTTCTTGGTATAACCCGACAGGCAACAAGGAGGCGGGTAGGACCCTGAGGAATCCACAGGGAGATACTGTATCTATCAGAAAAAGCGTTACCAAAGGTAAGTAACTTGCTGATCTGATGGATACATCTACCTGTGGACACCTGGAGGTGGGTGCCTGTTTGGGTAGAGGTGGACACCTGGAGGTGGGTGCCTGTTTGGCTATACCAAGAAATCATGCAGCACTGAACGGGCAAAATGACCGTCCCTCCTCACTCCCGAGTCCAAGGAATAATGGCTTGCGAAAGTGTGGATGGAAGTCCAAATTGCTGCTTTGCAAATATCCACTACAGGTACATCTCTATCGAAAGCAGAAGTAGTAGACCTAGCTCTGGTAGAAAGAGCTCTAATGTTCTCGGGAGGATCCTTCTTTTTCAGTGCATTACATATTTTAATTCAAAGAATGGCCCACCTTGATAGAGTTCTTTTATGGACGGCCTTGCCCTTCACCTTGCCCACGTAGCCAACGAAACACTGATCATCCGTCCTGAACTCTTGTACTGAACCTCAGCACTCTTTGGATCCAGATGGTGCAGGCTTTCCTCCTCATTGGAGGGATCGGAAGGAAGGGGAGTGGGGTGGGGTAAAAGGACTGAAGGGTGATGGTCTGCCCTAAATGGAAAGGAGTCACCACCCTTGGAAGGAAAGCTGCCCTGGTTCTCAAAACCATCTTGTCAGCATGGAAAGTGGTAAATGGGGTTTTACACTTCGAGCTTGCAGCTCATTAACATGCCTAGCTGACGTTATTGCTGTAAGAAAGACAGTTTTAAACATACGGAGCCCCAACGGGCAACTGTGCAATGGTTCAAATGGCGTACCCATCAGGTACATTACAGCTAAATTTAAATCCCACTGAGGCATTATTAACGGATTGGGGGATCCTATTAGTCAAACCCTTAAGAAACCTTAGAAGTGTAGGAGACTTAAATAAAGAGGGTTGGTCAGGTTAACAAATACATGCAACAGTGCAGACAGCCCTTCACTGTCGCAACTGTGCAACCTTGTTGTGCCAAGGAGAGAGCAAATTGTAAAATGTTGGACAAATAGGACTTTAAAGGATCAATGTGTCTCTCCTCACACCATTTAACAAACTTGGCCCATCAACCAGCATATACTGTTTTGGTGGAGTGTCACCTGGCCGATAATATAACATCCACCACTTCTTGGGGAAGAGAAAAAGAATTCAGATTGCCTTGTTCAATCTCCAGGCATGTAGGTGCAGGTTCTGGAGGTGGGGGTGTACAACTTGCCCATGCAACTGCGAGAGTGGGTCTGCCCTCTGAGGGAGACTGAGCGGAGGGCACAGCAAGAGGTGAAGGAGGTCTGTGTACCACACCCTTCTTGGACAATCCGGGCCTATTAATATAACTTGGGCCCTGTCTTGGTGAATCTCCCTCAGAACCCTAAAAAATCAAGGGTATCGAAGAAAAAGTGTAAAGCAGCCGGTTGCTCTAGCTCAACTGAAACGAGTCCCCAAATGCTTCCTGCATTGGACAATGAAGGTTGCAGAAAGACGGGCAGTGAGCATTCTCTCAAGTGGCAAACAGGTCTATCAGAGGCGTCCCCTATAACTGGAAGACGTGAAGAACCACCTCCGGACGGAGACGCCACTCGTGGTCGGCTGAAAAGTGCCGGCTGAGACTGTCCGCACGTATGTTGAGAAATCTGGCCCAATGGTTTTCTACTATGCAAATCCGATGGTCCTGAGCTCAGGCCCAGAGTTGTAGAGCCTCTCTGCAAAGAAGATACGACCCTACTCTTCCACGCTTGTTGATATACCACATTGTGGTAGTGTTGTTTGCCAAGACCTGTACTGAATGACCGCGGAAGGGAGGAAGGCCTTGAGAGCCAGATGTATTGCCCGCAACTCCAACAGATTGATGTGAAACATCTGTTCCACTGGAGACCAAGCAGCTTTGATCTCAGGAGCCAGTAGATGCGCTCCTAACCCTAGACTGGAAGCAGCCGTTATGACTGTGGCCACCGGAGGTGCAATACAAAACGACCTCCCCTGCGATAGGTTGCTGTCCACACACCACCATCAAAGATCCAGTGCAGTGTCTCTGAAGAATGTAATGGACTCCTTGAGATCCCTGTTGTGTTGAAACCACTGCTTGTGGAGGCACCAGTGGAGAGCCCTCAAGTACCAACGTGTGTGAGTGACCAGCAGAATACAGGAAGCCAACAGACCGAGCAGGTGCAGGACCTTTAGGACTGGACAGCTCCATCCTGAAACATCAGAATCATATCCTGAATGTCCCGAATTCTCTAAGGGGAAGAGGGGTGGAGGCATGATTCATTGTTGTGTCCAATACTGCCCCTATGAACAGAAGGCACTGAGAGGGCTCCAGGTGAGATTTGGGCACGTATAACGAAAAGCCCAGGTTGAACAACAACTGGGTTGTCACCTGTAAATGGTGCAGCATTAACTCTGGAGACTTGGCTCTGAGCAGCCAATTTTTGATCTGGGCAGTCCCGGACACTACATTGAATCATGCCTACAATGCTAAACACCCATGAGTCTGATGTTTTTGACTCTCACTCTTAAAGAAAATTAATTAGCCTTCCCCCTACGTGCAACACATGCTGGTGAAAGGGGAGAGAATTAGGTCTGCTTTCCTGACGGGTTCCTAGCAGAAGATGAAGTGGAAGAGGAAGGAAGCAGGGCAGCACCATGTTGGTAGGGAGTTGGTAGATTATTGCCCCTGGAACTGCTGCCTCCCACGAAAGGAGGAGCTGTGGTCAAACCCTCTATATCGTCTGAGAGGTCTACAGGGAGTGCAGAATTATTAGGCAAGTTGTATTTTTGAGGATTAATTTTATTATTGAACAACAACCATGTTCTCAATGAACCCAAAAAACTCATTAATATCAAAGCTGAATATTTTTGGAAGTAGTTTTTAGTTTGTTTTTAGTTTTAGCTATGTTAGGGGGATATCTGTGTGTGCAGGTGACTATTACTGTGCATAATTATTAGGCAACTTAACAAACAAAAAATATATACCCATTTCAATTATTTATTATTACCAGTGAAACCAATATAACATCTCAACATTCACAAATATACATTTCTGACATTCAAAAACAAAACAAAAACAAATCAGTGACCAATATAGCCACCTTTCTTTGCAAGGACACTCAAAAGCCTGCCATCCATGGATTCTGTCAGTGTTTTGATCTGTTCACCATCAACATTGCGTGCAGCAGCAACCACAGCCTCCCAGACACTGTTCAGAGAGGTGTACTGTTTTCCCTCCTTGTAAATCTCACATTTGATGATGGACCACAGGTTCTCAATGGGGTTCAGATCAGGTGAACAAGGAGGCCATGTCATTAGATTTCCTTCTTTTATACCCTTTCTTGCCAGCCACGCTGTGGAGTACTTGGACGCGTGTGATGGAGCATTGTCCTGCATGAGAATCATGTTTTTCTTGAAGGATGCAGACTTCTTCCTGTACCACTGCTTGAAGAAGGTGTCTTCCAGGAACTGGCAGTAGGACTGGGAGTTGAGCTTGACTCCATCCTCAACCCGAAAAGGCCCCACAAGCTCATCTTTGATGATACCAGCCCAAACCAGTACTCCACCTCCACCTTGCTGGCGTCTGAGTCGGACTGGAGCTCTCTGCCCTTTACCAATCCAGCCACGGGCCCATCCATCTGGCCCATCAAGACTCACTCTCATTTCATCAGTCCATAAAACCTTAGAAAAATCAGTCTTGAGATATTTCTTGGCCCAGTCTTGACGTTTCAGCTTGTGTGTCTTGTTCAGTGGTGGTCGTCTTTCAGCCTTTCTTACCTTGGCCATGTCTCTGAGTATTGCACACCTTGTGCTTTTGGGCACTCCAGTGATGTTGCAGCTCTGAAATATGGCCAAACTGGTGGCAAGTGGCATCGTGGCAGCTGCACGCTTGACTTTTCTCTGTTCATGGGCAGTTATTTTGCGCCTTGGTTTTTCCACACGCTTCTTGCGACCCTGTTGACTATTTTGAATGAAACGCTTGATTGTTCGATGATCACGCTTCAGAAGCTTTGCAATTTTAAGAGTGCTGCATCCCTCTGCAAGATATCTCACTATTTTTGACTTTTCTGAGCCTGTCAAGTCCTTCTTTTGACCCATTTTGCCAAAGGAAAGGAAGTTGCCTAATAATTATGCACACCTGATATAGGGTGTTGATGTCATTAGACCACACCCCTTCTCATTACAGAGATGCACATCACCTAATATGCTTAATTGGTAGTAGGCTTTCGAGCCTATACAGCTTGGAGTAAGACAACATGCATAAAGAGGATGATGTGGTCAAAATACTCATTTGCCTAATAATTCTGCACTCCCTGTATAGGCCAAGGTGAGAGTTTGGAGACCCGGAGACTTAGCCATGGGGCTTACTGTCCTTGAATCTCTCAAGTGCTGAGTCAGCCTTCTCTCCAAATAGTCTCGACCCATCAAAAGTGAGATCCATTAAGGTGGACTGAACATCTGGGGAAAACCCTGATCCCCTTAACCATGCATGCCTTCTGCTGGCCACCGATGTACCCATTGCCCTGGCAACAGAGTCCGCAGTGTCCTGGCCAGGTTGGGTGACCTGCTTAGACGTTGCCCGACTGTCTTGTAACAACTCTTTAAAATGCTCCTACACATCTTGCGGTAGCTTAGGATTCACTTCCTTAGCAGAGTCCATCAGCACATGGATGTATCTGCCCAAGACACATGTAATGTTCACAGATTTTAAGGACATGCTACATGAGGAAAACACCTTATTTGCAGTCTGTTTCATACGTTTCGAGTCCCTGTCTGCAGTGCTTGTAGGGAAGTAGCTGATTTAGCAGAACAAGAAGCATGGACCACCCGACATTCAGGTGTCAGATGTTGGCTGAGGACTTGCATGTCAGCTGGTGCAGCCCTATATCTCCTAGCGGTGACCTTGGACACAGCCGGAGTAGACACAGGCTTCCGCCACAGATCCAGAACCGGATCAGACAAGGCCTCATTAAATGAACACAAAGATTCTGATGTAGTAGAGGAGGAGTGGAGAACCTCAGTCAATATGTTCGATTTTAGCTCTGATGTTGGCAATGGTAACTCCAAAAGGTCAGCAGCCTTCCAGATCACACTGTGATAAGAAGTTTCTACTGGATCCAGAATACCTCCAGGAGATAGCAATTCCCACTCTGGGGAGGTGTCTAGACCACTTGCCACTTCAATCCCTTCAAAGCCATGAGCATGCTAAGGGATTTCTCCTTCGTCCAAATCCTTATGCTCCTCCAGATATTGTTGTTCTTCAAAGAGTTGCAATGCCTCTCTTCTTGACCTTAACCTAGAGTCCAATCTCGGCGCAGATACAGAATGAACTGACAGCGAGGATGTATGATGCAGCACAGGTGAAGCCGGGGCCGGGACCTTTCCCCTGATAGGCGTCGAATGACGTGACTCCAGATGAACATTATCTGATGTCAGTATCGGCGCCGGCAGCATAGTCATCCCTGAAGGTGATGGAGCCGTGGGCAAAAAGGGAATAAAAGAAGCCTGTTTGAACAGCAACGAGACACCTAGATTGAAGGCTAATGGACCCGTGGCACCCGCAGGCGCACCAGCAGGGGCCACAGCTCTGTTAAAAATGCTAAACATAGCATCTAAAAATGCAGTTGGATCTGCACCAGGAGCAGGCAAGGCTGTATATTCTACTTGAGGCTGGGTCCCACTGGACTCTTGCTCCTCAATCTCCTGCTCTGATGGAGTAGCAGGAGAGAACTACATGGTAGCACTTGTAGGTGACACTGATATCTCTACCAAAGACCGTGCCGGTGATGTCTCTGCCGACTTCGGTTGCAGAGGCGAAAATGTAGGGCTCATCTCCCAAGCTGAATTACACAGAGACTTGGACGTCGATGGCAAGGCCCTCGGGCTGACATCTAGAGACGAGTGACGCTAAGAACTGTGATGTCGCCACTTCTTATGAGTTGTTCTAGGAGATGAAGACTCTTCTCGAGGCCTGGATCTTGAAGACTCCTCTTGAGGCCTGGATCTTTGACAGCCCTGCTTTTCCTTCTTGGCCTTTGCCAGGAACAGCTTAGCTTCTCGCTCTTTAAGTGCCTTCGGGTTCATACTCTGGCAAGAAGAGCATCCCCGATGTTGTGGTTGGAACTCAGGCACCAAAGACAACTCTTGTGAGGGTCAGTTACAGACATATGACCCCCACACTCCCTACAAGGCTTCTTCAGTGGAAGACATTGTCGCACGAAAAAGATTTTGACAAGGAGCTCCCTCGACACAGTGTAACACCTGGAGAGGTAGAAAAACTGTTAGTGTCGAAGGTGCAGAAAAAAGAGAACTGACGTCAGCACGCGGGCAAGAACTTCTTATGGCTCTGATGACATCAGATGGAGGTGCGTGCAGAGTCGTTCCATTGATAAATCCTCGTCAACGTGGACAGCTTGAAAGAAAAGATTTCTGTTGAAAGCTGGGACAATGGAAATATTCAAAAGGTGAGGAATCCACAGGTAGATATATCTATCAGAAATCTACTATCACGTATCACAGAAAGCGGTAATGAAGGAGCTAGTTTTCTCATTTGTAAAATCCAGTTTGCGTTCTCTCAATCCAAGATGTACTGCCGGTGCCTTTTAACAATGTAATACATGGAATGCATGGGTGGGATGTATGAATGAGAGGTAGTGACTGAGGTGTGGGGTGATCTCATGATATATTGTTTAGTTTTGCTATTTTTGGTAATAACTAATATTATGTAGTAATTTGTGTATGTTTTTTAAATTGTTCAAGAAAAGAATGTAGAGCAAAATGCACAATTTGAAAACTGTAAAAACTGGTAATACTTTAACAATGCTGCAATGAAATAAGGATATTAATGATGTTCATTGGGTTGCCTCCCATTCCATTGAATCCCTATATAAAGTTAGATAAGTTAAGCGGGTAGTTGTATTAATGATTGTCAGTGATAAACTTCCACCAAAAGCTTGTGTGAAGCTGCATCACAATAAAACTAGTTGGGTTATAAACTAGTCTGGATGACTAGGATAAACAGTGGATGCTGAGCCAAAGGCTTGGAGCTCTCGAAAGAGCATCCATTATGCCAGCCATTGCGCTCACGCAGTCAAGGTGATTAGAATGAGGGAGATATACCAGGTACTCCAGTGGAATGAACACAGACATCTGCCTAAGAATTGAGAATGAGAGACGCAGCAGTCCAGGGACAAAAGTGGGTAAAAACCCACTGGGCTGAGAATGAGACTACCCAGTAAATGACAGCAGAAGACAGAATAATGGATGAGTGTAGGAGACAGTCCAGGGAATAAAATCAGTAGTTAGGCAAAGGGATCAAAGTAGAAGAAAGCCTGGATAATGGGACCCGGAGACAGCTGAAGGTTTGATAACGGGTTACACAGTGAGTTAGATGGTACATGGCAGCTTGGAAGATGTGAGCCACACTCATTGCAGAGAATGAGTAAGAAGCATGGTGCACAGCTTATGATGGAACCATCCCAAAATATAACAGACAGTCCAAAGCAGTGGAGTGGGAGACTGCCAGAGGGATAGGAGAGCCTCCAAATGTTAGCAAAGGGTACAAGCAAACTGACAAGCTAATCTAAAGAGAAAAAGCACACTAAAAGCAAGTGAACTATATCGTACTTTAACGTTCATTCACTTGAACAGAAAATCATGTATTTAACAGATAAATATCATGTTTTCACATAGCATTAGCTATCTCTGAGGCTAATCTACTTGGACGTGTGCCAAGTTGTCATATTTAATGAAGAATTAGTTAAGAATGTAGTGCATTTAGGCAAACTGCAAATTCTAGTTGGATGCATGTTTTAATATATCAGAACATAAACAATATATGTTCTACACAGGGTAAACAGGAGGGTGTAATATTCTTTCCCCTAAAGCCAAATACCCAAGTTATAAAACCTGCACTGTGAGGAGAACCATATGTAATGTTTTACAGTTAACTTGTGATGTAATTGACAAAGACTACAAAGCGCTGAGATGCAACAAGAAATGCTATCACAATTCTTTTTTTTTGCATGTCTTCCTACTTGTCCTATTATAAACTTTCAGAAGACAGTCAGATAGTTTGAGTCAGTTGTCTGTATGATGCAATTCAAGCAGACCTGTTCTGTGTTAATAATCACACAATCCACAAGACCCATCATCCTCTACTTTTAAGCTTATACATAGGTTAATAGTTTATTGCCATTAGTGGAGGGACAGGAACCCATCTGTTGCTGCACTTGCGTTTATGCAACATATTAGTCAAAGATGAATGTGTTTGGTTTGGACGTCGTCGTCAAACTGAGGCTATGGGGATAAAACACTATCATAACTGACACATACATTCCTAACAATTTTTGGGGTGTGTTGGAGTGTAAACATTATTAATAAAAATGGTGCCACTAAAACATAATGTGAAGTAACATGTATTAAAAGTCTCAACGGAAAATGTGTGTTTTGGGAAATATGATCACTGTGGTGTCAGCCACAACATGGTTTGACATGATAATAATTATCGATTAATGAAAATGTATTTTGTTTAAATATAATTAAATATACTGAGAAGGTTATTATTAATGTGTACTAAACGGTTTATGGTTTAAAACTTATTATGAAATGTTTTATTTTTTCATGTGTAGCACTAGTTAAAAGGCCACACATTCAGTAATTTTCCAGAGGCACGTTGTTTTAAAAAAAATGTTAACTCTGCAAAATAATGTTGCTTCAAGCATCCTGTGTGACTTGCACACTGTGGAAAAGTTATGTTCTTTGTTTATAACAGCTGTATTTTCTGTGTTGAGATAATAATGTACAGACTAAACAAAGAGCCACAGTGCTCAATGTTGTGTTTTTCATCTAACATTTCATTTCTGTTACAGCTTAATTTTGCCAGGAAGTACATTTTATGTTTCCAAGTAGTTTTAAATGTAATTAATCACAAAAGCTGATGTCTGTTGAGGCAGAGAGGAGTGACAGCGTTAATCCAATCCTTGGTGAAGATAATGTGAAGAGATAGATCTGATGCGCAGAAGATGATCATTGGCTGCAAAGTAAAACCTCTCCTAGTCTGCCTAATAGGGGCTTAGTTAGTAACTTTTGGTACTATAATATAGAAATGTTTTAGGTGATGTAAGTCTGATTCCATTTAGCTTCAGTTCTGTTCTCCATTTTCAAAGTTACAAGATGTTGCTTAACTCTATGCCTATGATTCTAACAGTTCAGATATATTAGGCCCAATGTTACTGAACTGTTTCCCTTTAAAGTCCTGATGCTGATTAATGAAGAACTGATGTTCCTGCGCACTGCTGAAGAAGTTTCTGCTGTTTGCTGATCCATTTAGGAGAGGTATAACCAATGTGCATTTGTGTTTTCCTTGCAGGTTTTCTCTTTAGAAAATCCAACGGGCTATTTTGGTTAGTGCCATAGACACATGTTTTCCAAATTAATTTTTGTCTTATTTTTCTTTTTGCATGAAGCCCACACATGCTTTTCTAATTAGAGTGCTAGTTAGGGATGCCTGACCTAATTAATGTCTAAATTTGACTGTTTATTAATTGTTGTTATTTGTTTCAACTTCACAAACTAAATGTATACTGTTTCTCTATTTCACTTGATTGTGTTGCTACTTTGTATTGTTCTTTTGTAGTGTCTAATGTTAAATTTCTTAATTAGATTGGGATTTTTCAGGCGTTTTGGACAGCCTGTGATGTTTCTGTATTTCTCTCATTTAATCTTCTCGCATGATTTACTTAATCTTAGCATTGTTAATCTAAAGGGCAATTAATGTTCAAGTTTTACTAAACTGGTGTGGTGATTCATGGCCACATAGGTCATGGTATGTTTACATTTTTGACTTCAATTGAATTATGTTGATTATTTGATGTTATGTTTGATGTTTATTGGTTTGCAGTGTTTGCTTTGGATGATTTCACACTCCTGTCTGAGTCAAAAGGTCTAAATTGACCTCTGAGGGTAACAGATGTTTTACCCTGTACCTGTCACCTTACCATAATAATATAAAAGCAAATAAGGTCTGACTTGCCCTCAGGAGTTTTTATTTATGAACAGAACCAAGCACTGAGAGTAGGCTTGGGTTTCTTGCTAACAATGTGGTGGTTGGTTGAGAAAATAAAGGGAATTACTCGATTCTATGCCTTAACACCATTACATGTATTGTAAAAATGCAAATACTTCTGTGTACCGTAACATGCACCGTTACATTAGTGGATGGCTATGTTGTTGTTATGCCAGCCTGCGGATCACCAAATCCATAGTATGAATGCTGAGTTACATACATTTCTGATGGATCGCAGTCATTTTATTTGTTGTCCAATTGCATATTTTTTGTAGTGTATAGTAAGAGTAGTTTTCTTCTGAAAATTTGCACCATGAAACACGTATTTCGGAAAACAGTGAAGCCTGCCCTTGTCTATGCTTTCATTATCAGTTTATCAAGTTCTTCTCACATTCTTTTTTATGAGAAGATCCTAACATCTGTTCATTTGTTAGTATTAGCCGACATCTGATCACGTGCCCTTGCTTCCATTCATTTGTATTAAGAAAAAGCGGTATAAAAATATTCATTGAGTTTGAAGATTTCAGCATTATATGCTCCAAATGACTAAGGGCGAAAGCTCTGGTATGTTGGAACAACAGTAGTCTTGCATTATATTGCCTATTTCCTAAAGCATGATAGACTTTATAGGCTATCGAGAATGTTGTATTTTCTTTTACATGGTTGTACCACCATTTGACTTCTGAGAGCTGATGAAAACCTAAACCTCCACTAAGAGCAAACACTTGAGCGCGGAGATTCACTGTCCTGCAAATACATCAACATTTTACTAGTTTACTTATTCTGTAAGATTTTTTTCTATAATAAACATTAGTTACAGACACCAACAGGAAAAAACATGTGACGTGTATCCTAAATCATACGAAAATGAATCTAAATGGTATTAGTTTAATTTAGAAGTTTATACTTACTGGAAAGTGAATGGCTTTGCGAAGAACAAGAAAGAAAGTACAATCGTCATAGCCTTTCGTCCCGTTGTTACTGCAGAGGGAATAAATATTAAAAATTATCTTACAAATCCACATTATTTTTTCACTTGTTACGGAATGAACTGACTGGGGATCACAGATGGCGTTTAGTAGGAAACATTTTCATTCAGAAATACGCATGGCCCTAGCCAGAATAATCTATTTTCGGGGTCCTGGCCCCTATTACAAGAACAATGAAAGTATGGTTCTGGGTGGGATTCGTTTTAAAAATGCAGTACAATTTGTGATCTTGACTACCACACGTTACATTTTCTTCAATGTTTATTGACTATGTCGATGTTATTTCCCACTGAATAACTTCCGGTGTAAAACTGTGAGGCAGGGGGCACTGCCAGACGCCTAGCTTGCACCTATAATTTAAAGACTACCATGCAGGTATTTTGGCACTCTCTGTAGGGAGCTGCAGGGGATAGTAGTATCCTGGTGTGCATATAATAACTATTGGAGCAGCAACGTTGATTAAAGGTGGACAGAACGAAAATATAATTTTACAAGGGATTAGTAGATTAACTTTAATTAATTGCGCATCCTAAAGGGTGTTCGACAACTACCCCTAGCAGGAGCTGGGCAGGATTCACTACAACTTTACCGGTGTATTTTTGGACCTCATCAAAGAGCTACTGGAAAATTAGTGCTGAACAGTAGATTCTCCTCCAAAAGAAAGTAAATGCTGCAATTTTCAAGGTTCCTTGGCTCAGGTGTGGCAGAGCGGGGGCCCTTCTCACGTTTGTCTAATTCAGGTTTCCATATCTGAGATCTAGTAGATCAGAGCGCCGGGATACCTAGGTGAAGTTGCAGTCTGCGCTATACTTAGTGCGCATTCATTTATTCAAAATACGTAGAGGTGAACAAAAATCTTTGTAATTGGTACACATTAACTCTCATTGTGAACCAGAAAGCTATCGAGTGTACTAAATTTGTGATTGTCAATAATACTTTTGCAAAAAGAAGAAAAAAAAACCTCAAGTGGCTGAATACGATGAGCCCCACTTTCATCCTCCAAAATCAGTGCCAGTATGACAATATTAGACAGAGAAAGGTGTCCCATATCATTACATAATACAGTCTAATCTGCCCCCATCAGCACGGTGTAGCCCCAGTGTTAGCATACAATTACCAAAACAGATGCTACATTTCTCAAGACCAAATTGAGTCAAGTATGATTTTAAACATATTTTTCCTTCAGCTACTATTACACACAATACTGAGCCTTCAGAACCCACACCTTTAATGGGAAACAAAGCAACATGTTATTGGCTAAAATTCCAAGACTGTCTGAAAGCGTCAGACATGTCATGGAAAACACTTGAATGCCTGCAGACTCTTTCAGCACTGAATTTAAAAAAGCCTTCAATATCTCTACTAGGTAAGATTAAAGACGGTAATACGCCATTTCCTTTTTCTACTACTAAACCAGCTATGTGAATTCGACCAACCTCTGCATTCTATTGTGATGTTGCAGCCAAGATGCCACTTTGCCCAGGAGACTATACAAGTATTCTAATACCTGGCATGGAGAATTACTTCACATACACATTTTTGGGATCTCTGCACATCACAGAATCACACACCATATCGGAGTGTTTATTACTGCTCGTGATGTGACCCTGGGAAGTGTACCTTTTCAGCTGTCCTAATCTCATTTTTTCACTGATAATAACAGTCTGTGTACCCTTTTCTTTCTGTACCTCACCTGTTAATGAGACAACACATCCCCATTCTTCCATGAGGCAAGCCCCCATGCCCAATGAATATGGAATTATTTCCCAAAATTATCATAAAAGATCAGAGGAAGACTAGCAGTCATCCTTAAGAACTCATTACAAACTACAAACATTAATGGCTTTGTTCCAATCGAATGTCATCAGCTCTTCATCATACCTACCATCTCTTGCTCACTTATCCTGATATACTGGCATCTGTGGAACAAAGCGTTTACAGATGGCTTCCTAGAGACCATCGCAGACATTACTGTGACAATAACTGCCCCCTTGTGACGCGAATATCTTGTTCAATTGTCCAAACATGCCCCGACCATGAAACCTCACGTGCAACCTAAAGACCCTAACTCTTCTCAACTCATCTCCGACAGTGCACATAGCTGGCCATAACGTGAAGGCAATATTCTCTCTTACAAGATACATCACAGTAAGAAGAAACCTACCCATTTTTTGGAGCTACCACCACATCATCTCTATCCTGTTCAACGGCCCCATAATAACGACTGGTATAACAATAGTGACAAACAAGGTGAATTACAAAGGAACTAACTCACCCTTATGCTACTCAACGCTCATCTCTTAGTCAATGCACCTGATGACCAAATAACAGAAATGGAAAGGATTTACAACTACGTCCTCAGGCTTTGACTGAATCCCATCCATTAATACTTCAATGCAATACAGTGACTGAACTAATATATCTTAACTCAACAAATAGCCAAAGAAGATAAAGATCACTGCACTTCAAGAACAATGGAAGACTCTTACCAACATAACAGACCTCAACTCTGATTATTGAACATGATCTACATATCTATCAGCAGGAAGTAGAAAAGTCTCCACTGCCGATAAAGGATCTCTAATTCCAAATACCTAAAAAAAAGAACTTGGTCAATCCTTATAGTTATGCAACTTGGAAGGCACAATCACAACCCTCAAGCTTTCAGTAAACATCAAAGAACACCTCCTTTTTGAAGCAAAGATGACAGAACAAAATCTCATTAGTGAGACCCACGACATCCAGGCCACCCAGACTAAAATTAAGATGATTAAATCCACTGGCCCTGGCAGGCTACAAGCAACACGCAATTCAAAGACGTGTGAGCCAGCAGGATCGCCATCATACAGCTATCCTCTTAAGCTTTCAAGAACACCCCACTTTCAACAACTGCTACGACCCCAGAACCATTCCTGCTCAATCTACCATTATGCAGATCCCCTACCAGCCTTAGGACCTCTTCTCTGAATTTAAGATCTCCCATATCAGACTGCTCATCAAGATGAAGTACAGTGATCCAGTAACCCAGCCAACTATCACCAATTCTCAATGGCCCATTCTTAGGAAAACTGTCTGCAAGAACTAAGATTAATCAGCAGCTTCTGGAACAAAACTATCATTCTCAAACCACCTAGACAGTGACCCAGCAGATCAAGAGGCATTGAATCCACCTTGATGTTCCCCTGGGTGACGTGAAGACTATTTGGAACAGAAATAAAGCTGCAGCATTCCTACGGCTGGATCAGTCCCTCCACTTTGAAACAGTCCACCACTTGACCCTCCTTTTGCAGACATCTTCCTACCTCTCTAGCAAATCTAGCATCATCTAGATTCTCCAATATACAACGCCTCCATTCAGAAGTGACACTGGGTACCCGAAAGAGCTATAATTTCACCTTTCCTATTAAATGTCTGCCTCAGTCCATTACCAGACCTCACCAAGCTCTTCAACCTTACCTGCTACAACCATGCCAATGAACCTCAACTCAACGTAAAGGTGGGAGGCCCTTTGGACATTGACAAATGAGGAGCAGACAAGTGATTCAAAACTGTTCACATGTGGATGTGGAGGAGCCACCTTAAGTTTAATACCAAAACAGAGATCCGTACCTGCTGGCAGAACTACCAGCACACAATATTGTGGCTTCACGGATTTGGATATTTCAGTGTTATCTATGACCCCAGCCTTTCACTTGTCCTTCTAGTGAAGAAAGTTATGCAAAAATTATGTCTACACCTGGCAACCTATTCGAGGCATCTTCTCCAAACTACATTTCTATAGAATCTCCAGAGCCCCATTGCCCTTGTCATATTGTCTAAATATACAAATAGACTGCTTTGGGGCCTCACTCTCACTTCTATGAATATTCCAATATGGGGCAGCAAGACAAACCCCACGCGTCTGTCTACTGGGTAAAATCATACACATTTTCCAAGGTTTCCCACCTGATAGCTAGAGAGTCTGCCTTCAAGGGGCTCTGTTTTGCTCACAGTGTCATCCATTGGAAGGGCCAATTTTTAAGCACAACTGTATACTTATTCACAGAACAGGATCCTTCACTCCAAACCAGCTCCTTCGCTAAATGTCCCCTCTTTGAGGAACAGTGCCCTTGGTGGAACCTTCTTCAATACACTGGGAGGAGAACTATGGAACTTGATACCCACAAAGACAAACATCTAAGTATATCTGCAATTCAGAAAGGTAAAGGTCTTCCTCAACATATGATGAAGGGTTCCACTAAGTAGCAAATATCATTTGCCATCCCAAGAAGGGCATGAATGCAACAGAACCCAGGCTCATATCCTCCCTAGAAATGGAATCAATTGTTTCTCAATGATGCTATGTAAGAAGGCTTGCAGGTTTATCTCTCACTCTCCTTTGCTCTACCCCATGCAAAGGTGCAGTGATGGGTTCACAGCAATAAATTCTCAGTGGCACTGTTTGTCCAGTCTCCATTCCACCAATCATGTATAATACCAAAACATTTCTGTATTCCGTCAGCCAATAGAAAACTGTCCTATGAACTTTTCAACCTAACTCTCACCCTATTTTTCACTTCACTCCATGCTGAGGAGTAACAACATATGTTACAATAATAGCATATCTCTGGTCATCAAATATGACACTAAAACACTTCACATGGAGGCCCACTACAAGCAAACACCCTTCCAACAAAGCACAACCCATCCGCAAATCTTTATTTTTGAAAGTTATATCACCAATGAGCCTCTTTAGTCCAATCAGCTTGAGGGTGCAGTGGGACTAAGAACCACATCATTTAAGTAAAACAATGCAATTTAGTCTTACAAGTGAAAATATATTGCACCTCAGAGAGACTCACCCTACGTCGGAAAGAACACTAAATTTACAGTAGAAGGATTAAAACATGTCACTTGTGCATCACAAAAGTTGTTGGTAGCTAGCAATTAAACTGCTGAGCCACTTTGCAGTCCATGTGTGTTAAGCCAGCTTGTTCAATTAAATTTTAAAAAAAAACATGAATGAGTCCTAAAACCGGAATGTCCTCAATTGCTAAATCAAAGCTCGGGACAGGATATGCCTTATCTAGGTAATGTGACATACAGTCGTCTAATAGCCTGAGAGACATTTAGCAAAACAAAGTGATTGACAGATTTGTAAACTGCATTATCTTTGATCTCAAGCAGAACAACGTTTTAAATCAAAACACAATTGTACATAACAACTGAGGAATATGTATTTAATCTGAAACAGATTAAAGAAGGTTCCCCCTTGATTTCTGCATAACCTCATCATCTGAGGCAATTAAGTCTCTTGAGTCACACTAAGTGTGACAACCAATTCAGACTTAACGTAAACTATTTTCTGGTTCCTAAACCATACCTCTGTCCCACAGAGCCTGGTTGTTCAAATCTGGCCGATGTTTTAAGTAATTAATTTTCCTTCTATGAAGTATCACTTAATTCTCTCTGTAATACTGGCAGGACAAACGGGAAAAGATGTCCCACTATGTACGAGAATCACACAAAGGTCAAACACCGATAGGAAGTGCATGTGTTCATCATTTCTGAGCTGAACCATTAGCAGCACGTCAGTGTGTGAATGTTCACCTGTACCAGTGCATTGCTTTTTTCTAGTACATTAGGTGGAAGGAAGAGGGAAGCCCTTTTTCGGGCCCATTAGTTGGCTACTGTGGGGATATGTTATGTACTGGCAGGTCCATTTCCAAGCACCCTTAAAACTTCTCTACTTATTGGACGGTATGATGACCCTAAAATATCATGCTCATTGACTCAGTGATTTTTTGGCATCAATGTGTAGACTAGCCATGACAAACTTCCTCTATTCATTATTCATGTATTCCTAAATATGCACCATATTTCTGAAACAGCCACGCAGAGGACAGAATAATTCACTTCATAATATGTGATCCAGACAGAAATAATATGCAAAGCCTTCTAGATGCAATTTTCCACCTTTGTAAAAAGGGTTATTTACAGTATGGTGGGTGGTCCACCAGATCACAGGAGACCATTACTTCCTTCCAACCTGGCATAGAACTGCATGCAATTCTTAGCTATGCCCGCCAGCGAGGCAGGGATCTCTCTGCCTTCAGTGGAGCCACCAATGCAGGTGCCATGTTTGGTTTTCAAGAATAAATTTAAAAGTTTCAGTTTAATGTTAAAAACATCAATAAAACAAAAACCATCTACTTCATGTGCCAGGAGTATTCTCTCTGCTCCTCAAGGCCATTGCTTCACATGGGGAGCCCAGCAAAGACGTCTAATGCATTTTGGGTTGGGAGGACTGTCACTATGATCTGACGACTCAGTGATGGATCAGTGATCAGGTCAGAGTTTTCCAACAGCAGGGCCATCAAAGCTTCCATAAAGAATGTGCTTCCCTCTGCACCTGTATTGCTGCAGTAGTCAGGTCCTGCTGCCCTAGGTCAGACCTGGCCCAGTTGCTACTGTTGCATATCAGTGATGACACAAGCAGCAACCCTGCCAAGTACCATGCATCGGGGGGTAGACTAAGGTATTTTAGTGGTAGTCCGCAATAAAATGCAATAATCATGCATCTATTGTAACCCTGACCACCGAGGAGCACTACGAGGAGCTGCAGCAAGTGAGCTGGCAATAAGCTCGCTATCAGCATGTGTGTGCGGTCTCAAAAAAATAAATACACATCATAAATTAACTCTGGGAGCTTCAGGGGTCAGAAATGATTAAATCACCTACATCTGAATCAAGCTGAGCCTGGCTAACAACCATATGACGTCTTCTGTCGGAGACGCGTCATGGTGCCATGGATTCATATTTATTCCAGACAGCACCATGTTGATCTGGGCGGTGGAGGCGCCATGATGATGAAGTAATGAACTCGGTCTGGACACTGTGGAGGTGAATCATTGTCATCAAAGTCAAGGTGAGCCCTGTCTGAACAGCCACATACGTGGATTGTTCCAAAGGAAAACAATTGTGTGCCTACAAGATGACTGGCCTCCCAGGGCCAATAAGATCCGGTCATTACCCTAGAGCCACTAAAATCAGCAAAGAGCAGGGAAACTGGGCTCAGCTTCATGTGGATCCGGTGGCACCTTCTGTTATATTGTTCCAGGCACTGCTTAATTTGTAAATAAAAACGTGCCGGTGCCCAAAGCCCTCCTCTTGAACACATGGCTGCTGCATTTAAATGTGCGAGCAAGAAAAACTGGAGCAGCGTAATCCTGAAGTCATCCCGGGCCTTTCATTCCATTTAAAGTTACTCCCGGCCCCCTCAGCTGACTCTGTCAGCTTTCAACCTTAGTGGAGATTATTCAAATAAGCCCCGGCCCTAAAAAACAACAAGCACAAATTAAGCACTGGTTCCAGGCACACATCAGCTACAGTTAATTTTGCCCAACCAGTGGCAGGACAGCATAGTTTATTTTCCAGTGCTGCCTGTGCTAACAGAGACCCCTCAACCCTGGATAGCGCAGCAAACTGCAGGATGTTTTGCTGGGCAGCATCACTGTGGGAGAGCAATCTCGCATAGCTTTTCTCTTGTTCCTGCCTCCCTCCCCTCTGACAACAGGATATGACTGATTGATGGTGATAGTTCCACACATTACTCTCGCCGCCAGCCACCTTAATATTGTGTGACATCTCAGTGTTAACAACTTTAAACTTTTTGTAGCCCAACACTTCCGCCCACATATGTGGCTGCTAAGGTCCCCGTATCCTGTCCATCAGCCGCACACGAAAGCGCCAGGCTACCCACACACTGGCCAGACACAGGTGAAAGTGAGGACCCGACCAAGGATGGGATGGTGAGAGTGAGAAGCCAGAGAGAGCAGCCTAGTGTGGTGCGAGTGGGTGGCACAGCAACAATCAGCACAACCTATAGAGTTGCGTGCAGCTCACTGTCCCACCCTACCACCCACACACACACAGCTGCCCAAGAGCCCCACTAAAGACACTCTGAATCAGAGTGCAATGCAGTGAGGACAACAACTAGAGGCACAGGCGAGAGTCCATCTGAGCACTAAAGAAGTGCAATGGGAGCAATTTCTGTCAGTATGTGGGAGCGGGATCAAAGAAAATGTATGGCGCAAAAAGCAATGCATTTTAGTTTTTAATCTTCAGTACACCTTAAATGAAAGACAAACAGAGAGCATAGCTTATATAATCTATATTAACATGAAATGTTTATGAATTAATGTGTGCTAATGCTGCATAGAAACTATAATAATAATTTTGCTTAAAACCTGCACCTGAATTGTGACCACGGGGAGTGGGCGCCAATGTATACGTAAACTAATAATGATGACTAAAATGTTCATATTATGTTCAAATAAGTTTGTACTAGTGATTGCGTTATTGAATCTGTGCTAAAATCCTTATAGGCCTTAAGTTAGCATGAGCCGAAGTTTAGCTGCTTGGCTCTCATATGAAATGTATTTTTCTGTTTTTCAGTGAACTGACTCATAAAAGGACACGACCCCGTATGTTCTTTTTCTTCAAACTAGAAGACTAATGTAATCATGTTAGATCCGTTCTCATAGCCTTTTTCTTGTTTGCAGAATAAATTAAATGAAACAATGTAGATTAATGTAATGTACAAAGTCATTCAAACCGGTGAAGACAATGAAGTTACTGACCAAAAGATGTGCAAAGAATTACAGAGAGATTAAATCATACCGGACGTGCCACCTCTGAAGACGTCAATTATGGAGACCAATCAAAGACTTGTAAAATAATATGGGGTGAAGAGTTAGGTGACCTAATGTGTATTCTGATAGGTTAAAGATAGTGGGGTATAACAAATGTCCAATAATGTTTTGGGGGAATGTACAACGAAAAAGGGATAAAAACCCATGTCACGGGGAGTCATTTAAGTGGGTTAGGGAATGCTATTGATTTTATCCAGAAACTTTGTCACTCTGTTTGGTGACTTGTTGGTTTTACTTAAAACCATCCTCGCCTTTAGATTTGTCCATTTTACACTTTACCTCCGTATGAGGGAAGTGCCCTTTTTGCCCGGAGCTAAGTTCTGACTGATGCCGATTTGACTGATGTCCTGAAGACGAAGACTGAACCTGTGCGCTGACCTAAACTTTGGAGGGTAATTATGACAATGAAATTGTGATTTGTCTGTTTGCTTTTCCTTTCTAGGTACCAACTACTTACTTTTGACAGAGACCATAGTTAGATGTTTTCCAAATTGGTGTTCTAAATTGTTTGCATGAAGCCCGACATGCTAATGCTAATCAGTGGTTAGGACAGATGTTCACTAAACTGACGCAAATAGACAAACGGCCAAGACTATGCTTTGTTGAACTGACGCGTTATTGACACTCTGCTAAATTTGATCTATGTTCACGCTGTGTTATGTTCTGATGTTTGTGATTCTCGCTTTAGTGAAATCTTATCAAAGTTGCCATATCGTGACTATGCTATTATGTTAATTGGTGTTGAGATTAACGCATCTGCTTTTGGATGGTAATTAATAGGGAATAAAACTTATGAAATTCTACTAAACTGGTGTGGTCATTCATGGCTGCAAGGTCATTGTAGAGTCTTGAATTGATAAATGACTCTGACTAAAGTGAAATGTATTGTCGTGATAAATATTGATGACATTATTGATGTATTGATTGACATATTGATTAGCTATCTCGTCCTAAGGTGTCTCTCAACTGGGTCAAAAGATTCATTGGCCTAAAACGAGTCCTGATGTGTAATAAAATATCTTAAAAGGACGCGTTATCAAAACCACGCAAGTTGAAGAAATTAATGGAAAAATGCACTCATTCATCAGGTAATTGTAAAAGTGGTTTGCGCAATGGGGATAGTGACGTCTGTATAGTGCTCCAAGGTCCAAGCCGGCAAATGGAGCACCACTATGAATATGGGAAACGACCTAAACTAAATGGGCTCAGCCACGCGTGCCGTTTGTCCACAAGCTGAAAAACGCTTGCCTGAACCATGCATATGTCTTAATCATGCATATACGTGGGTTAAGGCAGGACGCATGTTTGGTGAAGGCAGGAAGGAGCAGGAAGAAGAATCAGGAGAGGTAAGTGGGGCTGAGGTTGCTTTTAGGGGTGGGGGTAGTTTTTCTGATTTAGGGCTGAGGGCGAGGGGGGTCGGGGTAGTTTGGGGAGGGAAGGTAAGGGTGCGTGTTGGGTTTTAGGGTTCCAGGCAGAGGGGGTAGTTTTTTAAATTTAGGACTGTGGGGTGGGGAGGGGCTGGGGTCAATTTAAGGTTGGGCAGGCCAGAGAGGGGGTCAGGGTAGTTTTGTGGATTTAGGTCTCATCACTGGTGGGGGGTGTGGTGGTTTGGGTGGAGAGGCGGGTGGCGTAGTTTTAAGGGAAGGGATGGGGTGGATAGCAGCGGTGTTGATTTAGGGCTCATGGTGGGGTGTGCATGGGGGTTTTAATGCTCAGGTCAGGAGGAGGGTCGGGGTAGTTTTTGGAATTTAGGGCTCAGGGCGGGGGCGTTGGAGTAGATTTAAGGGCAGGGATAGTTTTTGTGGATTAGGCCTCAGGGTGGGGGTAAGGGTAGTTTTAAGGGCAGGGGCGGGGTGCATTGCAGTGCTGGGATGTCTGGTGTTATGGTGAAGGGCGGGGGTGAATTTACCGCGCATATTTCTTTACCACATATGCTTTTACAGCAAAATTCTTTGTAAAGGCATCCGTGGCAAAGACGCGGTCATAGTTCTGACCGCGTTGTTTAGGCATGCTTTGTTTAGGTATGCGTAGTTGTGTCATACAACATATGAATATGAAAGTAATAAAATGCATTACGAAGGTTTACAAAAGATAGTCTGCCATAAAACGTGTAGCAATTTAGGGCCTGATTTAGATCTCGGCGAAGGGGTTACTCCGTCACAATGGCGACGGATATCCCATCTGCCGAAATATAAATCCCATTGTTTTCAATGCGATATAGATTTGGGTGGGATAACCGTGACCATTGTAACTGAGTTACACCTCCGCCGAGATCTTAATCAGGCCCTTAGTGTTTATTATGAAACAAGTGTTTTCAAATGTATATTTTTAGTAATAGTCAGTCTCACTGTAGTGCAAACGTTGTTCATTAAAAGGATATGCTCTAGCACTAAGCTTGTAACACCTCACGTTTATGCCTTTAGATTACCTAGAATAAAGCATAACGCTAATGACAACCATAGCTTATTCATGTGTGGGAGCACGGCTTGCATATTTTTCAAGTAAGTACACCAGCCACCGCTTCATGTTTTGAGATCCAGCTAGGGCAATAGCAGGTTAGTGACCTTCCATTTTAGGTGTTTTGTAGCAGTTTCAAGATCTTCTTAGAGCTTCACATTGGTCAAAAGGGTTATTTTCTGATATTTATCTCTTTCAATGTACTTCATTGCTTGGGTTTACTGCAGACAAAGTGTCACTCCAAGTGTCACACCTTTGGCCGTTGAATGTTACTCATAAGTACACTGTACAAGTACACTGAAACCATGCAAATGTCACACATAAGCATTCTGAAAGAATGGCAGCTAGGATACAGGAGCTGCTAAAGTGCAGGATGCCTTTGCCTCAGCCTCAGCCTCAAAAAATGTAGCGACTTTACAGAAAGTGTAATTTCTACTTATGGAAGGAGGCAGGCCCCTCATCCACCCGCCAACACCCAGGAAATGTATGACCAGAAGAAATTGCTGTAAACGCCTGGATAGAGCGAATAGAGGCAGAAATTCTAAGAAGCAGTAGTCGTCTTAAGGAATTTGGGGCACAGGGCAAGACACATTTTTTTGGGGGGGTATGTTTGGAGCAAATTTGTGTTTTATTAGCCATTTTTGCTAACTGAAGCCCTATGATGTCAAAACAATATTGATTTATTGTTAATGGTTAAGATACACAGAAGAGAACTACAGTGAAAGTTCATTTTCCAGGGGCCACTTGGAAGGTGGGGGCCCCGGCCAATAGGCCACTTTGCCCATGCCTTAAGACGTCTCTGATAAGCAGAAACATAAACTTCTAAAATGGGTAGCTACCTTTACGCAGAACAGAAAAAAATCGAGGTTGGCAGGGCCCCGATGGGCCTCTCCACGCCTATGGCCTTGTAGGTGGATGATATACATGTGAACCAGAAATTGACCTCTCACCAATTATATGTGAAACATTAAGATTCCGGTGTTTCTGTGTTATAGGGTAACAGGAATATGTCTCTGATGTTCCCATTAACAGAAAGTATGTCATGGCTCGTATTGGAGGTGGACAGAGAAGTCGGTGAAGTACCAGGGCACTGAAGTACATATGGACAGAACATTAATTATGCATGACCTGAAAGTGAAACAACAAAACTGGTTAAAACTCCCACTGTCCCTAGAGGATAGGTTTTATAACCAAGAATATGATGGCTACCCAAACTGGTATAGTTATGTCTTACAATCCTAGCCACTCCAAAAACAACATTCTTTCAAATGCTTGAAAGCTTGATTATCAGGCTAACTTCAGCAGGGAAGTAGCTGGAACATGCTCGTTCTTCTATACGAACCGTGAACGTAGCTGTCTCTGACTTTGAACTCTACTATAATACTGCACAGGCACAATTTCCCTACCACTGACTGCATGGCCCTGAGAACCTACTACGGTTGATGACTGAACCAAATGCAGAGGTGCCACCCTCGCTGTTGAAAACAGATTGCTCTGTGGCTAGGAGACAAAATGCCACGTCAGTTAAGATTTGCTTTGCCTCGGTTAATGAAAAATAATGGCTTAGGGATGCTATATCCACCAGCTATGCCTATGCAAGCTTGTGCATAGCCATCAATGATACAGGAACCTGGAATAGTAAACAACGATCAAATACGAAGACTGTCACAATGAGAGGCTTATTTTAAGAAAGCATATTTAAAACCTTAGAACAGGTTAGAGATAAAGACATAACTCTAACTCGAGATCTACATTACCGGATTTTCCCAAAGAACCTGTCACATTTAAAGTGCTAACATTACTATTTACTACATACAACCTGCATCATATTATCTACTACATTAGATGTGCAGGGAATGGACTACATATATAAGAGATACCATAACAAAGGAGCGGCCATGCTCCATTTTGCAAATGCTTCCCATACAAAGATGATTGTGTTCAGCAAATGTTTAGTCCTCAACAGTAGGTGTACTGCCAGTGATCACAAGCTATCTCCCAGGTTCATGTTCCGAGGATCATAATCATTGATGCAAAACCTATGCACGTAATATCTGTCAATGTTTTTATTTATTAAAAAAAGAAAATACCAAAGGAGCAATATTTACCTTAGGCTGCTGGACTTAGTTTAGAGAGGGAGGTCAGGAGACATCACCCCTATGTGAACTACTGCACCTTATAATACCGTGGGCCCTAATCAGAGCTTTCATTTTGAACTATGTTTAGTAGTACTACTCAAATATGATAAAATGTTATTCATAACCATACTGGTGTAAATTGCCACTTTCACCTCTTCTTTATTTTATATGGGGAGAGCTCCACACGTGTACGTTTACTACTTAGTAGTTAAAGTGGGAGGGACCAGGTGGGAGCTGTGATAATGGGGAATACATAGTACAAAATGGGAGGGAATTAGGAAGGACTAAGGAGGAATTTGGGGAGGAACGTGGAAATATAATCACCCACCCTCAAAAGAATAAGCCTATTGCTATTCGTAAACTACAATTTTAAAGTTACTACAGTGCAAAAGGCCACAAAATACTTCTAAATATACTCCAACGATTTTATCACACAATGTGATTGTACTCAATTGTGTCACACTGTAACAGGTTATTTGAAGTGACTTAAAAACTGCAACCCTGCAGAAAAAAAGTTAAGTAAAACATCAATAAGCTATGCTGGTTCATGCTCTTCTTAGATATCCCCTGAGAAACTTACTACTGACAGAGAAATAACGATTTTTCGGTACTGAGGAGGAATACAATACCTATGTTCAGTACTAAGCAGATCGCTTATATACCTTCAGCTAAGAGGAATTTCAACTCTCTTTCTTTACGACACTTATGAAACAGAACAATAGTAGTGTGATTTCCAGAAGATGCATGAAGCTTAAAAACCTTACCAGTTGCTAATGCCACACCAATCTCTCATTGTCACAAAAATGAGTTACCTGGCACTGAATAGTTGCTTTCCTACAGCAACAGACGGAGAACCCATTACTGAGCAAAGAACACTGAATAGCAAGGACTGGGGAGCTTGGCACAGACTAAGACCCTTATGTTGAAATTATTTTCCTGTGCCGAATGGTATCACGACCAGTCTTGGGACCATCTGATCTAGGTATCTCCAAGTCAAGAATATAAGGACCAGAGATACATCAGATTTTCAGGATAAACACGGACTGTGTGCATGATTTCTGTTTATATGTATAAAATGTAACTTCAGTAATAAGAATATCCTGCAATAAGGGATGTTGGTTAATTTGTTTCATGGAAACGTGAGAAATTTGGTTTGTATTAATGAATGTGAATCAAGACATCGGAACAAGCATGATTGCTCCTGGGAAGTGAATATCATGCAATGAGTAGCTCGAATTTTCTTTCATTTTAAAATATTGTTCCTAATTTTAAAGGACTGTGTAATGCATTTTCCTGATTTTCTCTAACTCCAAACTCAATAAGATTGTTGCAAGTTGTGGGCACATCCCATGAGAACGCACTTCTGTATGTATCTCACTTCTAAAATGTGTATTTACTTTTTTTAAACCTTTTTTCAGATTCATTTGCAACCACCAGTTTCTATGTCCCTCACAATGTTTTTTGCTTAAACCTGAACTTTCTTTTTTTCCTCTCATCTGCTGTTTTTCTTATTTATTACTCTGTTCTTCTTTCTCTCAAACATCTGTCACTTTTCTATTGACATTTTTAACCAAATTCTGAAACTCTGACTTAGGGATCAATGTTTTACACCACTGATCAGAAGCAAATGTAATATTATTATTAATATTATTGATATTGATTGCGTGCAGCACTCATAGCAAATAGGAATTGGGAGGGAATTCCAAAGCTGGTGTTTTTTATTACTCAGAAAAGTAGAGAGGTCTAAGAGTAGCAGACACGATGCATCGTGCATGCTACCTTTATTTTACTACATCTGACCACTGGAAGAAAAGGAATTCAAGAGCACGTGAAACATGGGAAAGCCAGGCTGCTGAGTTTCAAATGTACTGAAGGTTAGCACTCTCACGTTATGGAAGACCACGTCACGTGAGTAGCCATTCTAGACTGGACAAAGGCATCAACTGCTGCGATTCTCTGATCAAACAGTAGGAATTGAAAGCTATGGAGCAACATGGGGAGATGATGGAAGCACTATTTCGTGACTGCTCCAACCTGTTACTTTGGTTCCATATTTGCATCTGCAAAGTACCCATGGTCTTAACTAGCAGAGGCGGGTGGACAGATAGTCCCAGAGTTGATGGCCACCAATGAGTCTCCCAGATGTACAGCTTCGGAATAAGGAATATGTTTTAGAGGTATTTAGCTTCAAGAACCTAGCATTCATGCATAGTGAAACTGCTTCAAGAGCCACTGTCAGAGCGCCTCCTTCACATCTTTTTGTTATGCACTGAGGATATAAACATCATATGCATACATGAAGAACGCCAGATGGTAATGACGTAAAATAGAGGCCAAGAGGCAGGCAAACAAATTAAACTGCAACAGGCAGAGAGCTGAACCTTGCTTCATTCCCCAGTGAATAAATACTGTTAAGTTTAGATGTATAGCATGCTAAATGGATCGGTGTGAACAAATTCAGAACAAATGGAAAAAGAAATAAATAATACTTATACTACCTTTCATTTATTTTGATTCAATAAAAACTATTTACAGAAAATGAGAACACAGCCTAAAGTGATGATAAAACTAAAGATGCCCTTTCTACAAATATGGCAACTTAAGAACAATTAGAATACTGAGTGTGAATGCCTGAACGATTATGACATTACAGTTATGAGAAATAAAAGTTTGATAGCACTGGGGCACAAAATCCTGTAAGTATAGAGCTTTTTACAAATCCTGGCTTTGCCTTCTGAAAACTCTGCAGTGAAACTATTTTTTGAGCTCACAGCATCTGAACTTTCCTCTCTCTCTTCTTTCTTGACACTTGATGACTTACCATGAACTTTTGTTTCTTGAGATAAATGTACAACAACTCTTGTTCCAGATTCTGCCATCATGTGTCTTAACAGCATTTTTTAATAACTTGATCACTTCCAAGTTTTTTGTGAACTTAGATTATTCAGCACATCCCTTAAGCACTCTCACTCTTACAGTCACCTACTTTAACCACCACATCCTTCACTTTTTTGTTTTGATCATACAAATGTTTCCTCATGTTGTGTAAATCAATCTCTCTTTCCTTTCATTCACCCAATGCATTGTTTACACAAGCTTTATTCCAAACCATCTACGGAGGTCAAACCTTTGTAGAAGGAGCTCTGACCTTGAACAACTCAAATGGAGACTTTCCATTTGTTAAATGCGGGGACATACGATACCCTGCTATTCTCCTGGATAAATCTTCTTTGTAGTCAAGAGTATTCACTCTGACTATTTGTATTCCCTCTTTCAGGGCTTTGATCACTCGCTCTACTGAACCATAGGTTTGTGGGTGGTACAGTGCTAAGGTTTTATGGGTTATTTCACATTCTCTCAAATAGATTTTCATTTGAGCAGAGCAAAACTTTACTCCATTATCAGATAGTAAGAAATGAGGAAAACTTTCTCTCCTGAAAATATTATCTGGAAATCTGAAAACTGGTGACAAATATATAGCTTTCACACATGATACTTCAATCCACCTTGAGCATAAGTCCATCAAAACAATTACACAAGGAGTAGCATGTTCACCTCTTATTGGTCCTAATAAAATGTCTACGGTTACCCCGTATCCCAAGGATGAGAAGGTAAGTCTTTGCACACCATGGGTACATTGCTTGGCCTCCAACTCTTGTCCGATGCTACACATTCAACACACCTTCTAACCATCTGTTTAACCTCATGATCCAGTGCAGGCCAAGTCTTTACGTAATCTTCCTTTAGTCTTTACAATACCACAGTGGTCTTCATGTGCCAAATGTAACAGTTTTTGTCATAAGCCACGTGTTGGAACCAATCGTGTGCCCCTCAGTAGAAAACCCTTGTCTACCGATAATTTGTGCCTTACCATTCACCAAAACCCATCACACTTCTTAAATTCCTTGTCAGTAGGTATTCCTTTTCTTCCCAAATCCATAACTGTCTTTACCTCTGAATCGTTTCCCAGTTCTGACAACCATTCCTCATCACTCACACTTTGTTAAGTAACTTCACACACATTGACTGAGACATCAAAATTCTCTTCCATCCAATCTCACTTGCCTCTTCCAGACC
This sequence comes from Pleurodeles waltl, assembly GCF_031143425.1. NCBI lineage: Eukaryota > Metazoa > Chordata > Amphibia > Caudata > Salamandridae > Pleurodeles > Pleurodeles waltl. Next base: position 714,484,426 of record NC_090438.1, read on the forward strand.
CATCAATCTTGAAAAGCAATCAGCAGAGTAGTTACTTGCTCTGGGTCTCTATTGTACTGAAGGACAAGTTACTTCCCTTTGATAACAGTTTGCAGATTCCTTACCTTAGAATGTCCCTCAGGCACCTGTCTGGATCGGGAGATTTTTCTAGAGCAGTTCCCCTGCGTGCTGTTAAGTGGTGTTGATCGGCTCCGCGTCTGTGTTGCTTGCGCCGGATGTGACATCGCAGGTCCTATTTAGGCATTACACCGGTGTGCTGATGTCAGTTTCTTTACACACCTTTCCATGCAAGAAGTGCTGAGCCATGAGGAGCTCTGACCACTGGTGCATCAAAACTAGGGCCCTAAAAGGGAAATCCCTGTCCCTAGAAATGAATTTGCAGAATGGGGAGGATGGGTGGGTCGGTAAGTAATCTACAACTGGATAATGTCTTCCAGATATGGCGTTACCAAAGGTAAGTAACTTGTCCATCTGATAGTTGCAGATTCCTTACCTTAGAATAGATATCCAAGCAATACTATCATCGGAGGTAACATCACACCAGAAAGTCCTCCTTTGATGTAGGGGTGCATATTAAGTAGGCAAGGTGATGGATTGGCCTACATGGAAGGGCGTGATCACCTTTGGCAGAAAGAAGACTCGAGTGCGATGCACCACTTTGTCAGGATAGATGGAAGGGTAGGGCAGCTTAGATGACAATGCCTGCAGCTCACTCACTCTGTAGGCAGAAGTAATGGCCACAAGAAAGACTGTTTTCAAAATCAGGAGCCTGTGAGGACAAATGTGGAGAGGCTCAGAAGGAGCTCACATCAGAAAAGACAAAACCAAATTCAAGTTCCATTCGGTCATACTGAATGGGGATGGAGGAAACATATGAGTAAAGCATTTAAGGAACATATTTACAATAGGAGATTTAAACAAACAAGGTTGTTCAGGCATGAATGGGGATGGAGGAAACATGAGTAAAGCATTTAAGGAACATATTTACAATAGGAGATTTAAACAAACAAGGTTGTTCAGGCAACCACAAGAAAGCAGAGAATGCAGACAAATAAACTTTGAGAGTGCCAACAGCAGAGCCCTGCTGGGCTAACAAAAGTATAAACACGGTACCCTAAGACAAAGGGGCAGAAAGGGAGTCAACAGACGTGTCCTTGCACCATGCCACAAATTTCTCCCAACGACAGGTGTATACCATTTTGGTGGAGGGAAGCTTTGCTGCCAAGATTACGTTACAGAGTTCGGGCAGAAGGTCAAAAGCTGTCAACTGCTGCCACTTAATCTCCAAGCAAGAAGGCAGAGGCTGGACAGGTTTGGGTAGAGAACCCTCTCCTGCTGCTGTGACATAAGATCCTCCCAAAGAGGCAGCCTAATCGGAGGATCGTTGACCATATTCAATAGCTCACGATACCAGACTCTTCGTGCCCAGTCTGGAGCCACAAGGATAACTTGGGTCCAGTCGTTCTTGATCTTTTTGAGCATTCTTGGCAGAAGTAGTATGGGCGGAAAGGCGTACTAGGGGTCCGAGTTCCACTCAACACGTAAAGTGTCGGCAAGCGATCCCCACTTTTGTGGTAATACTTATGACATTGCGTGTTCTCTGCGGGGGCAAACAGATCTAACAAAGGCTCTCCCCACTGCTGAAAGAGACCTTGCACCACTTCTGGATGGAGATACTATTTGTGTTCGACTACGCATTGCCGGTCGACTTTGTCCGCTCTGACATTCAGCGAGCCTGCCAGATGTTGAACCACCAGGGAAATGCCCTGTTCCAGCCACATCCAGAGGCAGAGAGCCTCTTGACAAAGGGTCCAAGACCCCACCTCGTCCTGCTAGTTGCAGTACCAAATAACGGCAGTGTTGTCCGTGAACACCTGAATTACCTTCCATTTGAGCAAGGGAAGAAATGCTTTCAATGCTAGCTCTAGCAGGTTGATGTTGAGTACAGACTCCGTCAAAGACCAAATGCCTCTGATCTCTGCTTCTCCCAGGTTCGCCACCCCATCCCAGGAGTGATGCATCTGTCACTACAGTCAGATCTGGTTAGATAAGGGAGAGGGGTCTGCCTCTGACCCATCCGCAGTTCTTTAGCCACCACTGCAGATCTTGCTCAGCTCCCTCTGAGATGAGGACCATGTTGGTGGTATTCCCCTGATGATGTGCCCACTGGCACCAGAGGTCCAACTGCAGAGCCCACATATGCCATCTGGCATGTGTCACCAGCAGGATGCAGGAGGCCATGAGGCCCAGCAGCCTCAGAGTCATTCTCACCGAAATCAAGGATAGAGGCTGAAACATAGCATAAACCCAAAACTCTACTGTGTCCAGATAGCTCTAATTAAATGGAGCGTCTGAGAAGGAGTCAGGTGTGATGTTGGCATGTTTATAGTGAACCCCAGTAAATGCAGGAGGTACGTCGTAGTCTAGAGGTAGTCTAGAGGTGGGAGACAACACCCTGGGGCGAACTCACCTTTAACAGCCAGTCATCAAGGTAGGGGAAGACAAACCACTGAGATGCACAGATGAACTGCGATCACCGCCATCCCCTAGGTGAACACCCGATGGACGGTGGCAGGGCCAAAGGGGAGCTCTGTGAACTGAAAGTGCTTGTGGCCTACCATGAATTGCAAGTAACATCTATGGGCAGGACGAGAACTGGAAATAAGCGTCCTGCAAGTCCACCATTATCATCCAGTCTTCTGGGTCCAGGGAAAAGAAACCCTGAGCCAGAGCGAACATTTTGAACTTCTCCTTTTTGTGGAAGAGATTGAGGGCCCGGAGGTCTAGGATAGGGCAAAGGCCCTTGTCCTTTTTTGGGCACCAGAAAGTTGCAGGATTAAACAACGACAAACTATTTCGGGCACAGGGACCCTCTCTATGACTCCGTTGACCAAGAGAGCCGTAACCTCCTTGTGGAGAAGTGCCAAGTGATCCTCCATCATCCAATCATAGGATGGTGGCTTGAATGGAGGAGTAGTCTTGAAGGGGAGGGAGCAGCCCCTTCGGACTATTTGCGAAACCCACTTGTGTAATGTGAATGGACTGCCAGCAGAGCAGGTGATGTCAGATCCTGACTCTGACTGGTCCCTAGTGGGGAATCGTCAGACTAGGAATCTAGGCAGCTACTGAGAGGGGCTGGTGGACTGGCCAGACCACTATCTCCCTGATTCATGAGGACGGTGGATCCCACGTCCTCAGCCACGCAGAGGCTGGGCAGCATGGGTGGCACGATTGCTGGAGAGAAACAGCGCCCGTAGCCAAAGAAGGGGCGAAAAGATGACTGAGGAGCCGCCATGATGTCCAAGGACCTGACTGTAGCACAAGAATCCTTGAAGCGCTCAAGTGCTGCTTTCTCTCTAAAGAGGAAGGTGCCATCAAAGATCAATGCCAAAAGATTGGCTTGGACATCCCCCGAAAGGCCAGACATCCTCAACCAGGCGTGGCGCCTAAGGGTGACTGTCAATGAAACCACTCTGCACAGTGAGTCAGTCGTGTCCAGTCCACATCGGATCATGAACTTTGCTGCGCCTCTCCCATTAGCAACTGCTTGGGAAAGTACAGCTCTGGGACCTATGGCAGCATTTGCGCAACCGTATCCCACAGTGTATGGGAGTAATGGGCCAAAAGGCATGTGGTGTTCATGGACCGCAATGCTAGGCTGGGGAAGAAAACATCTTCTTCCCAAGTGTGCCCAGCCTCTTGGATGCTCTATCCTGGGGAGCGGAAGGGACCACGCCCCGGGAAGTGGAGGCTTGGATAACCAAGCTCTTAGGAGTGGGGTGTTGCATTAGGAACCCTGGGTCATCCAGTGCAGGGCGATGGCAGGCAAGAGACCTATTCAAAGAGTCCTGTGCTGGGTTTGGACCAGGTACCCAGCAGGACATTAGTAAGGGCTTCATTAAAGGGAAATAGGGGTTGAGAGGATGAAGCGCCCCGGGCTGAAGCACATCTGTCAGGCCATTAGTCTTAACTGCCACTGAAGGCAGCACGAGGTCCAGGACCTCAGCCACTCTTTGCACCACCATTGAGTAGGACGCTTTCTCCTCTGTAGCCATGGCAGGGGAGAAAGCATGCCAGTGTCTGGGGAAGTATTCAGACCACAATGCCTTCACCCAGGCCCATTCGCCAGTCCATAGTGTTTTGGAGCTGTTATTCCAAAGGGTCTAGTGACCTCCCCCATTCCTCACCAAACTCCAACCCATAAGAAAAAGGGTCAGGTTCTGACAAGGGGACGAAGGCCCCTACCTGCGCCACTCAACGTTGATCCGTCTCTGTGTCTGAGTCCGCAATGAGGATGGGGCTGACACAGCCTGGGGGTACAGGCGGGAGCGTCAGTGTCAAAACTGGCATCGGGGAAGGTCGAGGTGCTATGACCAACATCGGTTTGGATCCAGGAACGGATCCATGGGTGCTCCCGCACGACCCCAGGTCGAGTAGGAAACTGAGGAGGCCCCTTCCGACCCAGCAGCACCTGGAGGCGCTCCAGCAGAGTCGGACTCCCCAAAAATGAGATGCATGGACTCATACAACTGTCTTAGTTGGGAAGGGTTGCTCCGGCTCCCTGAAACTCTGGGGGGCTGAGAGCCGACTCAGACGCAGGCTCTGTGGATGGAGGACTAGCTTGACAACAGTTCCGATCCCTTGTCTCATCAACCAAGAACTTCTGTTCTTTTTTTACTTCTTCTTGTGCCTCGACTTACCCAATCATCCCTAGGACTTGGAGTGGGACGACGATAAGCGGGGGCGCAGCGACCGATCTTAGGAACTTCCTCTTGAGCGAGATCGGGACTTATGCGGAGCTGCATGCCAGGCCACCGGAAGCTTTAGGGTTCACTCCCTCAAAGCTTACGGATTCAAAGCCCAGCACACGGACCGCAACTTTGGGTCGTAGTCACGTTCCAGACACCAAAGACAGACGAAGTGCAGATCCGTTATGGACATCACCTGATGACAGGATCTGCAGGGCTTCAACCCAGTTATATAAGAAGACATCCTTGACGCACCAGGAGCGTAGACAGTCAAACATCTTCGGTAAAAAGTCATACGAGACCAGCCAAAAAATGACTGAGGGGTAGCTCTTCCTTTGGATTGGTGGCGGCTGAAGCAGAAAGAAAAGAAATGAACTCAGCGCACCTGGATGGCGCCTTATAGGACCCACAACATCATATCTGTCGTAGATGATGACAGCAATGGATGCAGAGCCAATCGACGCCACCTAACGGCACACAGGGGTACTATTCATGAAAAATCTCTAGATCTAAACTGAAGCCTGGGGGAAATTCAAAGGTAAGGACGCTGCAACTAGATGTCTCTATCAGATAAATTATATTCCTGTAAACTCACTACCCATCTGTGTGTTCTTAATGAGAGGCAATCAAGTCCTTTTTTAAAAAGCCTTCTACTAATGGTTTGTGATCATGTTGTTTTTACTCCAAATTTCTTTGTTGTATTTTCAAGGCAGAGAGAGAGAGAAACGTGGCAGAGCCACCAAATACATGCTGCTACGACATACACAGTACAGGGGCCAGAAACCAGTTAAAATAACAAAATCGTCAACTGCAGGTCAACTGGAAGAGGCAAGTGCAGGGTCAGTGCTGTGATGTGGCACACAGGATTTATTCTCCTTGATCAAGTAACAGTCATAGTCAATCAAAGTCGGAGCATTCTTAGCTTTGGTGTGTTAAAACATTTAATTTTGTACGAGAAAGGTAGTGGATCAGCGGGCGCCAAACAGATTGGAACCTAGACTTGTGATCACTTTCTAATGAAAACTTCAATAACCATAAAAACTGCCTAACTCTATTTAACACCCAGAACACTGCTAAGGGCTCCCTTTCAATTACCAAATAATTATATTCAGCACCTTTTAGAGCTCTTCAAACACATAAAATCAAATGTTCTTGTCTATTCCTTTCTTGAACCGTTAAAGCTCCCAAACCTTTTGCACTTGCATCACAAATCACATTTTGGATCAAAAACTGCATTGGAGGAGCTAGATTTAAATTTTTCCTCACCTTGTTGAATTCCTCCATGCACACCTACTCCATTGAAATTCAACTTTTTTCAAGAGAAGAACCAACATGTGCAATGTTTTACTAGCAAATTTCTGTACAAATCTGCTATAGTATTCTACCATTCCCAGAAAGGATGCTACTGCTTCTTTGTTAGTTGGTTCGTTCAAGGCCATCATAGTAGTAATTAGCTCCTGTTTGGCACAAGTGGCCCCGGGAGCGTCGGCGTCAGGACCGGTGTCAGGGAAGGTCAAGGTGGCACGACCGATGTTGGTTCAGATCCAGGAACAGATCCATGGGTGCCCCCTGGACATAAGGCCGAAGCACCCGGTAAGGAAACCGAGGTGGGGCCCTCCTTACCAGTTAGTCCTCAATGCACTTCAATGCACTTCTTACTCCATTGAAATTCTACTTTCTCCCTGAGAAGACCACTCTTGTGAAATGTGAAATGTTTTACTAACAAATTTCTATACAAATCTGCTATAGTATTCCACCATTCCCAGAAAGGATATTAACTCTTCTTTATTAGTGGTTTCTTTCAAGGCCATCATAGTATTAATTAGCTCCTATTTATCACGGGCTTCACTGGGAGCATCAGCGTCAAAACCGGCGTCGGGGAAGGTCAAGGTGGCACAACCGACGTCAGGATCCTGAGGGCCCCTTCCGACTCTGAAGGTCTGTAACTAAGGAAATTGACTTCAGACACACCAAATTTTCCTTTTTCAGTCTTTAGTGTAAGCCCCACTGTTTGCAGCCTCCCGAGAACTTCACAAACTCTCTCTCGAATGCTCTTTTGTGGATTATGCAAAGACTGATATCGTCTTAGTAACATTTGACCCCTGAGATGCCACTAAGAATCTTTTGCATGCCCCTCAGAAAAACAGCTGCTGCTGAGATGAGAACAAACAGCATTCTTTAACATTTAAATACACCCACTGGAGTCACAAAGGCAGTTAGTTCTTGACATGACTCCTCCAATTCTATTTGATGGTATGCTGATACCAAATCTAGAGTTGTGAAAATTTTGCATCTGCAAACGTAGAAATCATTTCTTCTATAGTGGGTAAGGATAACCTGTGTACTACTGTCTCTTTATGTAAACCCCTAAGATCAACGCAAAAGCGAACATCTCCATTCCCCTTGGGTGATAACCATTCTGTTGCCTTTATAGACTCAATGATCCCTTCATTACTCAGTTTCTGCAACTCCTGAATCACTGCATTTTGCACACATAATGGACCACGCCTCACTTTCGCTACCACTGGTACAGCTGACTCACTCAATCAGATTTTAGGTTTATACTAAACCAGTTTCCCCAATCGGTTCTCAAATAAGCTGCTAAAATCATTTACAAAATCTTTACTTTTTTGTAACACTTCTTCTAGTTGAACTTGGAGCATCTTATTGGGATTCAAACGAACTCCCACATCATTTAGGTGTACCCAACAGATCACCTCCCTCATATGAGAAAGACCTTTCCTTTTGTGAATTTATTTCCAACCTCAATGTTGGACTCAAAATACCCCTTCTGTTTATTCTTTGAATCCTCATACCCTACAGGCTTTATATCCACACTGCACTGCTTTTTACCATTAGAATATTTCTCCCACAACATTTCCTCAGACATTATTGTGATTTGTGAGCATCAATCAAATTTCATAGAGACTTTTGCCAATCACTATCACTAGAATCCCTATTGGATTACATGGAGGTAGACCATTCACCTGTAGCACCACTTCTTGACACACTTCGGAGCCTATGAGTCTAGAGAATTTCTTGTTCTTACTTCTACAACACTTGCTAAAATTACCTACTCCCATATGTGAAACAATGCTGGACCTGTTTTATCATTGGCTTTGTGTCCATCTAGACCACATCTACAGCATGACCATTTGAATTCACAGACAATCTTCATATGAATATTTTTGTGCTTACCACGCAAACATCAGAAACTGTTTTCTTCCCACTGTACAAATCTTCATCACATTTCAACATATGTTCTACTCTTTTCGCCAGAATAATCCGTCTTCCAATGGCAGTTCATCCTTCATCCACAGTTCTTCACAAATTTTGTCACTGTTGCAGCTCAATAGAACTGGTCTTGAATTTGTGGTTCCAACGTTCCACCAAATCTACACGTTGATGCCAACCTGCGAAGGGTAGTCACAAATTCTTCTACTGTCTCCAATTTTCCTTGGCTCCTAAGTCCGAAATGATATCTCTCTAATATAGTACTTACTCTTGGTAAGTAATGTGCATCCAATTTTGCTATTTTGTATTCATTTAAATCTCTATCTTCATTGGGTGGCAACTCCAGCAAAGTTTCAAGAACTTCTTAGCCTTCTGCTTCAAGGCTATGTAGCAAAGGTGCAGGTCTCCTTTCTGCACTCAAACTTGTGCTACAAACAGTGGAATAGGTCAAAAACCTTCTTTTCCATTTGCTCCATTTCAATACAGGTTCTCCAGGTGACTGTATAAAAAATGGTGGAGCTGTTACATGTTGCAGCTTCATTCTTTGTATAATATTTACCTAATATTGCTGGAATCTGACATTATTACTAGTTTTCACTTTTTACAAAGCTTATGTGGCCAAATAAATAATATCTGTATTTTACTGTTGAAAACTCCAACTTGATAATTTAATCTCCAAGGAACAGTTACTCAAAAATGGAAAAGCAATACTGTTAGTCTTCGCTTTTGTTTAACAACTTTGACCAGGCCAACACCACTCTGAAATTAAATGGATGATTTAATATACTCATAACACATTTACACAATTTGATTCTAAGATGGCAGCCAAAAAATCCCTTTACTTGTGATGACTGTTTTCTTTTATACACAGGGTGAGTTGATCTTCTTAATGGCTGCCAGGTTATCCTTTATTTGGCAACAGAAACAGACTTTAAAATGCTGACTAGCACATGATGTGTCTCCCCTCCTCACAGTTCAACAGTTACAAACACCACCCTCTGCCTCACACTAACACCACAAACAAGCATTTGCAATGCAACAGGTGTCGCATTTCTCCGAGTTAGAGCTATTAGCAGTTGTAAACTCCCAACCGGATTTTTCTTGCCACATTAAATGGGGGAAAAAAACGTGATTGCACTGCTACCGTTCACTCGTAGTGAAACCTATCAGCAAAAGCACAATTATCTACATAACCGGCAAAAATGCAATTAACTATGTAACAGGGTTGATGTCATGCAAAGCACTCGACTTCTGCCAAGCGAGATCGCGCGGCAAAAAAAAGATAAAAAGTAGTCCACAAACCGGACGGAAAACGGCGAGCCTCGTATGTTTTCAGTACTTCGTTGATGCGCTCGAGGAGGGCTAACCACCGGAAAAGGCATGACGTAAGCATGCCTTCCACTAATGAAAGCAAGCAGATTTTAAAAGGCAAGCCCATGAACCAATGAAAGACACTGACGTGACATGGACAGGGCTCTGGGGCCTTTTCTAACTACTGATGCGTCTTGCAAGCTATACGCATGCACAAGCGCATGCAAAGCAGGCTCGGCCCTAAAAATGGCTGGAGTGTGGAGAGAGAGTGTAGGAAGTTGGCTCTGTATATACTATCTCAAAGTAAGAAACAGTGTGCACAGAGTCCAAGGGTTCCCCTTAGAGGTAAGATAGTGGCAAAATGTTATAGTTCTAATGCTCTCTTTTGTGGTAGTGTGGTCGAGCAGTAGGCTTATCAGAGGGTAGTGTTAAGCATGTGTTGTACACACACAGGCAATAAATGAGGAACACACACTCAAAGACTTACTCCAGGCCAATAGGTTTTTATATTGAAAAATAGATTTTCTTAGTTTATTTTAAGAACCACAGGTTCAAGATTTACATTAAACACTTTAAATGCTAGGTACTTCACTTAGATACTTTAGGAACTTTGAATAAAAGCAATACCATATACAGTCTTTGTAAAAAATGGCAATAAGCTATTTTCAAAGTGGACACAGTGCAAAAATCAACAGTTCCTGGGGAAGGTAAGTAAAGGTTAGATTAGGAGGTAAGTAAAACACTTACAAGTCTCAGTTCTGGGGCATAGGCAGCCTACCGTTGGGGGTTCAAGGCAACCCCAAAGTTACCACACCAGCAGCTCAGGGCCGGTCAGGTGCAGAGGTCAAAGAGATGCCCAAAACACATAGGCACCTATGGAGAACAGGGGTGCTCCAGTTCCAGTCTGCCAGCAGTTAAGTACCTGCGTCCTCGGGGGCAGACCAGGGGGGTTTTGTAGAGCACTGGTGGGGGGAGCACAAGTAGGCACACAAAACACACCCTCAGCGGCACAGGGGCGGCCGGGTGCAGTGTGCAAAGCAGGTGTCGGATTTCAGGTAGGAAACAATGGAGGGACCCGGGGTCACTCTAGCAGTGCAGGCAGGCACGGGGGGCTTTTCGGGACAGCCACCACCTGGACTAGGCAGAGGGTCACCTGGGGGGTCACTCCTGCACTGAGGTTCGGTTCCTTCAGGTCCTGGGGGCTGCGGGTGCAGTGTTGGTTCCAGGCGTCGGGTCCCTGTTACAGGCAGTCGCTGTCAGGGGGAGCCTCAGGATTCTCTCTGCAGGCGTCGCTGTGGGGGCTCAGGGGGGGGGTCATCTCTGGTTACTCACGGGCTCGCAGTCGCCAGGGAGTCCTCCCTGAGGTGTTGGTTCTCTGAATCTCCAGCCGGGGGCGTTGGTGCAGAGTGAGAAGTCTCACGCTTCCGGCGGGAAATGTGCAGTCTTTGGAAGTTGCTTCTTTGTTGCAAAGAAGTAGCTGGTTTTGAACAGGTCCGCTGTTCATGGGAGTTTCTTGGTCCTTTAGTACAGGGCAGTCCTCTGAGGCTTCAGAGGTCGCTGGTCTCTGTCGGATGCGTCGCTGGTTGCAGGTTTTCGAAGTTGGAGAGAGGCCGGTAGGGTTGGGGCCAAAGCAGTTGTCGTCTTCCTCCTTCTCTGCAGGCTTGTAGGTCAGCAGTCCTTCTTGTTTCTTCGGGTTGCAGGAATCTAGTTTCCTAGGTTCTGGGGTGCCCCTAAATACTGAATTTAGGGGTGTGTTTAGGTCTGGGAGGCCAGTAGCCCATGGCTACTTTCCTTGAGGGTGGCTACACCCTCTTTGTGCCTCCTCTCCGAGGGAAGGGGGGGACACCCCTATCCTATTGGGGGAATCCTCCAAAATCAAGATGGAGGATTTCTAAAGGCAGGGGTCACCTCAGCTCAGGACACCTTATGGGCTGTCCTGACTGGTGGGTGACTCCTCCTTGTTTTTCTCATTATCTCCCATGGACTTGCTGCCAAAAGTGGGGGCTGTGTCCAGGGGGCGGGCATCTCCACTAGCTGGAGTGCCCTGGGGCATTGTAACACGGAACCTGAGCCTTTGAGGCTCACTGCTAGGTGTTACAGTTCCTGCAGGGGGAGGTGTGAAGCAGCTCTACCCAGAGCAGGCTTTGTTTCTGGCCTCAGAGAGCACAAGGGTTCTCACCCCAGGGGGTCAGAAACTAGTCTCTCAGCAGCAGGCTGGCACAGACCAGTCAGTCTTGCACTGAAGGATTGGGTAAAATACAGGGGGCATTTTTTAATAAATCCAACACTGGCATCAGTGTGGGTTTATTATTCTGAGAAGTTTGATACCAAACTTCACAGTATTCAGTGTAGCCATTATGGAGCTGTGGAGTTTGTTTTGACAAACTCCCAGACCATATACTTAATATGGCCACACTGTACTTACAATGTCTAAGAATAGACTTAGACACTGTAGGGGCACATTGCTCATGCAGCTATGCCCTCACCTGTGGTATAGTGCACCCTGCCTTAGGGCTGTAAGGCCTGCTAGAGGGGTGACTTACCTATGCCACAGGCAGTATTTTGTGGGCATGGCATCATAAGGGGGCTGCCATGTCGACTTTGCCTTTTTTATCCCCACCAACACACACAATCTACAATGGCAGTGTGCATGTGTTAGGTGAGGGGTCCCTTAGGGTGGCACAACATATGCTGCAGCCCTTAGGGACCTTCCCTGGTCACAGGGCCCTTGGTACCACTGGCACCTTTTACAAGGGACTTAGGGCCAGATGTAGGAAACTCCAATTTTGTGACTTGCAAATTGCGAGTCTGACCGACTCGCAATTTGCAACTCGCAAAATTGGATGCAGAAAGGTGTCTCAGACACCTTCTGCGACTCAGTATGGGGTCGCAAAGACCCACCTCATCAATATTCATGATGTGGGTCGCAGTTTGCGACCCCATAGCGACTCCCTGCACTCACAGGGATGGTGGCCTGCTGTAGTCAGCAGACCTCCATATCTGTGACTGCTTTGTAAATAAAGCAGTTTTTTTTTTTCATTATGCAGCCCGTTTTCCTTAAAGGAAAACGAGCTGCAAAATGAAAACTAAACCGAAACCATTTGGTTTCGTTTATTTCAGAGGAGGCAGTGGTCCATAGGACCACTGCCTGCTCTGAAAAAATATTTTTTTCGGAATTCACAAAGGGGAAGGGTTCCCATGTAGACCCCTTCCCTTTTGGGAATGAGTTACCACCAGTGTGACACTGGTGGTAACTTTGAGTTGGTTTGCGACCGCATTCGCGGTCACAATGCAACTCTGAATGGCGATGCGGTCGCAAATAGGAAGGCAACACCCCTTCTTATTTGCGAGTCGCATTCCCAAATTGCGAGTCGGTAGAGACTTGCAATTTGAGAATGAGCATTGCGTTTGGCCTTTTGCATGCCGCAAACTGCGTTTTTCGCAGTTTGCGACATGCAAAAGGCTTCGTACATCTGGCCCTTATCTGTGTGCCAGGGGTGTGCCAATTGTGGAAACAATGGTACATTTTATGTGAAAGAACACTGGTGCTGGGGCCTGGTTAGCAGGGTCCCAGCACACTTCTCAGTCAAGTCAGCATCAGTATCAGGCACAAAGTGGGGGGTAACTCTACAGAGAGTCCAACCGTTTTTTGTCATGGACATAATGAGTTTCACGGCCAAAACACTGAGAAATTCCCCTGCTGCAAAATCTACTCTTCACTAAGAAGTAAGTCTAGTCAGGCCTTGATAAATTTATTGTGCACCCATCCGCGCAGTGTATGTAAAATAGCGCAGCCTCCCACCTGATTCCTCTTTACTTGTGCAATTGAAACGCTGCTGAGATACCACTGCTGTGCTGGTAGCTCTCCTGCACTGTGGCTGCTGGTATTTATCCTTGTTGTGCTTGCAGTCATTTACAGCATGTAAGGTCTCAGTATAGTATCATTACTGGAGGCAATAAAGTGTTAGATTGTGAAGGACAGGAAAGAAAAAATAATTTGCACTGCACAGCATACTCTCCTGCGTCACAGCTTGTTGATCAACACCACCACCAATCCACTTTATACCGTAAGAAACCAACTTAGGACCATTGGTAATCTTGTGTTGAGGTGCTGTATCCCATCCCGGTCGTCCAAATGTAGTGTTACCTTTATAAACACAGTAATACACTGTTGAACCAACTGACTGCTCACCAACTGCCCCACCCCAACATTCTAATAAGCTTACATCATTGCATTCTATATCATCTGTCCCGAAAATGTCAGTCAATACGCCACAATTGGCTGGGTTTCAGAAAAGACTGAATCCAGTCTAGAGCCTTATTGTCAATCCTGCAGTCTCTGGAGGACTGTCTTGAAGACTGTAGAGGACTTGAGTAGGATTACAGCCCCAACACTGCCATCTACAACTATTCTCTGGTCACCAACCACAGAAGAGTCCACCTTCTCTGTTCTCAGGTCAAACACCTGCTTGACATTCACTCTGTACCTGAACGAGAAATATCCTACCAGAGATTCTACTACTTTGATGAACATCGCCAATGTATGTTTAAAAAAAAAAAGAAAATATATGTTACATGTTGCATTTTCCTCTGCTTGCTGAGAAACAATTAAATAAAAGGAGGGAGCAAAGCATACAAAAGTGGTGGGAAAGAGATGAATGGCGGTGCATGTGGGGAACCCTTTGCATCGAGCAATTATATATATATATATATATATATATATATATATTAGTTGTATGTGCTAATTAATGGTACCCTGGATCATATAGAGCCCCCTCACTAGTTGGTAATCTTAAAGAGTCATGTGTGTAAATACCAGACACAACAACTACAGAAAAGCACAGACGATGGGAAAGGACCACACAAACGTGTATTTGGGGCCCGAATTACAACTCAGTGTGGCTGACATTTGAAATTTGCCCCCACTGAATTACTCGTATGTTTGGAGCACATTTAAAACTTTGAGGATTTACAAAGGGTTCCAGGAGTACTACATGACAGCTACAACAGCCATATATTTCCTGTGGTCTACATATGTCAATGTGGTGCAAAAATACTTTAGAACAGATAAATGTTATTTCAATGGAGAAAATATTTTACACATCGAGAAACACCCTTCTCTAAAGCCCTTTAAATATGGAAGCTTTCACACTCCATTTATGGAAAAAAGTGCACCAACTTTTAAAAGGAGCAAGTGTTCATGTGTTTTCAAGGTGGTTAACCACCTCTTTCAGGTGAGTGAAACGACAAAAGCAACACGTTTGTGGGTGTCTTCCTACTTCTGCAGGGTTGTCCACCTGGGAACTGCCTCAGTTCTAACCGATTCCTAAGCCTGTCAATTCAGCAATTCCTGCAGCGGTTTATTTTCCAATTTGCGAAATTCTGCTTCTATGCAGGTAAGCTCAAATGAGATAGTGCAAACATCTGTGAAGCAGGCCGGTGTTATAAGTTGTTTTATGAAAAGTTTAGTAACAAGTAAAACACTAAAATAAGCTCAAACACGCACCTTATCGTAAATTAGGCATGATCTGTATGACCCATTTGTTAAAGCTCTTTAATTCAATTACCATTCTCATACTGACATTTTCACAGTAGGGAGCCGACCTATTACCGATTTCTAAAATAGGAAAAACAAGTCTAATATCTTGTCAAACGCCTATAAACCTATGTAACAATCCATCAAATAAGGAAGAAAATTCCCAAGGAATAAAGAGTTTGTTTAAAAAAAAAAAGGTCACCGCATGGCTACCAGGAATACTACACATTTTCCTTGATGCCAAAAGTGAAAAGTTCCATCCATTTTACTACCTATTGTTACAAGATTACAGCAATCCGCTACCAAACATTATCTTTCTCCTTCTGCTACACATAACAATGCGCACAAACACCCCCCTCAAAAATAAGCATTTAAAACAACGTTGAATTTCTAAAGCTAACCTCCACATATTTAAGGTGACCTTTAACTTAATAAAGATTTAGACACCTACAGTGTTCTATTTTTCATTCATGTATCCCTCTAGGGTAAACATAAATTATGCCACACAGAAAGGAAATGTTTTCATAGTCAATTAAAAATAGCTAAATTAATTCAAATTATTATTTCTGTAATTATGATTAATTTATGTTCTTCCCTTAAACAACCAGATATTAATTAAAAATGTGGTTCAATTTACTAAATTAAATGTGTTTCTTCTAACCAATTATTTCAGGTTGCAATTTTCTAATTGTCTAAATACCATTTCCAGTAAGCTTCACGTCCCACGGTTTCCGTCTTCCATTAAGGATAGCAGTAATGCATGCGGTGATATGCTAAGGAACAGTAAACAAACATTTCAATATTGCCATAGGCAACGCAAGCAAAAAAAGACGTAGTATACATGTTTTCCGCTGGGTTGAAAAGAAAACTCTTCAAGGTCAGGATAAGTAGGTGAAACAGCTTTAGGGGGTTGCTTGGTACTGTAGTGCAAGTATGCCTGTCTCAGGCCTTTTTGTACTATTTGGACCACAACAACTACTGGTGTTTATATTAGCAACAGAGGAACCCTTATTCCTAAGTCACATTCAGAATCATATTGATCCATCCAGAATTTCAGGTAACTTTTTTAGGGGAAGAATTCATACACTTCCAGGCCCACTACTTAGGAAGTCATTTTCGTTATTTGGGACGATAAATGATTCCTTACCTAATATTTAAGAAGAAAATGACTTGCATGTACACAAAGTTAGAGGTCATGTAGAATCTCTGTGCACTCTACTTTTCAATTATGAGGGACAAAGAAGAACCAATAAATCCAATAGGATTTGTACAAGTCCGCAATTATGCATCTGATCGCGTGGCACTGTCAGGATGGGCAAGGTGATCGGTGAGGTTTGTGCAGTACGCAGGCACGTTGAGGTTGGAGGTGTGGGGGGGGGGGATGGTGAGGGGCTGAGAGCTTATTGCATCTTGTGCCAGACACTGTCTCTGTTGGGGCAGGAGGAGGGAACCTGAAAAACACTCACTCATCATTCCATCTTTGCACTCACTCATTGACCCTATTTTATGTGCGTACTCACCCACCCATCTCTACAAACTCACCCGCCCATTCATCATCCATGCACTGACTCTTCCATACATTGATCATCGAACCACTCATCCGCCAATTATTCCAAGCATGCACCAATTCTCTCACATATTCACCCATCCGTGTCCTTGTCCGTTTATCAGCCATCACTTCCCTGCCCACTTACGCATTCCAAATGCACATCCAAACATTTTTTGCACACACAGACACAAACACTTACCAATCAGTACATAAAAAAATCTACTTAAAAAAGTACAATTACTTATTTAAAGCGTTCAGTAACACCATGCGCCCAAACATCCAAATCACAGACCTGACCTTGTTTCTGCAATGCAAGTATTTAAAAAACATAAAAAAAAACTCCAGCTAAGATGCCGAACGGAACAGCAAATACGTGGAAGCACTAAAGCGCGGCGATGCTGGAGCTACAAGGCACGTTGTCATCTAGCCACAGGACTCGTCGGGTAACTGGTAACTGGAACACGTTGCACTGCTGTGCTCTGCTATCATGGGTTCTTACTGGGGCTAGGATGCTTATCAGGTTATGCTGGGCTGTCCGCTGAACCTTTCACTGCCCGTAAAGTGCTAAAAGCAGAAGGACTTGCTGCGGCCCGGTTACAGCAGTGGCGTAGAGGAATATGATAGGGCCCCTCTGCAGTATGTGGTGAAGGGCTCCAGAGTCTCCCATATCTCATATATATGAACTGGTCTTGGGATACATGTCCCCCACGCCCCCCTGAAAGTTTGGGGATCCTATGAAGGGCTGCCCCCACCACATCCCCCGGAGAAGCTCAAGGGCATATGTTATGCCCCGGGGTTACAGACAGTTCACAGCAAACTATGTCATAACATTTAATTGGCCAGTGAAATACATACCCCTTGCACATTACAAAAACGAATTATGGAATTATCATTACTTTATATTAATAAACACGAAGTTTTTGTTACGTTAATTTTCGACAATTAAAAAAAAAGTATCTGTTATTTACCTTTCATTATCAAATATCCCTTTACTGTTAAACACAAAAGAAGAATCTACTCAACCTCCCACAGCATTTCGAACTCTTTACAGCTCACCTTCAGGAGTGATTTCATTCAACAACCCTTACTCACTGTTGAGAAGGAAGAGACCGTTACGTGGTAATAGACATGCACCCGTGCACTGGCTGCCCAACTGTACAGATATCTGGTTCCTCAATTCTAATTCTGATTGTCATGGGCAAACAGAGATCATGCATGTGCACCATGGCCTAGGCATGTCTCACTGATTGCAGTCTTGTTGGCCCAGGAGAGTACCCCAAAGAACTACTGTAAAAGTGGTGGAAGGCCACTACCTTCACCAGGAATTAAGCAGCAGAAGTGTGGTGATGACAGCATACTGTGTAGTTATTAGTAGGAGTGAATAGGTTTGTTTTAACCAGAGTCACAGGAGGGAGCTCTTAGGTGCCACCACCATACACAGTTTTCTCATCAATAATTTTACTGCAAATGTTGCATTGATATAAATAATTATGTCATGGGTGATGTCATGACTGATGTAATATGTGGGGTAATTAGCAGGACATGACGATGGTGCGCGTTATAGTTACCTTAGGACACAAGTTATAGTTTATTGAGGAAAGTATAACTATAACTGCTGGATTTCTATGATTTTATGTGTGTGCAGTCTGAACCTAACTACAACACCCCTGTAGCCTTTGGTGTTTTAGTGCATTTCTAAGGTTTTAAAATTATTTTCCCAACTAAAACATCCATGCAACCTTTGCTTTTCTTTAGTGAATTTCTACTTTTTTAATGTTATTTTCCATCTATAACTTTCCTGTAACCTGGGGGTGTGAGTGGCTGTGATGGTCTTTGAGTGGCTGTGTGAGTGGCAGTATGGGTGTGTGAGTGCGTTTGTGACTTGCTATGTGGGTGTGTGAGTGGGCGTGTGAATGGTTGTGTGTGTCTACGGGTGGGTGTATGAGTGGATGTATGGGTGTGCACGTGGGTATGTGAGTGGGTGTGGAGGTGTGTGTGGGTGTGGGTGAATGCGTACGGGTGCCTCTGCAGGTCTGTGAATGGGTGTGTGAGTGGCTATATGGGTGTGTGAGTGGGTGTATGAATGTGTGAGTGGTTGTCTGGGTGAGTGTGTGTGATGGGTGGGGATATGACTAGGTATGTAAGTGACTATGGGCCTCTGAGGGACGAGTGAGTGGATGTGTAAGTGGTTTTGCTGTATAGGTGTGTGAGTGTGTGTGTAAGGGGCTATATGGGTGTGTACGTGGCTGTGTGTGTGTGTGTTAGTGGTTGTGTGTAAGTGGATGTGTGACTGAGATTGTGAGTAGGTGTGTGAATGCTGTGTAAGTGGGTGTGTGAGTGGCTGTGTTGTTAAATCTTAAGGGGGTGACTCTTGAGAGTAATCTGGCGCTCTTAATTTCCCTATCTAAATCTGTGTCAGAACAAAAATTCCATTACACACGGTGCTCAGAACAAAGGTACAACCCCCAACACTAACCTCACTCAATAACAAAAATTGTTTTGTTATCTACCACATATACAATAAGTTATGGCACACGTGAAGATCTCTTAACAATTTATAATAAAAAAGTAACAATTGTAATATCAAACCTCCCTTCCCAAGGCCATTCCTTGGGAATATTACATGTATATTGAATCTTAATTCACCTAGAACCCACAGTTTGTTCACAGTATCTGATCCTAATTTTCACAAGTTCCTGTTATTTATCCCAATCTCCAATCCTCCGTTTGATCCACAAACTGAGTTCAAATCTTCATAAGTAATCTTTATTGTGAAAATCATCCAATCTGTCACGTTATTGTCCATATAGGTTACTGAATAGTCTTCCTGTGGATTGCGTAATCATCCCCATAGATCACAGATCAAATACATCACAGGTCAAAGGTCACAGATCTAATGGATCACAGGTCAACACGTGTTTCATCCGGGGTGTACCCCTTGATTTCCTCAGGACC
Source organism: Pleurodeles waltl (assembly GCF_031143425.1). NCBI lineage: Eukaryota > Metazoa > Chordata > Amphibia > Caudata > Salamandridae > Pleurodeles > Pleurodeles waltl. Next base: position 714,503,759 of record NC_090438.1, read on the forward strand.
TCCTACAATGACATTGCCTATCATTAGCAAATCAGTAACTCAATGATAATGTCAAAAGCAAATATAAATAAAATATTATTCATGGTGTCATACTCTATCTCAAATATTGGGAACTATGCAAGTGATCCTTATGCACCATCAAACAATATCTCCTGAGTAATGTAATTAGTACCAACTTCAAGAATTACACCGTGGATAAAATCACACTATACACTTGTGACACATTATCTTAATTTCCCTAGTATCAACATGCTTCTAATCTTGTGATTATTATAGCATAAGGGTGCCGGCCATTCCAGTGAGTCCCCCATAATCTCATTTACCCAAGTGCTCTGATCCATATAATATGTGTACAAGAATATGTGCAAGTGATTGATACCTCCAAAACTTCGAATTTCTCAATTTCCTTGTGATCTTCTCCACTTCTGTTTTGCCATCATATTTCCCATCCAAACGAATATATATACTATGACCATGTGGATAAATCAGATAGTTATAAATCTATAACCACAAGTTTAAACCATTCCTTTTAGCTCGCATATTCCATTAACACTCACCCTTCCTTACTGTCGGTTCGTGCGGGCAATTATATTCTCCCTGGTCCGCGTACGATCCTAAGTCAATAACAATATGAGAAATTAATTAAGTTTCGACTACTCCTGCCGAAAACGAACTACCTATTCTGTGTTCGCTGGAATCTCTTACCGTATCCGTCTCTTGCGTCGCGAGTACGTTGACGCTCCTACTAAACCCGATTCCTTATTAAACACTCGTTTAAATACCCGCGGTCTTCTTCATGATAATCGAAGAAGGACCATTCCACTAACGTCGCATAGATTCGGCGACATAAAAGAAGGACTCCTCATGCATTAGTGTTATAAATATGGAAGACAGACTTAACTCCTAACTCTTCTTGCTGTTTTGCTATATTCCTATTATCTTCCAAACTCATAATTACCGACCTCTATTATTACTATTAGGTGTGTCCCCCCAAATTAATTATTTTACAAAAAAATTATTTTCTTCCAAAAGGTATTGGTTATCCAAAGTAACACTACCACTAATCTTTGGCTCTACCTATAAGCATTCTACATGTAGGTATCTACTTCTTCATTTTTTTACATGTTTTACTTGTTGAAATCATCTTTTGCCTATAACATTACATCCTAAGAGTATTAAACAATAGAAATTATTTCCTACAAATATCAAGTAACTATGCTCCTAGTCTACAGGTGAACCTTACGATATATTACTAAGTCACCTAACTCCTCATAATTAGTCTCCTAGAAAATATTCCATCTCATGGTCAGTATTCAGCCCTGATTCCACCGCCCCTAATTTCATGATCCACATGGACTCTCTTCTCCGCAGGGCTAATTTTGGAGGTATCAATCACTTGCACATATTATTGTACACATATTATATGGATCAGAGCACTTGGGTAAATGAGATTATGGGGGACTCACTGGAATGGCCGGCACCCTTATGCTATAATAATCACAAGATTAGAAGCATGTTGATACTAGGGAAATTAAGATAATGTGTCACAAGTGTATAGTGTGATTTTATCCACAGTGTAATTCTTGAAGTTGGTACTAATTACATTACTCAGGAGATATTGTTCGATGGTGCATAAGGATCACTTGCATGGTTCCCAATATTTGAGATAGAGTATGACACGATGAATAATATTTTATTTATATTTGCTTTTGACATTATCATTGAGTTACTGATTTGCTAATGATAGGCAATGTCATTGTAGGAGGTCCTGAGGAAATCAAGGGGTACACCCCGGATGAAACACGTGTTGACCTGTGATCCATTAGATCTGTGACCTTTGACCTGTGATGTATTTGATCTGTGATCTATGGGGATGATTACGCAATCCACAGGAAGACTAATCAGTAACCTATATGGACAATAACGTGACAGATTGGATGATTTTCACAATAAAGATTACTTATGAAGATTTGAACTCAGTTTGTGGATCAAACGGAGGATTGGAGATTGGGATAAATAACAGGAACTTGTGAAAATTAGGATCAGATACTGTGAACAAACTGTGGGTTCTAGGTGAATTAAGATTCAATATACATGTAATATTCCCAAGGAATGGCCTTGGGAAGGGAGGTTTGATATTACAATTGTTACTTTTTTAATATAAATTGTTAAGAGATCTTCATGAGTGGCTGTGTTGGTCTGTAAGTGGGTGTGTGAGTGGTTTTGTGGATGTGTAAGTGGTTGTGTGAGTGTGTAGGTCTGTGAGTGGGAGTATGTGTTTTTTTTTTTTTTTATAATTCGGGTCTGGACCCACTAAATCTGTGAGGATTCTCACACACTTTTAAATGTAATTTTTCCCATCGGGAAGAGAGTCCCGGTGAAAAAAAGGGCAGCTGCAACTTTCCTCTCACTTTGTGGCCAGCCAATCATGACATTCATGTTGGTGCGTGGATTAGCAAATCCGTGGGGGATTCACATCTCTAGATATACATAAATATTTGGACTTTATTAACTCCAAAACTACTGATTTACACCAAATTACAAAAAAACACTCTTTTGGGGCCAAGATCTAGTTTTCTGGCAAATTTGGTTCAAGTCTGTTCAGGCTGTAGTCCTGTCTAAAATCCATATGGGAAATTGCATGGGGGAAATGCATTCTGGGACCACCCCATTTTCTTGGCCCTGCTTGACGGATCACACCAACACTTTACAGACAACAGCTGAAGTTACTGTCAAACAAATGTAATTTTTTTTGTGACAATTCGTCAGAAGGCGCAAAAGATATTAGCAAAACAAAAAACACTTTTCCTACTGAAGCTAGGTCCTAACTCTAACTACCTACTGTCAATAGCCAGTAGGCAATATATACACATATATATTCATATATATATATCCCTTGGGGGAGGGGTCCCTTTGAGATCCCAGCATCAGACCTAATGGGTCAAGGTGTCCGTACGCTGGCCCGTTTTGTTTTTTTTAATTCTTTTTTTCTGGGACTCATCTGAAGCAGAGTCCCAACATGGCTGCCAACACTTCCTTGTTGCAGTGTTGGCAGCCAATCACATCTCAGCACGAGATCGGGAGGGTTCGCAAATCTTTCACGTCCTTATAAATTCAAATTTGGATTTACATTACTTTCCCAAAAAATACTGAAATGATTTACACCAAATAACAAAAAGGGCTCTTTCTGGACCAAGAGCTACCTTTCTGCCAAATTTGGTGTAATTCCGTACAGTGGTTTTGACGCTATCACTGTTCAAAATCCCTATGGAATAACTAATGAGGAAAACGTGTTTTGAGACCCCACCTTTTTCTCAGCCCCTGCTTGATGGATCACTTCAAAACTTTCCAGACAGCAGCTGAAGTGAGCGTCATATAGTCATGGAAAATTTGTGAGGATTCATCAAACGGCACCAAAGTTATTAGCAAAACAAAATATGCTCTTTCTATAGAAACTGGACCCTAACAATAACTACCTAGTATATATATATATATATATATATATATATATATAAACAACCTAGTAATGGTAGTTAAAGCTAGGACCATGTTTCCATAGAAAAAGCGTTTTTTGACATGCCTATATATATGTTTCCAGGTGATCCGTCAAGCGGGGGCTGAGAACAAAAGGGGAGAGGGCCAAAAAAGTTTTGTTTTCCATGTTAATTCCGATAGGACCTTTAGACATGACTACAGTCCAAACTGCTGGATGGAATTACACCACATTTAGCAGAAGGCTAGCTGTCCGAATGCAGATTGTGCTTTCACTTGTTTGGTGTAAATCCATTCAATAGTTTTGGAGATAGAAGTAGAATAAAATGTAGATATCCCTGGCCATGGCGGCATTTCACGAAAGTTTGTGAATTTTCGCAAATGTGCGTGCGAAAAGAAGCGCTGTCATTAGCTGACCGCAAACTGACTAGAAAGTTGTGGCCATCATTTTATTTCACGGGACACGGTACCCGGAGGTGAAAATCCTAATTGAAAGTGGCATAAGGGGTCAGGGTGAAGGTACCTTGACCCCAGGGGTGTGATACAGGTGTGCTTTAGGGGCAAATTATGGGTTTAAATAATTTTGCCTCAGCATGCACGATATTAGCGAAAATTAAAAAAAATTCACAAATTATCCACAAAATATACTCAAATATGTAAAATTTCGAATGAAAAACCACACTCATTCATGCACTAATTCATTCACTCATGCTTGCACTCAGAGACTCTTGTGCCCATTCACACACCCGCTCGGACACTCATGCACCCACTAAGACCCACTTATAGATTCACACGTCCACTGGTAAACCCACGCAGACACCCACTCACAGATCCAATGACAGAGACAGGGCCTGTGGCCAACCTGTGCTGCGTACTACCAAACGCCATGCGTGGTGCGGAGTTAGGTGGATATAAGGGCTTGGTTGCAAGGCCTGGCTATAGGCCAGGCTTTGTGACCAACCCCAGATGCGTACAGCCCATATTAACTAAAATGATTTTACTTAAAAAAACAAAACAAAGAAATTCAATGGAAAAAAAGGTTACAGGGAGGTTATAATTAGAATCTGAATTTACTCATACAAAACCACAGAAATTCAGTGGTTACAGTTGGAGTTCTAACTATAATTATAACCTGTGCCCTAAGTTAACTATAACTCGTGCCCTCGCCATGCACAGCTAATTATTCAACATATTAGGTAATTGATAAGATCTTGTATGACATCTTTGATATTATCAATGCAACATTCGCAATAAGAATATTGATAAGAAAACTTAACAATGACAAGGGTGCGAATTATAGTTACTTGAAAGAATCTTCACAAAAACTTTCAAAAAAGTTTTTTTCACCTCATCACCTAACTGAAAAAGTTCAGGGAGATCCGTCAAGTGGAGAATGAGAAAAAAGTGGGGGCTGTCCCCAAACATGTTTTCCACACTCATTAGGTTGCAGGCTACCAAACAGTGCAGCTGTTTGTTTTTCTAAACACATCTTGGGGACTTTCATAAAGTTGATCTAGGAAAGAATTCCGCTTGTTAAATACAATTAGCTTTGTGGTTTGTAACTCACACTTCTGGCTTTTCATTTGCTGTCTTTATTTGCTTTAAGCTCTCCAGGTTCTGTTTGTCCATCCCATTGCTAAAACCATGTTTTCTGTATACATCCACAAACTCACTTTCTGTTGACAGACATTTAAATCTTGTTCTTATCTTGTCACAAATGTCAAGCTCTGTCTTCTAAGGGTGCTTGCTTATTTTTCTTTCTCTGACTTCAAAGTGAGAGGATTTATTTGACAATCTTGATGGATACTAGGGATAGGAGGAGTGTTTTTCAAGTACGCAACCACCTTCAAACGAACTTTGTAAGTATTTCAGAATATATCAGAATTATGAACGCGCAAATGAAGCACATTTTTGTTATTTCTGAAGTGTGTTGAAAACAAATACTTTAATATGATCAAAACGAATCATGAAACCAGGTGATGCAATTTCCACACATTTTTGTCTGTGCACGGTATTATTTTGTTAGTAAAACTTTATTTCTGTGCAAATGGAATGGTCATTTCAATTGAAAATATGTGGGCCGTAGTGGCAGTGTGCTACCATACCATGAATACTCCACTCTACACCACTTCACTCCACTGCACTCTACTCTGCACCACTCCACGCCATTTCATACTACGCCTCTCTACACTATGCCAATGCACTCTTCGCCTCTCTACTCTACACCACTGCACTCTACACCTCCCCAGTCGTGTCACACCAATCTAATCTGCATAACTCCATTCTCTGCCGCTGCACTCTATGCCATTCTACACCACTGCACTCTACGCCAATCCACTGTACGTCACTCTAATCTACTCTGCACCACTGCACTCTATGCCACTGCACTCTACAGCACTTTAATCTATGCCATTATACTCTATGCCACTCTAGGCATTGCACTCTACCCTGCAACACTCAATTCTACACCACTTCACTCTACTCTGACACAATTTATTCTATGGCACTGCACTCTATTCCACTCTGTGTCACACCACTCTATGCTTCTCTACTCTTAACTACTGCAATCTACAGCAATGCATTCTATGTCACTGCACTCTACGCCATTGCATTTCACTCTACATCACTGCACTCTCACACCCTACTCTGCAACACTGCACCCTTCGCCACTTCACTCTGCACTACTCCACTCTATGCCACTGCACTCTATAGCACTGTACTCTACTTGCACCCCTCTATGCTACTCTACTCTGCACCACTCTATGCCCCTGCACTCTATGCCACTAAACTCTACTCTGCACTCTATGCCATTCTACACAATGACCCTCTGCATCACTCACCTATGCCAATCCACTCTGCACCACTTTATGCTAACTCCACTGTACGCCACTCTATTCTTATTCTGCATCACTCCACCCTACTATGCACCCCTCTAATCTACACTTCTGCGTTCTACGACACTGCATTGTGCGTCACTGAATTAAATGCCACTATACTCTGCAACATTCTACATCAATGCATGCTACACCAGTCCACTCTACTCTACGCCACTCTAGTGTATGCCACTCCACGCAACTCTGCACTATGCCACTTCAATACACAACACTCTTTGCCACTCCACTCTAGAACACTACTCCACTGTTCGCCATTCCACTCTACGACACACCACACTACTCTCCTCTACGCCACTAACTTTTAACCATGCTCAACAGCAGTCACACTGGTGAACAACATGGCTAAAACACATTGGCAAAGCCAATAGCTCTTGCATCGGTGAGACCTATTGGCTTGGCCAATTGTTGTTATTTAATACGAACTTTCGACACAGCTACAGCCCAAACCATTGAACGGTTTGGCAGAAAGCTAGATCTTGGTCTACAATGAATGCTTTTTGTGATTTGGTGTAAATCAACTCATTTGTTTTTGAGTAATTAATGCTCAAAAACCTTGTATATTTCATGCTGTGACAGCTCCCCAGACAGAGAGATCTGCTGAGATTTGATTGGCGGGCACCACATTAGCGACGATGTAGCAGCATCCACCTTAGGAGTCAGGACTCAACCCTGAGTCCTTAAAAAAAAAAAAAAAGAGACATGGTGGGCTGAGTAGACATACCATGACCTCCTACCTAGTTAAGTCCATACTCGGGCCAAAAAAACTTTAAATGTTGCACCTCCCCGAGCACCCCAAACACCCCATCCCCTGAGGACAGCTCAATTACTCTGTCCCTGAGAGCCTATTCCCAGGACCGAGTAGTTTCACTGCCTACATCACGGTGGGCAGGGAAACATATGTTTGCTCTCGCCCAGCAGGAGCATTTCTAAATCGCCTGCCGGGCAGGAGAAAACATGCCTTCCCTGCCTGCACCAGCGCAGGTAGAGAAGACATGTCTTTTACAAGCCAGCGGGAGATTTAAAAATGCTACAGCTGGGTGGGCTAAGACTTCAGTTTCCCTGCTCACACTCATGCGCATTCACACAAGTAAATATAGATGTGTACATTTATTTTTGTTATTGGGCTTTCAGACGTTAGGTGAGATGGGGGAAAGAAGTCATAAGTGCCACTTTTATGCCCCTTGAAAAGAGAACAACTTTCAGCTGTTGATGTAGGGTTCCGAGACATGTTCATAGTTTTTTAAAGTCCTATATCTGTGATTCTGTATGTATGCACTGTGGGATCTGTGGTGTATGAGCCATTCATCACCACAGACCTATAAAGTAAAATACGACAACTCTTACTTTTTGGCCAGGTCATGCACCTACCTCCCCTCCCCTGAAGCTCTGTGGAATGAGTTTTGACTACAAGGAATCTCAGCCTAGGACTTGGCCAAATGCCAGTCCTTGCAACCAAACCAGAGTGAGAATATGCAAGTGGGGGCACTGCCTTGAAAAGCACTTATGTATGATGAATTAAGTATGATGAGAGCCCTTTCTTCTGTAAATTACCTATAAACTGGGTGCCCACAAGCAAGTTGTCAGGAGTAGAGCCTGCATATGCCATAGTTGATGCACATTGCCCATAAAAGCAAGGGACGTGACAGGAGGTGGGTACTCGGGGGAAACAAGAGCAGCAGAAGCATAAGTGGGGCACAAGGAGTCCCCAACACCTTGGATCTCGGCTATCCACCTAGGAATAAGTCAGAAAAGTTAGGAGAGAAAATAGAGCCTACATCACTGCTTCCCCACCAGCTACTGTTCTATCACCTACTCCAAATTCAAGGGCAGCACAGTCAGAGAGAGAGAGAGAGAGGGATAGCTGGTCAAAATCTCTTAGCAATGTACAAGTGAGGAAGCCCCAGTCCAAGAAGGAAACAAATTGTTCACTAAGCTACCATCTTAAAAGGAGCCCTGGTTCTTATTTCTTTAAACAAAATATGCGTAGAAACAAAGATTCTCCTGATACAGGATTGGTACTCTGATAGCTTCCCAATAATTCTGTTGATGCTTATTTCGATTAAAATAAATGTTGAGCTGTTTCTTTATTATTTTTTTGTTCATGTTGTATGTTTTGCCACCATAAGCTACTTTCTTGTGAATGATCTTCAAACCAGCTGGGCAGCGATTATTTCATTATGATTTTATGTATTCTCCCAGGTTTTGTTTTCTGAGTCTGAAAGCAGAGTCAAACTTCATGCTTTCTGTTCCTCAATACCTGCAGACCCTTTAAGTTAGACCATGAGACACTGCACCACCTTGTACCAACTACATAAACAAGTGATGGTGCTAATAGTGGGGAGACACCATTAACTCCTGCAAAATGTAAACCTATGCAATATGCACAAGGGCTGACAAAAAATGTGAAAGATACTTCAAACAAGCAATGGCTGAGGGGGAGGGCTAATCCAAAGCAACCAATGGCAAAAGGGGAAGATTCAATGCTCCTTTTATTCAAGTTTATGACAAAAAGTGATAGCAGAACTTAAATGGATCTCTGACAAGCAAATATGTTTTAGGTGAAAAAGTCACCTCACATAAGTCACAACTAGTTGATAGTGAAAAATGTCTTGCATCATATAAACAACGTGTAAGGCAAAATAAAGCTTATTCAAGACAATACAACTTAGAAAAGCAGGCCAAGACATTTTACTCTGTGTCCAGGAGTTGCTATCACATAATTATTTTTGGGGCAATATAGATCTTGCTGTGTCACATATAGATTCAAGTAAATATGCCCTAACCAGGGGACAAACCAACTCCAATCATTGTAAAATGCAGTAGAATACTAGCAATCACATTTTGCCTTCTGCTTGGAATCAGAAGTAATTTATTTATCAAGAAAGACATCTGTGGACGTTTCCAGGTTATACATGAGATGACCAAACATCACCCTCCAGTAAGAATGAAAAAAAATAAAATGTATTATAAACTAATTGTTGGAAACGTCTTAAACAATGAATTGCAAATAACGCAGACGTTTCCTACACAAGCAGAACAATGCTTGCTGGAACAACACATGCCTTTTTCTCTGCCTTAACGATGCATGTGCCAAACTACGCATGTGCGTGGTTAAGCCACAGAAAAAGACAGAGCAGTCTAGTGGATTGGGAGAGGATGCGGTGATGTAAGTGGGACTGGGGCAGGGACTGGGGTAGTTTTTAGCAGTGGGAGTGAAGTTAGGGCTTAGGGTGGGTAAGTGGGTGGGGTCATGGTAGTTTATTTGTTAGGGGTGGGAGTGAAGGGGGTCAGGGTAGTTTATTTTTTAGGGCTTAGGGTGGGTGTTGGGGTTGGGATAGTTTACTTATTAGGGGTGGTTGAAGGTTTTAGTGGTCAAGGCGGGTGGCGGTGTGGAGTAGTTTAGTTTTTGGGGGCGGGGCGGGGGAGTCAGGTAGGTTTTTATTAGGGCTTAGAGTGGGTGGGGGAGTCAGGGTAGTTTAGTTATTAGGTTTGGGGGAAGGTTTTGCGGGTTGGGGTCATTTTTGTAGGTTAAGGGGGAGCTGTACTAAGCATGCTTTTACAGCGAAAATTGTTGTAGGGCATGCGTGGTAAAGGCATGGGTGGAAAAGACGCAACCGTGGGTCTGACCGCATTGTTAAGGCATGCGTTGTTCTGGCATGGGTGGCTCTGTCATACAACCACTAATTATGCCTAGTGACAACCCCACTTGCCTTCGCCTCTTCAATCACAACAGTGGCATCATTTGTGATGTACAAGGACACAATATTATCTCTGTGGAAATGCAATTAATTGTGTTTGTACTCCTATTATTTTTTTTTATCAAAGTGCAGGACAAAGGACCAAAACAAACAAGTCTTGTTACAATCCAAACATCAAATGCCTCAATCTATTTCTTCTCTGCTGCATCATGCTTTGCCAGCCAAACTACCTTTTCGTATTTTATTTTCAGGCCCTTGATAACACAAAGCAGCTCACTGTCATTGTTATTTTCATTTATAGTCCTTACTGCTTTATTGATCTCCCCCTTTTCTTGTAGAAGTTTAATAGGGAACAATCCATTTCTAAGTATAAACTTATTACAAGCTGATGTATTTATTGTGGCTGCACTTGTGAAGCAAGTCCATAAACTACTCAGCTTGCGATCCCAGCATCAAAGCCATTGCCTACGATGGTAATCTATGAGATTTCATGTAAAAAAAAGAAAAAAACAATTTGAAGTATGTTGTGTAAGGTAACAATCTACTGTTAAATACCTACTGACTTTATGATTGTTTTTCACAATAAATAAGCCAGGCCTACTGCTTTTGCCATAATGTTCATAATAAACAGATCAGGCCAATGGCACTAAACATAAATTTCCCTAGTGAATCAATCAGGGATACATCCTTCCTCAGTGGCTTGGCAACATAACCAACTCAGGCATACTGTTGTAGTGACTCCTATCTTGTTTTAATGGGAAGCAGGAGTTAGCTTAACCTTCTGGCTTGCAGACCTGTGCCCCTTCACCCAGTGACTTTTACCCTACTTAGCTTGCTCTGTTTTAGCACAATTATTTAAATGTATAATTCCAAGATGGCTGCATTGTTTTTAGTCAGGACGATGGTTTAGTTTTGTGCTATCAGTGCTACTCTGCTAAGGCGTCACTATCAGCGCCATAGATAGATAAGATGTAGGTATTCACATTAGGTACTTTCCCACTTTGTGCTTTCGAGGGAATTGTTTATGTAATGCCACCCCAAGCATGTCTTGTTATCTATTGTTTGGGAACAAGCCTATGTCAGGGGTCCAAGCAAATCTGTAAAAATGCACTTCACATAGACAGATATAGGGATTCTGACCAGATGCCATCAATGCTATCCATGCTGCACATCGCCTTGATGCTGACCCAGTCTTTGTGTTCCTACGGAGTATGCGCTAGAGACCTCATTCTAAGGTAACAAGGGTTGGGGGGCTCTTCTCATGGACATGGCATTGGCAGATTGGGTTTAACATACCTAGCTCTCCCTAGGTTAGAGATTAGGTTCATCATGCTAGGGTATTAGGACATATTTCATATCTCATGTCATTTTATGTTATTGCAAGATGGTGGGCGTCTTTGTATTAATGACTCTCGTGTTCACAATTCTGTTTCTTGCATTATTCATTATCCTTATCATTGCAGCCCATGCAACTTATCGTAGATTGCGGTTTTGTTAATAAAACCCATAGAAACCTTTACTGCATCTCCTTCAGTGCCTGTGTTTGATTGAGACATGTTGTTCATGTGAGAAAGGGGTCATCTTTGTTTAACCACAACACTCCCTGAGATGTCGCACTCTTGAGTCCATGCGTAAAGGCTGCCACAAATCACCTTTTACTGTTTGGGTTTTTGGTGAGGTGCTGCTTGTGAGCCGGGAGGGTTGGGACAATAGTTGCAACTTGTTGTAGGACTGGCATAGTCACCTAAAAACATACGTACTGTCATCCTTAAACCAGCAGTCTTGCCTAGAGCAAGAGTCAAACTACAACACTGTATTGAGTGTAATCATTAGGCATACAGCTGTGTAATTACACATTTATAGGAATTACATCTGGCAAAATAACTTCTCTCCTAAGAGCGCCAAACAAGTTATCACAGTGCAAATCTTCCACCCCCAGGGTTTGGGAGAATGGGTAACCAACATCCAAACCCCCATCTTCTTTGGTAATCTGTGCAATTGCATTTAATAAAATAGCTCTCTTCAGGCTCTAATGCAGAATAATACCAATCCACCATTAAATATGTATTGACATTCACATATGCTTTTCACAAAAAATAAGTCTGGCATTATGCTTTTATAATAATTTTTCACAATATATAGACCAGGCCTATAGCTCTGATCATTGATTGCCATCATAACCAATATAGTCCTGGTGTAAAGCTTTCCCAAAAGGTGCAACACAAGAGTGCTTTTTCACCAAAAACACACAGCTTCTGCCCAATCAAATGTTGTACTCAATAAAACCAGCTTGTGGGCGTAGCCAAAATTCCTCTCTCAGTAGTATTTCTGAAACCTCTTTTTGTGTTAATAACAATGTAAGGCGACAGCTGCTCTGTCAAGCCAGACCTAAAAAGGAACTGAAAAGAAATGTCAGGTGAACAACTTAAGCTCTATGCTTGTAAATACACTGAGCATGAACCAAACATTTTATGTTTTTTTCGGTGTGTTATGTGGTCCTTCATAGATCCAATTTATTTTTTTAAATGTCAATTTAAGTCATTTTTGTTGACACAGTTTGTAACTTCACGTTAACAAGTCCTTCTCATTATTCCTGTTTATCCATTTTTTATTCAAACTGTACTTTGTTTATTGAACATTTTTTATTCCCACAGTGGAAAACAAATACAGGTATAACTTCTATGTGAATGGAGTGATAATCAACAAATATGCCACTTATGTTGATGGAAGAATTCTTAAAACGGTCCTTTTTATATGACAAAACTTAGTTAATGGAATGCCCTCTTACCTGTTACGGCAATGAGCGCGCCAAATATTTTAATTAAGGCTAGAACGAAAGATATTCCAAAGTACCCAGTGAGTGAGAAGAAGAATGCATATCCATATGTTTGAACTGGATGCTGAAAAAAAACAAATAACATTTTTCTGATAAAAAAAAACAGAAAAAAAAAAAAATCACATCCGATATAGCAAGTCGTTTTTAACATTAAAAAGCAGGGTTGTCATGCCACAATATATATTTTTTTAAATCAACAGGTTTTGCAGATAAAATTCACGCCATTTGGCAAAATCTGACTTTGTCAAGTTAATACATATGTATACTGTACACAACACTATCTTTTATCGTGAGAAGAAAAGGCTGAATTAAAGAAATGCCAAAGAAAATATGTTTTAAACATGTTTATGCCTTAATTTTCCAGAAAGATGAAGAGTTGTCTCCAAAACGTTGCATCCAGTACAAAAATCTTTTTTAATGAAGAGTACATTATTCTAAGAATAGTTTTTAATTTACAAGTGTAACATAATTTAGAGAGATAGAAACAAAAATTGTGGATTCAAAAACATCTAAGCTACTCAGGCGTAGTTTACACACAAGTATCACATAAAAATGAGTAAATGAGAAAGGCTGGTGGCTAAATGAAAAAGGTTGGTGGCGCTAATAAATGTACCCAAGGAAAGTGGGGAGCTTCATATGAATGTTCAAGGTCACGCTGTGCAGATTTTGTGATGAACCACAAATCAGCTGATTATTAGGGCTTTCCTGAAGGTTTGTTCAGAATGGTTACATTATGTGTCCCAACGAAAATTAAGGTGAATTTAGGATAAATTATAGGTTACTCACCTGTATAGCTGTAACTTACCCATTACGTTACAACTTTTATCCAGTATGCTATGTAAATTTGTACACTGTGTTTAACGTGCAATGTAGAAGTGCTTTAATTCCATCATATCCCAACTGAAAGGACTTATCAATACATGCCCAGATTTTCTTCTCACTTCGCAGTTCCTAACCTTCCGACCATTCGTTTTGCTACCTTTACAAGTTACCTTACCTATAGTTTTTCAGAGTATGCCTTATTCATATACAACACTTTCCAATGAATATTTCCCTTTTCGACCAGCCTATCATCCTGTCAAAAAGGGCACTACAAATACATTTTTGTATGGGTTCAATACAGAGCCGCCTTCCTAGTGCTTAATATTCTATAATGGGATGGCCCTCTGTGCCATGAGGACACATGTTTTGTGGTGTGTGATGTCAATTATCAAAATCAAGAAACAAGTAATTTAAATTATGTTATGCTCAACCCTAAAGCACCAGACAATCTTACAGGAATATTTACCTTTGAACAGAAAGCTGCAGCTGGGCTTAATCCACTTGTGGTCGCTAGTCCAAACAAAATATAAACAAAACCTATAGAGTAAGAGTACAAAACCTGCAATAAATAAAATACATATTGTAAAATATAGCAGATGTTAAAAATTATATATCAGCTCGTAAGTTAAAAAGACTCAAACATGAAAATGATGATGCTTTGATATTAAAGTTTTTGATCTGTCTCTAGGATATTAGGGTGGATTCTTCACTCTTAGAATGTGTACTTACCCAATACTCACAATACACTGAAGGCATCTGATGTGGCTCAGAGGGCCTCTTACCAAAGCATTAATTGTAGATGCATTTTTCAAGCAAGACATTTGTACTTCAATCATATGTGTACTTCATGATTCAAAATTAATGGACAAAGGGTTAACTATCCCCAGAGTATATGCCTTCTTAGTATTATGGACTCTCCTTGTAGATGTAAGAGTCTTGATTGTCAGAACCTGGAACGGCATCCATAATCTAAGGAAGGTAGTCCTTCGACCACTTGTATACAGCTGAATAAGGCATTGTATATAGCTAAAGGAAACGCTGTTATGAAGGTAGGGAGAAGAATTATCAGACTTTACTTTGGCTCTGACCAATCATTTAAAAAGGTTTGCCCACTGTTATTATCCTGCCATTAAGCGTGCCTTGCCTTTTCCTGGTCGCCACAAATTGTCAAAGCAAAAGTGATAATAGTACAAATAAAGTTCTTCAGTTATACAAAAAAATGTTTTGCGGGTTATTGCAATGGTTGGTAATGGGCTTGTTGAAAGTATAAAGAACAACTTGTAGAATAATAGAAATCTAGGGGCTGGAGATTTAAGAATATAATTTCCAAAGGTGCCCACCGGCAATAAATTTAGGCTGCTGGTCATTTTTATTAGCTGAAGGCAGGAAATGCACTTCACAAAAATGGATAATCTTGTAGCACTTTTGGCTCTAAGACATGTGGCTTGGCACAAAGAATTGTAAGTGAACAAGACACCTATGGCTACATAACTTGCCTATGAAAATAGAAAGATCACAAAACTAAAGCCCTCATTACGAGTTTGCCTCTCATGAGACCACCAAACTTGTGGTGGCAGTCTAACCACTGTGGACCAGCCATAAAGACCGCTGCATTATGAGTTGTGAGTTTGGCTGAAGCCAAACCGTCACAAAGCCGCCTGTCTCGCTGGTCGGTTGGACCGGCGACAGGACTAAGGCTGCCAGCCATATTAGGAGGCAGCAAATCGCAGGCTTTTTCGTGGCGGTCGCCCTGCCACAAAAACCCTGGAGGTAAGGCACCCGGTGACAGTAATCCCCATTCCTGTCGCCTGCACATGCACCCCCACACGTCCACCCACTGCATTCATGCACACCCTAAACCCCTCCACACTCGCATAGATTCACACTCCCCCTCTGCATACATACAAACACATCCCCCTCATCCGCAAACTTGTACAATCCGCTCATTTGCCTCTTGTACAAACCCCTAATCTGCACACTTGCACACAGACACCCCTCATCTGCACACTTGCACACACTCCCACTCTCCTGCATCCCAATATACACACATACTCACTCACACCCCGACACCCCTTCCTCACCGCATACATGCAGATACCCCCCAAACGCACGCATACATCCCCACTCGAACACATACACATGCTCAGACAAATACCTCCACCCCTTTACATATAAGCACTCGCACCCCGACACCCCTCTCCCCTTTCCATTTGGAAACACAACCCTCCACACACACATACATACACACATGCACTCACGTACACGCATATTGCTACACATACACCCACACACATGCACACAACACCTCCCCACCCCCTTTTGGCATTTGGATGGTCCACTTATCTGTTTCGGCAAGGTGGTTGTCCGGGAGGGGATGGGTCATAGTGTCTGCCACCGCCAGCACTGCATCCCCGTAAAGGACAACGCCACGCTGTATTAGGCATTGTTTTATGTCGGGCAGAGTCCTGTTGGCGTGGCGGTGGAACCGCCTCTCTTCCTCCATCGTAAACAGAAATCCAAAGTAACTACAAATATGGCCGTCTTTTGACCACCAACACTGACGGTCTGTCGGCAGCAGCGGCTTTGGCGGTCTTGTAAAAAGACTGCCGAAGTCGTAATGAGGGCCTAAATGTGTTAAATAGTTTTAATCATTATAGTTGCACCCACAAAAATTCCTGCTTCCTACAGGCAAGAACTCTGGAAACAGATTCATGGGACTTCTGAAACGCACACTTTATGTATTGACACACAATAAAAACTAATAACGGCCCATTGGCTACAATTGGTGGCTGGTGCATTAGTGCAGGTTTCCAAATGACCTTGACAGCACTAGAGAGCAATTAAACCTATTCAATCAACACAACTGCTCAGCACAAACTGCGTGTTTGTGTGGTACTTCCAGCGAAAGGCCTACTAAAGAAGAAGGTATTAGGGCTAGTCACGCATTGCTGCAAACCACAGGTTTCAGAGTGCTTTGTGTATAGCCCAGGGCAACTCAGGGACACAAAAAAAATCAGATCTGGAATGCTGCTTGGCTGTCTTTTCTAAAGCAACTCTGTCTAAGCCCATCATGAACTTTGCAAATCGGCTTTCACCTGCATGGCAAAGAGTGGTCAAGGGGTGGATTGGAGAGGTCTGTCAAGAGGATAAGAGGTTAAGTGCCCAATGTGGACTAGTGGGGCCTGCAGTGTTCCTCTCACACTCTAATACTGGCACTGGCTCTGCTTGAGCCCAGGTCAGGAAAAGAGGGGGACACAGTGGCCAAGAACCACCATGGAATTCCTCATCATCGAAAGAACACCAAAGTTTAAAAGTTGAAGAGAGCAATCTTGCAGCAGACAGGACTGGTAAAATCAGTCAGCTGAGGAAGGAGGATGTTGTGACAAGCTAATGTGTCTAAGTGTATTTGTATATGTCTGCCTCTACATGTTCACATATATTCACATTATTTGAAACTTTATTTTTATGAGGGGAATCAAAATTATACATTCAAGTTCATACAAAAAAATATCACTAACCAGACAGTTATAAAAGAATACGCCCTCAATTATATACTTTTAACTTACATATGTATGACGTCAAAGGAAGGTAACATACAAATACCTAGGCAGAAAAGAAAACACAACACAAGGGAAAGGAGGAAAGGACTTTGAAAGTCAATTCAACATTCCTTGAAAATACACTCTATTTCTATGACACCTGTTGCTATCAAGTAGGACCTGCAGACCTGTTTCTGTGCCCCCTACTACGAACAAGTAGGACCTGCAAGACTCAGGTTGGCTTGCTAATCTAGTCAGTTGGAAGAAGAAGGAAAGCAAATCATTTGAGAGACATTTGATTAGAGCCATTCGCCAAAGCCTAGTGGAAAAGGCTCCGCCAACTGTTCTTGTGTTAAAATTTAGAGTAAGTCCTGTTGCAATCTGTATTATAGTCAGACTATCAAAAAACAACTCAAAGAGGCAACAAAAGCAGGACTCATAGGAGGAACGGAACCAGGTTGCCAAGCTGAGAAAATACAGATGGGATATAGAATCAGGGTTTCATTTTAAGATAACATTTCCAACCAGTAACAAGGTGGAATTGGATCAGCCAACACCAGTGTATCATATCAAAAAAACAAAAACAACCTGCCTAACATTGGGTTAGCAAGAAACAAAGAATCCACGGAACAATCTGATTTGGAGGCTGCTCTGGGAATCAGAGGGAGGAGCAGAAAGTCAGAGTGGGAGGCCTAACCAGTGCAGCACGGAAAGCATCCTTAGTGACGAGATGCCCTGCCTATCCTCAACAACTTTTGAGAGAATACACTAACAATCAAATTAAAGGTGTTCAGGCCCTGCTCTTGAGTACCAAGGGACATACTGCTAAGGAAATTTGCTTGAGCCTTAAGATAGCTAGCTAAACATGCTTTTGAGAGTCACAAATTCTGAGGTACCCCAGCCAAATTTCAGAGATTGTCAAAATTAGCACCACTATGCTTTTTTATGTTGAACGTGGCAGTAGCATTGTCTATGAAGAGAAACTTGATTTCCTTAGGGACAGAAGGTTGATATGGAGAAGGAAGCTTGACAGAGCACATAAATCATGTACTAGGATGCAATCCATGGTGTCTCAGGTACATTACAAGGTAACTAGTGAAAGACGCATGATTAAGTAGTGCAGCAGGGAAGGAGAAACTATGGTCTCTCAGGACAATAGGATATTGCAACATATCTTTTCTGACATTGAAATGCAAGTACTTTCAGAGGAAAACTTGTGGGATCTTGGTAATCAGCATTTTCAGCTTCATGAAGTAAGTCAGCAGGAAAATCTGGATACTTTTTTGATGAAGGGCCACCAGCCTCCACGGAAGGGAGAAGGATCAACTTAGCTGGGTGTCCAAACCACTCCTGTGAAAAAATAATCTCTGTGAGGGAAGAAAGGAATGCATTATGTTCACTGAACATCCAAGTTATAAAAAAAGAAGGGTCAGTAACCACCTTGGGTAAGACATGGGGCAACAGACTCAAAAAACTTAGGTGAGCACCAAATAATGGAATTGGTTGCCCATTACTGCAAACATAAGGGACAGATACAGTACATATGAGCATGTGCTCTACACACATTCCCATACAAAGGATAACAGTATGAGTCTAATGTGACCATCTGGAGGAGGTTGAACATTGGAGTTTCAGAATGGTACAATGACCTCCTTTCTTCTTTTCCACTGCAAAGAACTTGGAGTGGAACCTCGAGTTCCAGTCTTCCAAACGTTAACTTTTAGAGACTTAGCTGTAACTGTCCAGTCTTACATTAGTCAGCTGATCGCTAGCCAACTCCGGGAACATATTCCTCTACAGAAACAATGGTCTATATACTGTGAGGGGAGAAATATTGTAAATCAGAATTTAAAAAGCATTAGTAAACTTCCAAACGGTCTTCAAAAAGACCTTGATCATAAAAAGCAGACTCCATTAGATTGATATAGCAGAGCTTCTGAGCCGGGCACATCTAAATAAACGAACTCCAAAAGAACAATCAATATTACTTAACATTTTTACTGAGGAAAAAAGGGGAATACAGTAAAATATTTACCATCTACAAAGGTTCCACGTGAGATACAGAAACATTTTACTGAGATACGAGTAACTCAATTGAAAAAGGTACTTAGGGCCAGATGTAGCAAGGCTTCTACGTGTCGCAAACAGTGAAAATCGCTGTTTGCGAAGCGCAAAACCCACATTGCGATGCCCATTCCCATTTTGCGAGTCGGTAACCTCGTTACCGACTCGCAAAATGAGACTGCGAGTCGCAAATAGGAAGGGGTGTTCCCCTTCCTATCTGCAAGTCGCAGCGCGATGTAGGATTTCTTTGTGACTGCAAACTTTTACTACCAGTGTCACACTGGTGATAACCCATTTGCGGAATGTCCTTGAAAACATTTTTTTTTTTACACGTTTCATTTTTTCATTTTGTAATGCATCTCGTTTTCCTTTAAGGAAAACGGGCTGCATTACAAAAAAAAAACTGCCTTATTTAAAAGCAGTCACAGACATGGTGGTCTACTGTCTTCAGCAGGCCACCATCCCTGTGAGTGCTGCGACTCGCAAGGGGGTCGCAAATTGCGACCCACCTCATTAATATTAATGAGGTGGGCCTTTGCGACCCCCTTGCGACTCACAGATGGTGTCAGGGGCACCATCCTGCCTCCTGCATTGCGACTCGCAAATTGCAGGATCCTATATCTGGCCCCTAATGTTTTAGTTTATGTTGGCAAACCTATGCCCTCAGTTAGAAGAGTAAAGCAGGCAACCTTTCTCAACCTGGAAAAGACCTATAGGTTTGAGAATCCCATAACCCAATCACCTTCTTGAATGTTGATAATGAGAACTTCATAAAATCTTGCCTGACTGGTACAGTCCACAGGCTAATACACTTAAAAGAGATAGGTTCTATTACTAGCTAATATTTGGTCTTTAATATTCACTATTTATGTGAGGTAGTGGATTATGCATAAAGGCAGAAAGAATTGCAGCCAATCTGTTTTTTTGACAAGAAGAAAGCTTTTGACCTGGTGAACTGGTAATACTTCAAAAAATTTTTACAGGGTATGCATTTTCTAAATCTGATTCTTGAGGTTATTTAACTTCCTGTTCCAGGGTTCTCAGAGTGATCTAATATTTGCAAATGCTTTTCTGGGCCAAGTTAAGACAGAAGGGAAAAAAAGATAAGGGTGCCAGCTTTGTCAACTATTTTGTGCAGTCCTTACAGAATAGCTATTAAAATATATAACCACTATTCCTGCATAAATTATAATGATGCCGTACAGCCTACCAACATGGAATTTTCCTGGCACATGATCAACAAAAACATTACAAATATACTTAAGGTGACTGACAAATTCTTGAAAATTACAGACTAAAAAATTAAAAAATGGAAGTGGAAGCAATGTAGTAAGTGCTCATAAGTCAGATCTTCTCAACAAATCTCCTCTAGTCTGTGACCTTGGAATACAGGTACATAATCTTATTTATATGCAACTATTAATAGAACAAGGATAGCAGGAGATGCAAACCTGCTGAGTGCCTTCTTACCATGCTATGAAGGAGATGCAATGAAGGGCCCTTAATACACCCTGGATGGGACCATGAGTGAAATGCAATATCCTACCGTAGCCCTTACTTTCTGTACACAATGTCCCTCGGATGCCTGGCTGCTTGTAGGCTCAGATGCAAGCTGCTGGCAAACTGATACACTGGTGATGCTGTTTACAGGCCTTGTGTGGCAACTGACCATTTGGAGAAATGGACTGATTAACAGAAGCATCTCAGCTCTTCATCATCTGCTGGCTGTGATAGGGTGTGGAGGGCTCTCTGCCCACTATTCACTAGCTTAGAGCAGTCGGCCAGAGGGTTGCGGATTGAGCAGATACAGCGAACTGCGATTTTCAGACCTTACATGTGTCAAAATCAACTTCATAACAGACATTTACTTTTATTCCAAATTAATAGATTATCTGTGGTATTTAATTTGTGTTTTGTATCAAATGTTCTTTTTCATTGAGCCAAAGCATAAGCTTAGAACTCAACTGATGGAGTATGACTAAAGAACAAGAGTAAAGTATACATTCAATGTATGGTTAGTAGAATCAAGTAGAAACACATTGTGATACATTTAGGAGGTGCCGGCTAAATGTTTTGAAACATAATCTATTCCCGGAAAATGTGTTTCATTTAATGAAAATATCTATAAGCAACTCTCATGGATCAGAAGCAGAAGATCAAAAGTAAATGGCATTGGTTAGACTAGACAGCAGACACAGACCTTCTCTATCAATACACCCAGGATCTGAAACAGCACTCCTGTATATATTAGGGCCTCACAAACCCTGATCAGGAACAAGCTAAAGACACACCTGTATAAAGAGATCATCCTCTTTCAGAGGAAACAACCATTACCTGGATCACCAATCTCATTCTTCCCATGGTGATTCCAGCCACAGGCAGGTACTAATACTAGCATGCATAGCTGACCCTCAAGGAACTTGGACCCAAGCTTATTGCTGCCCTGCTTCAGAACCCAGCATGTTCATACAGCAATTCCTTCAATCAGAGGCCATCAACGCAGTGGCTCACTCAAAATATGACAGCACAGGCCATTGTTGACAGCTGAGATGGTTAAATTCTGATGTAAAACTTCAAAAAACTAAAATCAGGAAATACAATGTAGCCAAGCAATGTCACTGTATCTTCACAATGTAACGCAACACGTCCTAATAAAGGGCTCCTCAAAATAATCACGGAGCCCTGCAACCCAGGCTGCACCTTCACAAGCAGCAAACACACTCCAGAACTCTGCAACTCCTCGCCGGAATATTTTTTTTAAGTTGATAATGTTGATTATCCTGCATTGCACCTCCTTGTAAAGGAAAGAAACACCAACTTCCCCATGCCATATGTTGTGACTGCCACCACTCAACCTGAAGTATGCTTTAGCAACCTGCTAGCAACAAAACAAACCAAATGGACAGCCGAATTGTGCACCCCAAGCATGTTCAAAAGCTTCTTCACAGAATCCTCTGTTGCCACAATTACTACATGGCTCAACATGTTATGCTCTCTATGACGGTGCCAACCTTGGAAAACTGAAAACTGGTAAAATAGAAGATATGTGCAGCTGCGTCTATTTCTCACTCTTTATGCGTCCCCTCGTGATTACTGATCCTGAATGCACTCTTATGCCATGTGCCTGAAAAAATGAACTGTTCTTTTGGATTATAGATATTTTTAATATCCAGAATCGTTAGAATATGAATACACATTTCTAGGAAGACAAAAATAAGCCAAGCATTAGCTGGCCATGCTTCAATGGTCTTTCTGTGGGAGGCTTAGGGTAAGTTTAAACAAAAATAATAGTCATCTGGAAAACTGCCTTAGGTAGAATGTGGCCAAATGATCTTTGTGGAGTACTATACTAGATGCTGACATGTCCACTATTGATTAGTTTAATATGGATACTTAAAGGGCATTTCGAAACGACTGGTGCCAGCATAATTTGTAGTTAAAGTACCTGATTGCTGTAATTATTTATCTGTAAATGAACAGCTCAACTGCATTTTGTCATATTTTAACCGCAGAATGAATACAGACTGTAAAACAAACACAAGAAAGTCTCCGAGAACGGCCTCTTTTTTCCCACGACAAATGTATAATTTGAAACAATTCACAATACGCAGCTACACCTCTGACGCCTGGGGGCAACTCGAACACAAATATTTTGAGAAGGCGTTTTTCTTCTTTAATATGAGTCTCTCATTTGCATAGCGTTTTTTGCATGTCAGTTGAACATAGATGTGCAAAAACAAATCATACGTCCTGCCTAATAAGCTCCTAATTCAGTGAGTCTGGATTAGCGGATATGTAGATCTGCAGATAAAAATTAGCAAAACTTAAATATTCGCTAATACAACATTTTACACAGTACTAAATTTACAGATAAAACCGTTAAAGGCTGATTTTCAGGGATGATGATGGAAAACATGGAACATCCGTAAACTAGGGGCTATTACACATTTTGCGTGGTGTTCCTGGATAACATCTCAACTATGCACCCTAAAGGAAGTAGTACGTCTATTTCTATTGTTGGAAAGAGAAAGGGCAGGTCTACATTTCGTTAGGGTGCAGTGGAAGGGGGACTAAAACTAAAAATATTTTCAAATGGAGAGGAAGAAACATCAAACAAACTTTCTGTGCAAAAGATGATATCAGCTGCTCTTTGCCCTGAAGATTGTAACCTCAAGAGTTAAGTTTGAGGAGGAATATGCCTGGAAACCTATGATATGCAGATACTGTGACTCACCACCGAGTCAAAAGCTCTGGAATACCTTTGTGTATCTTTGATCCGAAGAGTTCTGACCAATCCTCCAAATGTTTGTGAATTGTGCTCTATGTGTCTTGGGTCTAAAGCCTCATGTGGCATCGTTTTAGATATACCATATATTTGGGCAACTCTACTTTGGTTCAGTTCAGTGGAAGTGTCAGGAGAGAAAGCCAGTCCGGTAGGTATCTAGTCTTTGTATAGGACCAGCATAGCTGAAAGGCTGCTTGGTGCAGTACAGGGTCAAAGGGCGTGGTTAACTGAAGAGGAAGAAGGGATCTCAGAGGGAAAGGGAACTGCTACTGCTTTAAGATGTATTGTTTTTAAAGAGGTGTGCCTTCAGATCTTTTCTAAATTTTAATAGGAATGGGGTGGTTCTGGTGCATAGTGGGATGCCGTTCCAGATCCTCGGTTAAAGTCCTGCAGAGTAGGGTATTCTCTTACAAGTACTTTTACTGACTGAGCTGGACAACACATTCCTGAAGAAATGATCTTAATACCAAAAGAAGATAGAAAGGTTAACACCAACATCTTCGATGTTATCAAAAGGAAAATGTTGTCAAAAGGAAAAAGTCTGAACTACAAAAAACTATTTGTGGTTTAGCCAGGTATATAAACATTGAATATTAATTATGATTAAACTGCTGTATCCTAATTGGCTCTTACTTTAGCTTCCCTCAAGCCATAACTAAAGCCTTTTTGCCTGCCTTCACCCTTTCCCTTCCAGCACCATCTATCAATGTGTTATTCGTTCATTCTCCCAGTCAAGCAGTTGCTCTCTATTTCTAGGAAGAATGATAAACTGCAATTTGAGACAGCAGTATGTGGAAACATGGACTTCAACAATATATTTTGTTTAAATATGATCCAAAACAAAGACGTCCAAAATATTGAGGTTGCATAAGTATCTCCTTAGAAGAACTCCGAACTGAACCTTCAAACCAGCATGAAACACTTACCCTAATATGTGTGACAAAATGATTAAGAACAGTCAATTAACCTAGTACTAAAATATGTGGGAATTTAGATCTGACTGAGAGGAATACTCTGTCAGACACGTGGCGGATATCCTGTCCGCCGTATTACGATCCCATTGTATCCTATTGAGATCATAATACAGGGGGACTGGATATGCATCATGTTTGTGACAGAGTATTCCACCTGCCTAGATCTAAACCAGGCCCTAAATTTGGCCTGATTTAGGACTTAAATAAGGTCATAATTGTTGGCTGGAGATTATTTATGAGAGGTCAAGATTTTGTCAAACTATATTTTGGAGTTTATTTCCTGTACTATATATTGCCTTTTTACATAGATCAAGTGAAAAGAGCAGAGGCTTCATCAGCGAACAGAGCACCGTATTTGCAATGACTGCCCATTTTTGTAGATTTCAGTCCTCTTTTGCGCTATATGAAATTAACAATCCATGGTATCATTTTTAGGTCTGATGTGTAAGGGAGACCAATTTCTATTCAATATATACTCGTCCAGAAAGGGGCTTTGGATACGCCTGCTTCAGCCACTGGTTATTTTGGCCATTAGCCTGATATATTGTCAGTCACCTCTTGGATTAGCTCACGAGTATTTCAGTCCACTGGCCATTATATTGCTTACTTGAGTGTGTGCATTTGGCTAAAATGGGATGCATGAGTGAGTATTTTACATTATCATTGCACATTCAATTAGTTGTCTTGTATATCGATTGTATACAAGAATTCTTTCAACACAAACAGAAATCTGTGTACATGCTTCACGTTAACAATATATATTTTTTTCAATCTAAGTCTATCCTGATTTGGGCCAGGCTTGTTTTGGACTTATTTTGAAAGGTGATTTTGCTACTGTACCATTTTCAACCACGGTACTAATTGGAATAGCTGTTGTGAAGAAGCCACAATAAAACTACAGCTCTTAATAAGCCTGTTATCCCTTTACTGAGCCGCAGCCACCATCCCATACTTTAACTTTTAAGCATGCTCTCACGTCCTATCCCCGAACTGATACCCCTTCCTAGGAGTCTCAGTTACTTTCTCCAGGCTCTGGTGAGGTACAGTGATTATGCATTTCCAGAGACACTAAATGCCACATGCAAAGCAGGCACAAAGCCAGTTTTGATACTGAGTATAAGGGTTTTATTATGTTAATACCAATGTTTGTGATATAGATCTTTCCACGCCTTGTATCGTAATTGTGGGGATTACACTTGTTTTAAGTTTATTTTCAAGGGGAGTTGTGCTCTTTCCCTCTTTACTACGAGGCTAATCCACTTCTATTCGTATGAGCAACTTCTGATGAAACAGCAGCCATCCCACGTTAGCACTGTCAATCAAGCTCTTACCTCCTACCAACAACACTGAAACAATAGTTTGCCTTTTACTGGAGGTAAAGCTCTTCCTGCCTGGCTCTGGATAGACAGACTGGTTATACATGTTCAGAAATGCTAAGACCACAAGGTCAGCAGGCACTCAGCATGTTTGGCAACAGCAATGTTTAGAACCTGGATTTATTTTGTTGGTCCTTCTCAAATAAATAGGTTGTTACTTTAGTTATTAGTTTCTTTGTTTGCTCTTGGGACATGTGTTTCCTCTTCCAGGACACTGGTTTCCTCTTTCAGAAATGGCAACGGTAGCTTCGCCTCCAGTCTCCTACTTTGTGCAGAATGGTCATTATGGCAGACTGAGCGTATATTTATATTTTTCTAATACCGAAATGTGGATGCTGTATTACTATCCAACGGCAAAGAGTGTCAATGTCTGGACACATTGCTTCTCAGGTAGGACATTGTCAGGTCCCTTTTCCTATAGAGGTAGCACGGAATGGAAGGTCATGCTTCCACAAGAACTCTTCAGGATCACAATGATTTCCCTGGTGGTCCCCCAAAACACATCACACCATATATTGACCACCGAACTGCTTCAGGCTGTTGTCTGTTGGTTTACAAAAGCAGAGCCAGCATAGGCATTGCCGTTTGAAACAGGGCTGCTCGATTCGCAGTAAAGTTTGTGGACAGTCAGTTTGACCGACAGGGGACTGCTACACACTTGTGGTATTGTATCCGGTCTGCCAAACTCATATTTAAGCTCTTAGACATTAATTTCTTTCCTATTTCTGCATGAAGTAAATGTATGAAAGGAGTAAATTATAATTGAGAAGCACACATTTTATCACAATAGCCGCAACGGACTTGAAGAATAAAAGTTACATTACTGTTATTATTCGTCTAAAAGTGTGATTTCAGGCCTTGTTTGGGTGACTTACTGGTGTTTTATCTCTTGTAAGGTGGAGACTTACTGTAGTAACTAATTAATGCCCACGGACAGTGGAAGTGACCTGAAAATTATCTTCTTTCTAAAGCAAAGAGCACCTAGCCTCAACACAGGAACTCCCAACACCACTAAAATAAAAAGTAAAATGAATAGAAGTATTTACCATTTCAGAATTGGACCCATTGTGCAACTTCATTGCCTTTTCCTGGACATTTCCAATAATAGCATCTGCACAGAGGGCCAGCGAAATTAGGGTCACACCTTGAATAGAGCAGAAAGACATAAAACACAAATTTCAAACGTTCGAACGATACAAGATCAGTTATGACTGTGTACAACAAACCTCTAACAAAAGCAGTGAGATAATCTGAAAGCACCAACAACTTAGGAAAAAAGCTCATGGTTGTAGTGCTATACTGGTCATAGGGTAATGGACTGGAGCATTTATCAACGTGCTAGCTCTGAGATTCTACATATCCTAGTATCATTTGTAGATGAAGGGAATGAAGTGTCACAAATGACTGTTAAGGTTTTCTATGACAAAAGACCAATGTTAACAGGAAATGCATTTTTAACCTACTTGGGATGGTTAACCGTCATGTTTTAGAACACATTGCCAAGAATTTAATAACTACATAAACTGTGCGTGGCTGAAGGCAATTTGCTTAATTTGAGAGCAGAGCACCCACCCTTAAGGACATGTGAGGTGTGCAAGGGCCAGGTTGGTAGCACAAGTGATATTTTGCAGAACATTCATAAAAGCGACAATACCATGAAATGGACTCAATGAATAAGGCTTAGTCTAGTGTCCGAATCTTGTCCTCTTATCACTCCATAAGTTAATGAAAACTAGGCAATCTGAATAACATAAAGCCATCGTCAATCAAGGAATTGAGCACACAAGCAACAAGAAAGAGCACATAGCAACATGAAAGATCATTAATGGGCTTTGTGGAGTACGTTTTGGTGTTAATAACGTGTCTTTGGCCATATGCCTGATTAATGAGTGAGGCGAACAAGTGTCAATCAAGCTGTTTGTATCACACAAAAGCAATGGTTTCAAAACATATATTTTGCAATGATGATTTCATAACTGTAAAAAGTGCTCTAACTTTTTGCTGAAACAATATTTCTGTGAAATATGTATTTTATCCATTGCAAGGCCTAAGCTTACAAATGTCATTATTCTCCAAGCATCACTTAAATAATGACAGTCTAAACTTGTCGTAGGACTCCCGTTGTAGTAACAAGACTTCTGGGTTTTTGGGAGGCAGCAGGACTGAGCATGGGGGATTAATCCCACACTGTGTGACAGCTGTTGGCCTAACCCTTCCGGCTAGCTATCAGCAACTCACCAGTGCCAGAGGTAAAGATGATTTGTGGCAGCCTATCGCATGACACTAAGACTCCTCAGGGAAGTCGTGGTAGAACACATCATACCCCTTTCTCTCAGTTCTACAAGTCTCCAACATGAAAAGACAAACAGAAGCAGAATCTTGGTTCAACATGTTTTATGGAAGCAACTGCATACTACGTAAAAAGGCATGAATTGCGATTATAAGGATTATAAAACACAATACTATTATAGCAGTGACTAAGAGAGTGACTAAGAGAGTAAAACAGAGGAAAAGTCCCACCATATTGTCACAATAGTGTATCTAGTATCCCTACCTACACTACTAAGTTGCTACATGAGAGCAAATAGCAGTGATAGCCCTAATCCACCCTCTGTGTTAGAGATAAAGAAGAGGTCTATTATTCTGTTGGGAGTCCTCCGACATAGACAAAGAAGAAGTGCTTGGTTTCAGCAGAAAATGCGACAACGTGCAGCATGAGATGGCAGGCAGGCTGGAATGTCCCCTCTGACTTAGTTTGGGCAGCATGTTAATTAATAATAAATCATGATGTTGTTCTGAGGACTGCCCCGACGTAATATTGTGTCTTTTCTGCGTAGGGCAGGGATTGTACTCTCTGGACCGGCAATACCCGGTAAACAATGGTGTGCAGCCTTGCAGTGAGCACAGGTTGAAATGTTGTGCAGAGAAATTAATAACAATTTCTGCATGAAAGTGCAGCTGACAAAAAGTAATAGGACATCGCCAGTAAAATTAAGCCTTGCTAAAATAATAATAAGAATAAAATGACAAATGTCTAGGTGAGTGGGCACAGGCCTCAGACCGAAGCTGAAGTAAACATGCCTACATAAACGCTAACGACAAACTACTCTGCTAAAATTTACCATTATGCTTTGGTTAATCAGAATCCACTTGATAAAATGTGAGTCATGTCCACCTTTCCCTCAACAATGGTACTAAATAGCACATTGCACTCAAAGGATCTGCATGTAGGGCTAACACAATACTGTTCTTTGATATGTAGCAGTTATAAACAAAAGCATATAGCCATATTCCAGTTGTTACTAACAAACTGTGGTAACAACAAAAAATGTATGAAATTAGCTGTGTAGAAATAGATGAAAGAAAGTGCGTTAGTTAGTACACTTCATACACAAGATTTTATTTTCCCACATTTATTTTCACTGGCAATACACAGAAACAAACAATTTAAGAAACATAACATGCAAAAAAAAAAAAAAAAAAATACACAAGTCTACCCACTAAACGCAAAATAACATATTTGGCATAAGGGACTCTTTACGTGGGGAGGAAAAGCATTTCTTGAACACAGACTTAGAAAACAATGTAAACAGATTCAGGTGGTCAATACGAGTTTGGCGGTCTTTTAGCAAGACCGCCGTGGTTGCGGGAGTCAAAAGACCGCTAGTTTTGGCGGTATCCCGCCAGCCATATTTAGAGTTCACAAATAAATGTGACTAAAAACAGCCACAAATCAGACACCGCCAGGAAGACCGAGAGAGGGATAGAGACGGTCCCGCCACGCCAAACAAATTCCGCCCTCCATATTAACATCCCACAAATCAGGCCAGCGGTCATTGCACAGTGGAAAATCATTGGTGGTGTGAACTGCCGCAGTCAAAACCACATTGGACAAATGGAATACCCCACACCTGACACACATAAGACACACCAACAAACACCACTATAAAACACACACCCCCACAACCCTTTGCAACCAAAACAACATACACCGACAGCGAGGACCACACAAACCAAAGACACTCCACTCGTACACCATCTGTACTATCACACACAACACTCAGCACACACCACACAACTGCACCATTGACACTATACATACATCATCACAGCACACAAATACCACAAACAACCAGCACACAACCAAGCACCCCCCACCAAGCTCCCTACACTGCATCCTTGCACACTACACACACTCCCACTCACATCACAACCACCATGTCCCGTCAAAAATACCCACGCTTCACAGATGATGAGTTGAGGGTCATGGTTGATGAAATCGTTAGGGTAGAGCCACAACTGGTAGGAGCACAGGTCCAGCAAACATCCATAGCCAGGAAAATGGAGTCATGGCAGGGAATCGGGTTAACTCAGTGGGAACCATCCACGCACAAGAGAAGACATCCAGAAGTGGTGGAACGACCCTAGAAGGATGGTGCATTACATGGCGTCCAGGCACCAAATTGGCGTGATGAAGACTGGTGGTTAGACCCCCACCTCCTCCCCCAGAATTTACATAGTGGGAGGAGAAGGTCTTAGACATCCTGCATCTTGAGGGCCTGACTGGAATCACTGGAGGACTGGACACTGGTAATGAACCAACATGCCCCAACCACTATTTTCGGCCCTTCCAGCATGCTACCCCACCACCCTATCACTCCCCAAGTCACCCTATCTTCCACTACACCTTCTACACCATCACCTAAAGCCCCTCCCCTGCATGCCCCCCCACCACCAATCTACAATGGCCAGACAGTCCCTGGCCACTGCACGGATAGCACTGCCAATAACTATCAGTACAACTTCCACAATGCACCTGCGCATCCACATGAAAACCTGATCTTCAAATCACAGTGCAACACCTGCATATATAACTATGGCACCTGCAACGACAACAGGATGCTATGACTGAGGACCTACACATCGCAATGACAGAAATGCAATCTTCATACAGCAACTCTCAATGGAACATGCTACCCTTTTTACTGTCCATTACCCACAAACAATGTCTGTAGTTCTGCATCTGTCATTGCCATAACTGTGATCAAGTTAAGTCACTGTATGCATCAGACACAGAGACCAGCCTTCACATCTCCACCATGTGATACTCTCCCACGTAATTCACAGGTATCCCTGCCACTGCCACCATGGAGAGGATGCCAGAGACATCCTCTGGCATTGTCCTCACTATGGCCTTCATCCTGGGAGGGCTGGCTGTCTGGACATAGATGACTTCAATGGCCCATCAGGGACACCTGTTCACCTGTTCAGTCCACCACTCCCAATCTCACCCTGCCCACAACCTGTGGCATCTACATCTCAGCCAAACCCTGCTCCTCAAACCTGTGCCCCCAGGACTGGTCAATCAGCAGTGTGCCCCACAGTACAGGGACCTAAGTCGACCCCTCACACAAAAGACAGTGATGGTCCTGGGGTAACTGGGAGTGGGCACAGGAACAGGGGGTGAGGGGCCGTAGGAGGGCACCTGTGGGTCCGGGGATGGGGCCCTCAAGGGACTCGACTGACCAGAAAACCATCTCCCAAGTCCTGGGAGGATACCAGCAATCCCAGGGCAAGATGGGCCAAATAATCACCATTCTGGAGGAAAACCTAAGGCTGCAGAGGCAATACCATCAGGAGGCCATTCAGCAGTGGCAGGCCCACAATGAAAGCATGGCCTTCATTACAGGAGTGCTTAAGGAGCTCCCAACCATCCTGCATGCTTCCTACAACCACCAACAG
Organism: Pleurodeles waltl; assembly: GCF_031143425.1. NCBI lineage: Eukaryota > Metazoa > Chordata > Amphibia > Caudata > Salamandridae > Pleurodeles > Pleurodeles waltl. Next base: position 714,535,481 of record NC_090438.1, read on the forward strand.
ACCACTTCCACTAGCCAGATACCAACTGAGCCATCAACATCAGCTTCACCTAGTGGAATGGAGGCCCTGCCAGTGGAACCGCAGGCCACTGGCACCCCACTCTCTGCAGCTGAGCACCCCTTCCCTCCCCCTCCCCCCAGAAACATAGTCATCCATCCAGACATCCTGCAGGGGCAGATTCCAAGCCTAAACCCATTGCTAGGAAGTGACCTCTTCTGAAAATAGTCCCTTGTGTGCCACTGAGACACCCTGTTGGTTGTTCAATGTCATTTCTCCATTTTCATATGGCCCTTGGGTACTGGACCTGTACTGCCTACAGCTAGGCCACCAACTCTGATGATTATTCCAACCGTGACCCCACTCTTCAACTTTTCCACACTTTGTGCACAATGAACACCATTGAATATAGGAAATGTATTTGTGTCTTTATTGTCAAATGTACAAACGTAAATCCTACCTAAATGTAACGTGTGTTAATTCCTCTTTACCAAAAGTATGTCACATGGACAGCAGAGGGAGGCATTCCCTGCAGGTGATACCGTACACCAGACAGGGTCCAAATTCCAGTTGCAAGTGAGTCACTAGCCCAACTACACATAGGAGTAGATCCACAAATCCAACCTGCAAATAGACCAAGCCAGGGACTCACATCAGGATAGTAGGCATGGTGGGAGCCACAGCACATAATGAGTACATTGCTGTTGCACAGTGTGGAGTGGCAACAACACAGGGGACAACAGAAGACAATGTCACACCCACAAGATCAGGAATCACATGGCTATTATGCAGTAGCTCACAGCTGAAATGGATAAATAACTACACTTACTACTGTTAGGAAAGGACGATGTCCATGAATGACGTAGAGAACAACTGTTTTGATAGGGTGTGAAACACAGTACACAATCTTTAGGTGGGACAACATCTGCACAGGAGATTGCAGGCAAAATGGCACACCACATGCCTGAACATTGGAAATATTAACCTACCAATGTGGAATCACCACACGTCAGTGAGGTGACATCAGTAAAACAGCTCCCGATAGGCTATCCTATTGCCCACCTCAAGTCAAACCGAGGGATAGGTACACTGAACATCTACAATGATGTACCTGACAGGAGGAGCACTGTCATAAGGCAATTTGGAAATAAAACACCTAACAATACACACACAGAACATACCTGTATGTTACTGGAAGTAATGATTGATCAGCTTAGTCCTAGATTTAGCTGCACCTTCCTCATCAGCCTCCTCATCACTTTCCATGTCCCCATCATCAGCCACTGGTCCAGCTGCCTCCTCCTTTTTAGCCAGTAATTGAATCTGACGTCTCAGGGCCAGATTGTGTAGCATGCAGCAGGCAACTATGATCTGGCATACCTTTTGGGGAGTGTAGCAGAGGACACCTCCAGAGACATGGAGGCATTCAGGAGCCCAAATGTTATTTCTAGAACACGCCTCGTCATGCCGTGGGCCTCAGTGAAATGCTGTTCCCCATCCGGGGTAGGGTACCTTACTTGTGCCAGCAGCCAGGGAAGGTTAGGATAGCCAGAGTCACCTGTGTGCACAAAGGTAGGACCTGTCACAATACCGGTGGAGGCATAGGGCTGAATGCGATGACAGCTGACATTACAGTGACCCACATCCTATTGCAAACATACCAATGAGTGAAGCTCTCTCTCTCTCTCTGTAGTTGGGCCATCATGTGTGAGACATTGCTGTTTCTGTTTCTGTTTCTGTTTCTGTTTCAGAGTGAAGGAGTCATGCACAGATCCTGGATACTTGGCCGTCACTTGGGAGATGTACTGGTCAGCGAGACACACTGATGGAGTAGTAGCTTCTCCTGTGCCTATAGACTTGTTAATTGGCAATGGGAGGGACCAAAGCAATATGGGTGCCATCTATGGCCCCTATCACATGAGGGATGAGTCCAATATGATAGAAGTCAGCCTTAACAGTAGACAAATCCACACATTGGGGGAACCTGATGTAGCTGTCCATGCGTAAAGCAGTAAAGCGCTTCAGTAAAGCAGAAAGTACATCTTTTAACACAAGAGTGAATATGGCTGTGATATCGCTTCTGCCAACCCACTGTAATCTGGAAAGAGCCAGAGGCAAGGAAGCATAGCACAGCAAGACCTGTACTGTCAGAGGGGTGGCGTAGGGATTACCTATATCAGGCAATAGATCTGGCTCCAACTTGGCACATAGTACCATTATGGTGTGACAATTCAGACAATAGGTCTGGATGATGTGTCACTACTCCAGGGCTGAAAGGTCCACTAGGAGGCGGTACACTGGTGCATGTCTCATTCTCCCCAATACCGGGTATCTAGGATGGAGAGGAGAGAATGTACAACTTCATGACCAGTCAACACATGCTAGCTAACAAGATCCTTGTTGCACACAACAAACACCGTAGACAGGCCCCAACAATTGCGCATACCATTATGGCCATGTAGAGGGCCCATGTAAACCAACCTAGCTGTTAGTTACAGGCCCTGAACAACAGCATATCACACACATCACATGTCTAATGTTCCATTTAAAAGCTGCATATTTGCCCAGCTCGTCCCACCTATGTACAAATGCCAGTGGTTAATTTGTTTACACCGCCTATGAGGTAGCAAGCCACTGGACATACACTGGAATTGACATCCCCCATCATACATCACTGTGGCATGATTTTCACATTTAAGGGCCCAGCCATGATGGCTGAACATAGGCCTACACAGCATTTGGTACATATGTCTAGCGTGACACACTAATTTTCCTTTACAAACTATTAAATGTGCCCAAAATGGCAGCTGCCTGTCGTGCGCTATGTTATGTTTAAGTTATGATATAGCAACTTGTAGAGCGCATGGCTTCCCATAGGCCTCCCATCGCTAGTCACAGACCTCAAAGACACACACCGAGGAAAAAGCTTTAAAACAGCAAAGTTTTCAGTGAGCGACGAAAGGTAAGTTCATAGCTAGTTCATGGAAGGCCGATCGGAAGAAAATTCCACAATTTGGCTCCGAGATACGCCATAGAGCTTCCGCCCCATTTGGATTTTTTTACTATGGGGATTGAGGCTAAGGCGGCTGATGAGAAAAGAAGCAAGGGGCCTTAAAAAAGGGGGGCCTTTATTGTATAGTGCCCTGTGAATACAATACAACACAACAAATATACGTTGTTCCACTGGGAGCCAGTGCAGAGAAGAAATGGCTGATTTGCCAGATTCATGCCTGGGTATGTCAAAGAGGAGACGGGCAGGGGTGTTCTGCACCACCTGTAGCTTCTTTTTCACATATTTCGGGGCACCAAGATACAAGGTATTACCATAGTCTAAACGGGAAATAATGAGCGTCTAGATGGTAAGTCTCTTTGCAATGGATGGACGTATTTTAAACACCTTCCTTTGGAGCCTGAATGTACTAAAGCAAATGGAAGAAATGTTCTTAACCTGATGATCCATGGTAAGCCATGGTTCAAGCCAAACACCTAGGCTCTTGATATATTCCTTGGGAGGGGGCAAATCCCCTAGCGAGTGCAACAAAGGGGAATTTAGACCTGGCCTAGAGCAATGTCCTAGGATCATTACCTTGGTCTTGTCTCCATCCAGCTTAAGTTTACATTCGGACATCTATTCAGACACTGCCCGTAGGCAGGGGGGAGTGATGACTCATAAGAACTGTACTTAGTAGAGAATGTGACCACCAACTGGGTGTCATCTCCGTATGACACTAATGAAAGACTATATGGCTCCACTATCTTTGCTAGTGGGGACATATAGATGTTAAATAACGTGGGGCTGAGAGACGAGCCCTATGGCACTCCACAGCTGCTCTTAAAGCAGCTGGAGAAAAATGACCGATCTAGCACCTGAAATGATCTCTCCTCTAAAAAGGAGGAAAACCAGTTCAGTGCGCTGCTTGTAACTCCAACCTCTCTCATTCTTAGAAGTAAAATGTTGTGATCGACTGTGTCGGATGTAGCACTAAGGATCAAGAATAATAATAGCCGACACAGATCCCTGATCAAGACGCTTCCTGACCTCTTCCATAACTCCAATCAAGACCGATTCTGTACTGTGTAGGGGTCTAAAGCCCATTTGAGAGGGATGAAGAATATTGTTGTCTTCAAGGAAATGTGAGAGTTGTGCATTAACATGTTTTTCAACTATCTTAGAAAGGGCTGGCACCAAGGAGACGAGCCTTAATTATTGAGCACAGTTGAGTCTAGATTAGGTTTTTTCAGCAAGGGTTTAACTATAGCATGTTTCCACTGGTCTGGGATAATGCTACTAGACAGCGAAGAGTTCAGCAGGTCGGTCAACACTGGAACTATGACAGAAGTCCCTAGTGCTAATATTGCAGGGGGAGCAGGATCGTGTAGGGAACCCGATTTAAGGGTAGAAAGTAATTTGGAAACCAAGTCCACAGAGAGAGGTAAAAACTGTGAAAGCATTGCGGAACCATTGAAAAGTTTCTCTCCAGGGGCTTGAGAATAGAGAGTGCCAGTCGGGAAGGCAGAAAAAATGTTTGAATTTTTTTGCTGAAAAATGATTCCAGATTGTTGCTGTGTTCTTGGGAGGCTTCCAGAAGTTCACTGTGAGAGTGGGGATGAGCAATTTCTTGGACTAGAGGAAAAATCTCTTTACGAGATTTAGAGCTCTGTTCTATCTTAGTAGCATAATATGCACTTTGAGCTAATTTAATTTCAGCATGAAACAATATAATAGCTTTCCTATATTCTTCTTTCAGAGAAATATCGTGGGATTCTCTCTATCTTCTTTCCAGGTGTTTGCATCCCCTCTTAAGTTGGAGAAGATGGGAGGAGGACCAAGGGGTGCCATTTTTCAGACAGCCCCCAGACTTAGTTGTATAAGGAAGAAGAACATCTAACCATTTGATGATCCATTTGTTAAATAAATCTAAGGGACAGGCATTATTCTCCAGTAACGAGTGTTTAAGACTCCCCAAAGTGCTGATCCAGTACTTGGCATTAAGCATATGCAAGCGCATATAAGGTTGGGTTATTATTTGGGAAGATCTGCCTATGAGAGGGGTGACCAAATTAAGGTAAATTAAGAAACAATCTGGCCAGAGGAATAGGGGAAAGGAAGTTAGGCCAACTACATTACTGAAAATTAAATCGATGTGTGGGACCTCTGACCAATTGTGTCCAAAGCAGCCATGTCAGTCAGAAGAACTTTAGCAGCCGCGTTATCCCGATTTTCTGCATGAATATAAAGTTACCATGGATTGTGAAGTTTGATTTATTGTATATTAATTCAGCGACCTGCTCAGAAAATGATTTAACTTTTTTTTTTAACAGGACCAGGAGGGCGATACACTAGGACTCCTAAGAAAGTACATTGGGGATTTAGTGAGATGGAGAAAAACATGCTCTCGCGATGAGGCAGCTGCAGGGGCCGGGATATGACCTTTACTGATTCCCTAAAGATGATAGCAATTCCTCCCCCTTTTGAGGTGGTTCTGATCAACCTAGTTATTGAGTAGCCCTGGGGTAAAGCCAGAGCTACATCAGGTAATGACCCCTCATGGAGCCATGTTTCAGTAAGAAATAAGGCGGTAGGTGTAAGATCACTCAGGAGAAGATTACTATCAAGATATTGAGCAGCCAAGGAACGGAAACTAGCCAAAAGGAAAGTACTGTGTGGGCCTTTCTGTAGCACGGGGACAGTCATCAATTCAGACTAGGGGGGGCCAGAGGCAGGTAGAGCAGTGCCACTTAGCATCAGTGGGGTCTAAGCGACAATAACAACTTTCTGAGGGGCCCGACCTAAGCGAATGGAGGAGATCAGGGATGTAGGAAATCCTACTCCTCCTGATAGGAGCAGGGGTACAGGCCTCTGGGCCCGGCCAGGCACAGACAGGATTGTCTTTGCCGTGCCAGCGGTGCGCCCTCTGCGCACACCGGCAGCATCGCGCCCCATGTATGGGGTCAAAATGAGAGAGGAGGATGGCAGCTAGACCGCTGACCTTCAAGATGGCGCCTAGCAAAGTGTATGGTCAGAAGGACAAAAAATGCCGCCGTCGGCTTTCCCAAGGTGAACCGAGATGCCAGCGAGGAAAGAGGAGGGAGGGAAAGAACAGGTAAGGCAACAGGAGTAGCAGGAGATGGGGGAGGCAGCAGTAAAAAGGTTTACTCTGCTGCCGAGTCCACTGAACACGGGCAAAGGATGGCAGCGAGAGTGACTAAAACCCAAAGAAGAGAAAGCAGTAAAGCAGACAACAAACAGTAAAAACACCAGTAACGGACCAATGGGCACAATTCAAATGTATTGAACTTATTTAATATTATTAAAGTTAAAAAGCTCAGTCACCTACAGCAGTGTCCTAAAACGCTGCGTGTCCTCAGCATCAAGCCCCTTATATGGGGTCAAAATGCAAGAGGAGGGTGGCAGCTAGACTGCTGACCTTCAAGATGGCGTCTACCAAAGTGTCTGGTCAGAAGGAGAAAAAACAGGTGCTGTCAGCTTACCCGAAGTGAACCAAGATGCCAACTCGGAAAGAGGAGAGAGGGAACGAACGGGTAAGGCGATGGGAGTAGCAGGAGATAGGGGGAGGGAGCAGTAAAAGGGCTTACTCTGCTGCTGAGGCCACTGAACACGGGCGGTGAGAGCAACTAAAACCCAAAGAGAAAGCAGTAAAGCAGACAACAAACAGTAAAAACACCAGTAATGGACCAAATGGTCACAAGTAAAATGTATTGAATGAATTTAATATTATTAAAGTTAAAAATCTCAGTCACCTACAGCAGTGTCTTAAAACGGCCCGCATGCACTGGACAGATGGAAGTGACCTAATTCAGCTGGCATATGTCATCATGGCCGTAGGCGGTCGCAATCGCCGTGCAACTCCTCATTGGATCACATTGCTGCATATGGAGGAATGGAGCCAATGATGATTACCGCCGGTGGTGACGGTCAGGAAAGCAGTGCCGTAACCACCATTTTCTGCCACCTAGCTCACTTGACTCCTGAAACTTGTGCAAGCAAGACCTCCACTAGGTGAGCTGCTGTGTACTGTCTCTGGGAACCATCATGCCATGCCCTGCAGGTGATAGGGCACCAGCCTTCACTCAGGAGGAGTTGGAGAAACTTGTGGACGGGGTCCTGCCCTTGTATGGGCATCTCGATGGGACACCAGAGGAGCAGGTGAGCCCAATTCCATTGTCCTGTGTGATGGGGTGTGTGAGGCTGTAAGTCATTGCCACGCTGCACAGGGAGTGGATGCATGCAGTGGCTATGGAGTACATGCGTTTGTGCCACGAAGACACATTAGTGTAGGAATGTGATGCGTATGGTACAAGTAGTCCTCTGCTGCTAATGTGGTGCCACTCTACGTGAGTTTTTCCGTCTGTCTGTGTCACCAATGCAGGTCAGCGCTCATCAGAAAAGGGGGATATGGCTTGCCATCGCCAAACGTGTGGACCCTGGGGGTCCATAGCTGGCAGAACAACCCCTGCAGAAAGCAGTGGGAGGACCTCAGATTCTGGGCCCGAAGACCGCAGAGGCCTAGCGGGGTACGTCCTCCCAACAAGGGAGGGTTGCCCGTCGGACCTTGACCCCCCTAATGGCCCACATTTGGTGGTGGCCTTCCCTGAAGTGGAAGGGCGCTTGAGGGCAGCACAGAAGCCACAAGGGGGTAAGCTCAGGCTCCCACCAGGCACATGATAGGCCTCGTTTGGGATTGGGTGGCTTACTTGTGGGCAAATGTGTATGTTATCAGTGGTAGATACATATGGACAAGGGGTATCAGTCACCCTGGGACGCTCTGAATCGATAATGTGTCGCAATACAATGATGTCAGTGTAAATCTAATTAACATATTCAATGGTTGGGTGAGTGTGAACACCATACGCATTGTGTCAGACAAGCTTCTTCCATCTGCATCAATGTAACTGAGGTGTATGTGCTATCACATCAGTATTTGTCTCCCACTATGACTGAGGCTATCTCTGTCTTGCACAGTAGCTGCCATGGACTGATTGTGGGGGTGGCATTAGGGGTCCTCTACATGTATGGCCATGACGCTTTACCATGCTTACTTATGTAGACTTAAGAGTCTAGGATATGTGTAGGTACACAACCATGGTATTCTGCTAAATGTAACTCTGTGTGAGCAAATAGCACAGCAACATCTATTGTAGAAGCTATCATCCTGTGGACTAGCCTTTCCAACTTTGGTATGTTAGTAGATGTGGTAAGTCCCCTGGGAGGTCCCTGGAGTCTAACCCTATTGTTTAAATGTCATGCATAACATCACCCTGGCAATCACAATGCTGCTATGCAGTGTTCCAGCTTTGACCAATTCACTAAGTCAAAATGTTCTCACAATAGCATGTTTTTGAGCATTGCATTTTGCATTTCACAATGTATATTTTCTAAAATACAGTATCATTGTAATGGAATGGCATGCCATAATAAAATTGGAGAGATGTACATGTTGATCTGTGTTGATGGTAGGTAGGTATTGATCCTTTTGCACCCTGTCTTTCTCTCTCTCCCTCCCTCCTTCTCCTCCTCTGTCTTTGTGTGCATCAGCATCATCAGGAGAAGGGGCACCGGCGAGTGGGGAAGTAGCAGCCCACGGGACCCAAGAGGCCAACACCAGCGGAGCCGTGGGGACCAGTGGGACAGAGGGCGAGGGGAGTACCACGGGAGAGACAGGATCATCTGCATCATCTTTGGATTCCTCCTCCGGTGGACACTCCCTGGTAGTGGCGGACCCATCTTGGACCAGCCCAGTACCATCCTTGTCTGCCACCCCCTTTACCAGCACCGCCCTACCTGTAGCTTCCCACCCAGTTGCCCGTGCCCACTCACCCAGGAGGGTGGGCGTCTCCTTTGCTGCAGGCACCTCTGCTCCTGCCCCAGTCAGCCCTCAGTGAGGAGGCTATTGACCTCCCGAGGTCCATCCCTGTGGGTCAGTCAACAATCATTAATGCAATCCGGGACTGGCAGCTCAGATGCAGCAGAGCAATGCCTACCTGGAATGTATTCAGGGTGCCATGGCTGGCCTTCAGAGATCATTTCAGGCTCTGGCCTCCTCGCTGATGGCAGCCAGTGTCCCTTTGTCTTCCGTCCCCCCTCCAGCTACCTCTCCCCAATCCCATATCCCTCTTCCCACACCAATCCAGAGCACACAGTCAGACCGTCATCCATCCACCTCAACAGACACAGTTCGCAGTGACAAACAGCCAACACAAAACCCACCACCAGCATGCACACAGACAACACCCACCTGCACACACTACAACATCCACTCCCTACACTGACCCCCACACCATCCCCTCTCTCACAGACACTACACCACTCACACCTGCTGGCAAGAAACCAACACTCCCTGATCCAGCCCCATCATTCCCAGTCACCACACTTCCAGACCAGCATACATCCACCCCATTTACCACATGCGCACTCACCACAACTACCAACATCCCCACAAGCAGCACATCCACCTTACCTGTAGGCACCACCCCAACAGACAGTCACCCATCCACCATGGCATCTCCCTGCTCCTCTTCCCCCCTCCTCCCAAAACACCTACAAGCCCACACTCACACACCAAACAGAAACCCAGCACACACATGCCTTCCAACCACGCACCTGGACCCAAGACATCTACACGAACACACCTCACAACCACTCCCTCTCCCTCCAATCCCAAATGCTTTTCCCATGATCACCAATGTGTCCCTAAGAAAAGATTTCTTTGAGTTTACCCTCTCCACTACCACTCTCCCACCCCGTGATTCCCCAAAACGCACTGTGTCCCTCCCAAAAACCCAGCCCTTCCACCTCCCAGTCCTCCCTTGCCACACTGGTGTTGCCCATGCCTCTCCTCCTGCCACAAAATCAACCACCCCCCCAAACCCAAGCCCTCCCCTCCAAAGGACAAACCGAAAGACACACCACCAGAACCCAAACCCAAGCCCAAGCCCCCCACCCCAACAAACCCAAGACCAAACTCAAGGACCTCCCTCCCAAACCCAAAACCCCCCCCGACCTCCACCCAGTCACCCCTGAGGTGCCTGCCTGACCCGTTGATGCCCCTACCATGCGGAGGCCACTTTGCAGTCCGGAGTCAAGTTGGCGCAATTACAAGTGTCTTATGTGCCTAGGACACTTGGACTTTTTGGACTGGCCAGTTTAAGTATTTTATACATATATTTTGATAATATCTAATAATGACTCATATATATGGGCTGTTGGAAAGGGCCTTTCTGCAGGGTCATCCCCAGACTTTTTGCCTTCCTCCTCCTCCTCTTTTTCTGACCTCATTTTGCTGGTTTTTAGACTCTGCACACTTTACCACTGTTAACCAGTACTAAAGTGCATATGCTCTCTCCCTTTAAACATGGTAAAATTGGATCATACCCAATTGGACTATTTAATTTACTTATAAGTCTCTAGTACTGTGCACTATATGTGCCCAGGGCCAGTAGATTAAATGCTACTAGTGGGCCTGCAGCACTGGTTGTGCCACCCACTTAAGTAGCCCCTTAACCTTGTCCCAGGCCTGCCATTGCAAAGCCTGTGTGTAAGGAAATGCCTCCTTGGCATGGTTGCCCCCTGACTTTTTGCCTTTGCTGATGCTATGTTTACAATTGAAAGTGTGCTGAGGCCTGCTAACCAGGCCCCAGCACCAGTGTTCTTTCCCTAACCTGTACTTTTGTATCCACAATTGGCAGACCCTGGCATCCAGATAAGTCCCTTGTAACTGGTACTTCTAGTACCAAGGGCCCTGATGCCAAGGAAGGTCTCTAAGGGCTGCAGCATGTCTTATGCCACCCTGGAGACCTCTCACTCAGCACAGACACACTGCTTGCCAGCTTGTGTGTGCTAGTGAGGACAAAACGAGTAAGTCGACATGGCACTCCCCTCAGGGTGCCATGCCAGCCTCTCACTGCCTATGCAGTATAGGTAAGACACCCCTCTAGCAGGCCTTACAGCCCTAAGGCAGGGTGCACTATACCATAGGTGAGGGTACCAGTGCATGAGCACTGTACCCCTACAGTGTCTAAGCAAAACCTTAGACATTGTAAGTGCAGGGTAGCCATAAGAGTATATGGTCTGGGAGTTTGTCAAACACGAACTCCACAGCACCATAATGGCTACACTGAAAACTGGGAAGTTTGGTATCAAACTTCTCAGCACAATAAATGCACACTGATGCCAGTGTACATTTTATTGCAAAATACACCCCAGAGGGCACCTTAGAGGTGCCCCCTGAAACTTAACCGACTATCTGTGTAGGCTGACTAGTTCCAGCAGCCTGCCACACTAGAGACATGTTGCTGGCCCCATGGGGAGAGTGCCTTTGTCACTCTGAGGCCAGTAACAAAGCCTGCACTGGGTGGAGATGCTAACACCTCCCCCAGGCAGGAGCTGTAACACCTGGTGGTGAGCCTCAAAGGCTCACCCCTTTGTCACAGCACCGCAGGACACTCCAGCTAGTGGAGTTGCCCGCCCCCTCCGGCCCCGGCCCCCACTTTTGGCGGCAAGGCCGGAGAAAATAATGAGAATAACAAGGAGGAGTCACTGGCCAGTCAGGACAGCCCCTAAGGTGTCCTGAGCTGAGGTGACTAACTTTTAGAAATCCTCCATCTTGCAGATGGAGGATTCCCCCAATAGGGTTAGGATTGTGACCCCCTCCCCTTGGGAGGAGGCACAAAGAGGGTGTACCCACCCTCAGGGCTAGTAGCCATTGGCTACTAACCCCCCAGACCTAAACACGCCCTTAAATTTAGTATTTAAGGGCTACCCTGAACCCTAGAAAATTAGATTCCTGCAACAAGAAGAAGGACTGCCTAGCTGAAAACCCCTGCAGAGGAAGACCAGAAGACAACAACTGCCTTGGCTCCAGAAACTCACCGGCCTGTCTCCTGCCTTCCAAAGAACTCTGCTCCAGCGACACCTTCCAAAGGGACCAGCGACCTCTGAATCCTCTGAGGACTGCCCTGCTTCGACGACGACAAGAAACTCCCGAGGACAGCGGACCTGCTCCAAAAAGACTGCAACTTTGTTTCAAGAAGCAGCTTTAAAGAACCCTGCAACTCCCCACAAGAAGCGTGAGATTTGCAACACTGCACCCGGCGACCCCGACTCGGCTGGTGGAGAACCAACACCTCAGGGAGGACCCCCGGACTACTCTACGACTGTGAGTACCAAAACCTGTCCCCCCTGAGCCCCCACAGCGCCGCCTGCAGAGGAAATCCCGAGGCTTCCCCTGACCGCGACTCTCTGAAACCTAAGTCCCGACACCTGGAAAAGACCCTGCACCCGCAGCCCCCAGGACCTGAAGGACCGGACTTTCACTGCAGAAGTGACCCCCAGGAGTCCCTCTCCCTTGCCCAAGTGGAGGTTTCCCCGAGGAAGCCCCCCCTTGCCTGCCTGCAGCGCTGAAGAGATCCCTTGATCTCTCATTGACTTCCATTGCGAACCCGACGCTTGTTCTAACACTGCACCCGGCCGCCCCCGCGCCGCTGAGGGTGAAATTTCTGTGTGGGCTTGTGTCCTCCCCGGTGCCCTACAAAACCCCCCTGGTCTGCCCTCCGAAGACGCGGGTACTTACCTGCAAGCAGACCGGAACCGGGGCACCCCCTTCTCTCCATTGAAGCCTATGCGTTTTGGGCACCACTTTGAACTCTGCACCTGACCGGCCCTGAGCTGCTGGTGTGGTAACTTTGGGGTTGCTCTGAACCCCCAACGGTGGGCTACCTTGGACCAAGAACTGAACCCTGTAAGTGTCTTACTTACCTGGTAAAACTAACAAAAACTTACCTCCCCCAGGAACTGTGAAAATTGCACTGTGTCCACTTTTGAAATAGCTATTTGTGAATAACTTGAAAAGTATACATGCAATTGAAATGATTCAAAGTTCCTAATGTACTTACCTGCAATACCTTTCCAATAAGATATTACATGTTAAATTTGAACCTGTGGTTCTTAAAATAAACTAAGAAAAGATATTTTTCTATAACAAAACCTATTGGCTGGATTTGTCTCTGAGTGTGTGTACCTCATTTATTGTCTATGTGTATGTACAACAAATGCTTAACACTACTCCTTGGATAAGCCTACTGCTCGACCACACTACCACAAAATAGAGCATTAGTATTATCTCTTTTTACCACTATTTTACCTCTAAGGGGAACCCTTGGACTCTGTGCATGCTATTCCTTACTTTGAAATAGCACATACAGAGCCAACTTCCTACACTGTGTGTGCAGTTTCCCTACCAATTCGACTTGGCATTTAAAAGTACTTGCCAAGCCTAAAACTCCACTTTTTATACATATAAGACACCCCTAAGGTATGCCCCCCTAGGTAACCCATGGGGCAGGGTGCTGTGTAGACAAAAGGCAGGACATGTACCTATGAAGTTTACATGTCCTGGTATGTAAAGCTCCCAAATTCGTTTTTACACTGCTGTGAGGCCTGCTCCCCTCTTAAGCGAACATTGGGGCTGTCCTCATATATTCTTTGAGTGGTAGCTGCTGATCTGAAAGGAGTAGGAAGGCCATATTTAGTATGGCCAGAATGGTGACATAAATCCTGCTGACTGGTGAAGTTGGATTTAATATTACTATTTTAGAAATGTCACTTTTAGAAAGTGAGCATTTCTCTGCACTTTAATCTTTCTGTGCCTTACAATCCACGTCTAGCTGGATTTAGTTGACAGCTCCTTGTGCATTCACTCAGACACACCCCAAACACAGGATACTCAGCCTCACTTGCATACATCTGCATTTTGAATGGGTCTTCCTGGGCTGGGAGGGTGGAGGGCCTGCTCTCACACAAAGGACTGCCACACCCCCTACTGGGACCCTGGCAGACACGATTGAACTGAAAGAGGACTTGGTGCACTTCTAAGCCACTCTTTGAAGTCTCCCCCACTTCAAAGGCACATTTGGGTTTTTAAACAAGGCCTCTGCCCCTTCCAACTCAGACACTTCCTGGAGAAGAAACTCGTAACCAGAACCTGCATCCTGCCAATTAGAACTGTCTGGCTGCCCAAAGGACTCACCTGATTGCTTTCTGTGAAGGACTGCTGCCTTGCTGTTGTCCTGCTGCCTTGCTGCTCCCTGGCTGTGGTGAAGAAGTGCTCTCCAAGGGTTTGGATAGAGCTTGCCTCCTGTTCCCTGAAGTCTCAGGACCAAAAAGATTTCTCTCTTGCAACTGGACTCCTTGTGTGGCTAAAATTAGACGCACAGATTGCTAAAACCGACACACAGCCTGCCCCGCGGTGCAAATTCAATGCACGCCAAACCGGAATGACGCAGCCTGACTTCGCAATGAGCAGTTCGACACGGCGCCTTCGTTGCGACCGGAACTTCGATGCACGGCCCACCGGACCGATGCACAGCTGGCCTGGGACGACGCAGCCCGACTTCCAGAGGGGAAATCGACGCAACGCCTGCCGTGCGGAAGAAACTTCCACGCAACGCCTACCAGAACGACACAGCGCTTGTGACTTCGCTCCACAAGCCCAGGATTCCACGCACAGACCCCGGGGCATCTGAAAACCCCGCAACCCAAAAAGGATCTACGACCGAGAGCCGGATATCGCCGCACAGTCGTCCCTGCGTGGAAACTAAATGACGCGTCACCGTGTGCGGGCCGAGAAATCGACGCACACCCCCTTTGTTTCCACGCTTCTCCTCCTTTGCGGCCCCTTGCGGAGATTTTTCACGCAAACCAGGTACTTTGTGCTAAAAAGAGACTTTGGCCCTCATTCTGACCCTGGCGGTCGGTGATAAAGCGGCGGCCAACCCGCCAACAGGCCGGCGGTCCAAAATATGCAATTCTGACCCTGGCGGGAACCGCCAACACAGCCCGCCGCATTAACACTCCGCCCGCCACGGCGGAACAAACAAACAGCGCGGCGGTCCCCGCCAACAGCCAGGCGGCAGACAATGTACCGCCCACCCTATCACGACCCACCAATCCGCCACCTTTTCCGGGGCGGGAGCACCGCCGATAAAAACACGGCGGAAACAGACTACGAACGGGAAAACGCTCACCTCCACATACACCACGCGAGATTCCGGCAGTATGGAACCCGAGTTGCAGGTCATCCCCGCACTCCTATACCTGCTCCTGTACCAGGAGCACGCCCGGCGGCGCGGAAGACATCGGTGAGTACTGCACCTACGACACAGGGGAGGGAAAAGATTACCGGCACACACCCACCCACCCACACCCACTACAACACACATCAATGCATTCCCACAGATCACTGTCACAACCCACAAACCCCCCCCTTCCGAAATAATGCAAAGACCAAAAGAAGAGATCTCAAACGGGCAGATATATTGAAAAATGGACAGCAGTAATCCAAATAAATAAATAAACTATGTACAAAATATATACAGCTACTAAATGTAGTCCAACCACTGTCCGTGGACCACAGGGGTCCTGAGCAAAGGGGCAAGGCCCAGTCCCACGACAAGAACTCCACGGAGAGAACACCGCAGGGGCATCACAAAGAAAAAAGGACAGGCACCTCAGGGGGAAGGGAAGGGGGGGCACCTCAGGCACTTGAGTACACGACGCCAGATCCACGAGGGGACTCCATGACCACTGGCCCATTCTGGGGAGAGCAAAGCCACAGTCCAAACAGTCCATACAGTGGGTGGCCTGCCCACTGGGCCATCCTGGGGAGAGCAAAGCCACAGTCCATACAGTCCATACAGTGGGTGGCCTGCCCACTGGGCCATCCTGGGGAGAGCAAAGCCACAGTCCAAACAGTCCATACAGTGGGTGGCCTGCCCACTGGGCCATCCTGGGGAGAGCAAAGCCACAGTCCAAACAGTCCATACAGTGGGTGGCCTGCCCACTGGGCCATCCTGGGGAGAGCAAAGCCACAGTCCAAACAGTCCATACAGTGGGTGGCCTGCCCACTGGGCCATCCTGGGGAGAGCAAAGCCACAGTCCAAACAGTCCCTAACAGACTCCACTGCCACTGGAGGAGGCATGTTGGCCAGAGGACATCCTGCAGCCCTGCCCGAGACAGATCCTGCCCTGCCACGTCTGTCAAAGGGCCAGCGGTTCCTGCCTGGAAGGGCCCAGTTCAGCGGTTCTTGCCTTGAAGGGCCCAGTTCAGCGGTTCTTGCCTTGAAGGGCCCAGTTCAGCGGTTCTTGCCTTGAAGGGCCCAGTTCAGCGGTTCTTGAGACGGCGGTCCCCAGCGGAGCGGTGCTGGAGACGGCGGGGCCCAGTTCAGCGGTTCTTGCCTTGAAGGGCCCAGTTCAGCGGTTCTTGCCTGAAGGGCCCAGTTCAGCGGCTCTTGCCTTGAAGGGCCCAGTTCAGCGGTCCTTGAGACGGCGGTCCCCAGCGGAGCGGTGCTGGAGACGGCGGGGCCCAGTTCAGCGGTTCTTGCCTTGAAGGGCCCAGTTCAGCGGTTCTTGCCTTGAAGGGCCCAGTTCAGCGGTTCTTGCCTTGAAGGGCCCAGTTCAGCGGTTCTTGCCTTGAAGGGCCCAGTTCAGCGGTTCTTGCCTTGAAGGGCCCAGTTCAGCGGTTCTTGAGACGGCGGTCCCCAGCGGAGCGGTGCTGGAGACGGCGGGGCCCAGTTCAGCGGTTCTTGCCTTGAAGGGCCCAGTTCAGCGGTTCTTGCCTTGAAGGGCCCAGTTCAGCGGTTCTTGCCTTGAAGGGCCCAGTTCAGCGGTTCTTGCCTTGAAGGGCCCAGTTCAGCTGTTCTTGCCTTGAAGGGCCCAGTTCAGCGGTTCTTGAGACGGCGGTCCCCAGCGGAGCGGTGCTGGAGACGGCGGGGCCCAGTTCAGCAGTTCTTGCCTTGAAGGGCCCAGTTCAGCGGTTCTTGCCTTGAAGGGCCCAGTTCAGCGGTTCTTGCCTTGAAGGGCCCAGTTCAGCGGTTCTTGAGACAGCGGTCCCCAGCGGAGCGGTGCTGGAGACGGCGGCCATTCTATGGCCAACTGCTCATTGCCTGGTGGTGCCCTCCTGGGCAGCGGGGATGGTGCTCCTTCAATGCCCACCTGGGCTGTGGGTGGTGGGGCCCTCCTGGCCAGCTGGGCTGGGTCCTCCCTGGGCAGCGGCTATGGGGGTGGTGGGCTCTCCCGGGGCAGCTGTGCCGGTTCCTCCCGGGGCAGCGGCTATGGGGGTTGCGGGCTCCTCCTGGGCAGCTGTGACGGGTCCTCCATGGGCAGCAGGCCTGCTGCCTGACTTCTCCGCCTTGCTGCCCTTGCCCTCCTTAGTCGGGAGTCTGTGGCCCTTTCCTCCCTTTGGAGCTGTGGCTGTTGACGGTGACTGGCTAGTGTCTTGGGGGGATATCGAATCCGGGCTCCGGCGGCGGCCCTTCCGCCTTCTGCTCCTCTTCCCAGGGGGTGGGCTGGCTGTCCCCTTGCTGCTGGGCGAAGATCCAGACCTGCGGGCTGGTGGGCTCCAATACCCCTGCAGGGGGCTGCAGGGCTGGTGGTGGCTGAGGTGCTCTTTTTACCCCGACGAGAAGGAGGGGGGGGCTCAGGGTCAGGAAAGAAGGTAGCAGTAGAGAGATAGATTTTCTTGGGACAATGGAGAGTGGTAGGTACAGTGGGTATGGGAGTGGAGGGAGAGGATGTGGTTGTAGGCGAGACAAGTTTGCTGTCTTTGGGTGCAGGTGCAGGAGCGGGAGGCTGTCGTGAGGTGGATGGCTGTTGGGTGGGTGGGTGGCTGCGTTTGTGTGGTGTGGAAGAGGGGGTGACAGACACAGTGGGAGAGGACACAGGGGACGTGTAAATGGCAGTGGGGGTGGTGACTGCACGTGTGCGGACTGGAGTGGAGGGTATGCTGGTGATGGAAACACTGGCTGATGGTGAGGTGAATGAAGGTGTGAGTGTAGACGTCACAGGGAGGGAGGAGGGAGACGAGGAGGTGGGGGTCACAGAGGTGGTAGTGACTGTTGGCATGTCTGCATCGGAATGTTGCTTGTGTGAATGTCTGCGTGATCTGTGGTGCTTATGTTTGGATGAGCTGCTCTTGGGTGTTGAGGTGTGTGCAGGCTTGTCTGATGGTGTGGGTGGGACAGGCAGAGGAACAGGAGACTGGGAGGAGGGAGTTAGTAGAGGGAGGCAGGAGACAGGGACAATGGCTGCCGTCAGTGCTGAGGCCAGAGCCTGGAACGATCGCTGATGGGCAGCCTGACCCGAATGAATGCCCTCCAGGTACGCATTGCTGCGATGAACCTCCCTCTCCACCCCCTGGATGGCATTCAAAAGGGTAGTCTGCCCAACAATGAGCGTACGGAGGAGGTCAATGACCTCCTCACTGAGGGCAGCGGGGGTAACAGGGGCAGGGCCTGAGGTGCCTGGGGCGAAGGAGATGCACGGCTTCCTGGCAGAGCGGGCACGGGGCGAACGCTGAGGGGCTGCTGGGAGGGCGGAGATGGTGCGCTGGGTGGCGGCTGTACCTGTAATGGCGGGGGCACGGATGGTGCCACCCCCGCAAGGGAGCTCCCTTCCGAGGACGTGTCCGTGTCGCTGCAGGGTCCAGTCGTCCACGTTGTGGAGCTCCCCTCGCCCTCCGTCTCACTGGTCCAGTCAGACTCTGTGGCATGGCCCTCCTGGGCCATGTGAGATGCAGCTCCCTCCTGCCCCGATGCCACTTCTCCTCCGCCTGATGATGCTGATGCACACAAGCACAGAAAGACAAACAAAAAGGGGGGGGAGGGAGAGAGAAAAAAAGAGATTTTGAGTACATGGATCACCAGTACAGTTAGCGGACATGACAGACACAGATGCCCCCTGCACTAAGTTGCGCACTTGGGGTCCGCTACGCATTCCGTGGAACATGCCCTACACGCCTAGAGTTGACAACTGCACCCATGGATGACACGGCCCAGGGATGGCTGTACTGACACACTACTGAGGGTGGTGGCTGGGGACACAGGGGCTTACGGGGGTGCCCAGCCTACAGATATCGCCCTGGCCTAGGGGGACCCACAGCCCTCCTCCCCCACCCAGACACCTCCACTGCGCGACAACAGAGTAGATAATGCTTGTACTCACCCCCTTGTGTCTGCTGTGCTGCCCTCACGCGCCCATCCAAATCAGGGTAGGCCACCGCCAGGATCCGGAACATCAGGGGGGTCAGTTGACGGCAGGCACCCCGCCTACGTTGGGAGGCCATCCCCAGCAGAGACTCGGCGGTCTTCTTGGTCCCGCGGCGGATGTCCTCCCACCTCTTGCGGCAGTGGGTGCCCCGTCGATGGTGGACCCCAGGGTCCGGACTTCCTTGGCGATGGCACGCCAAATCCCGATCTTCTCATGGGCGCGGACCTATGTGACACGTACAGGGAGGGAGAAATACCACGTTCAAGATTGTCTGCATTTTCGTTGCCAGTGGCCCAACGCCCCCCATCCCCGCCAGGCCCCCCGCCAGGCCCAACATGCCCCCCATCCCCGCCAGGCCCCCCGCCAGGACCAACATGCCCCCCATCCCCGCCAGGCCCCCCGCCAGGCCCCCCGCCAGGCCCCCCGCCAGGCCCAACATGCCCCCCGCCAGGCCCCCCGCCAGGCCCCCCGCCAGCCCCAACATGCCCCCCATCCCCGCCAGGCCCCCCGCCAGGCCCCCAAGCCAGCCAGTGGCCCCAAATCCATATTGAATTAAACTCACTTGTTGGTCTGGAGGACCGTAGAGTAGCGCATACTGGGGGAGGACCCCATCCACAAGTTTCTCCAACTCCTCTCCAGTGAAGGCAGGGGCCCTTTCCCCAGTCGCAGCAGCCATTGTCCCTTCCAGACCGAGGTCACAGCAACACTTGCAGTATAGGTCCTCTCCTGTGAAAGTTCAAGTCGCAAGTGAATAAGTAGATAGAAAATGGCGGTCACGCCCGCGGCGGTGCGTACCGCGGCGGTGCGTACCGCCACCGCCGGCGCCCTTCGCCATTGGCTCCTGAAACCCATAGGCTTCAATGTTAACCAATGCGGCTTCGCGCCGCAGTCTTCGACCGCCGACCGCCGCGGTGTGCCACGCCAGCGCATTGACCTCACATCCCATTGTCACACTTCACAGGTCAGGCAGCCGCCATTTCGGGGGTCCACATGGCTCAATTTCAACTGCGTCACACAGGCCTAGGCCTTGCATAGCCACTCAGACACGCCATTCACTGCATAGAGAATCGTTTACTGTGCAAGCTGTGAGTACGTACCTGTGGGTTGCTTGACTCTGTGCTCCATGTTGTCCTTCCTAGGCACCGTCCGCTGGGTTTGGCGAGGAGACGGATGAATCCTCGCGTGTACCGACCGCTGGTGGACCTGTCGACAATGGAAGAACGCCACATTATCCTGACCTACCGGCTTGACCGTGCCACTATACATGAACTGTGTGCCCAGCTGGAGCCCGACCTGATGTCCCCCATCTGCCAACCCACAGGGATTCCCCCTCTGGTGCAGGTCCTGTCAGTACTCCATTTCCTGGCAAGTGGGTCATTTCAGACAACAGTGGGAATTGCTTCTGGGATGTCTCAGCCCATGTTTTCGAAGGTGTTATCCAGAGTGTTGTCTGCCCTGATGAAATACGTAAGGAGCTACATCATTTTCCCTGAGGTGGGCGAATTGGCTACAGTGAAGGGTGATTTCTACGCCCTTGGACATATTCCCAACGTCATTGGTGCCATTGATGGGACCCATGTGGCTTTGGTTCCCCCAAGAGACAGGGAGCAGGTGTACAGGAACAGAAAAAGTTACCATTCCATGAACATCCAGGTGGTGTGTTTGGCTGACCAGTACATCTCGCATGTAAATGCCAAATTCCCAGGGTCAGTGCATGACGCCTACATCCTGAGGAATAGCAGCATCCCTTACGTGATGGAACAGCTAGAGAGACACCGTGTATGGCTATTGGGGGACTCTGGGTACCCCAACCTGTCGTGGCTACTGACCCCAGTAAGGAATCCCCGGACCAGGGCAGAGGAACGGTACAATGAGGCCCATGGGCGTACTAGGAGGGTGATCGAACGCACCTTTGGCCTCCTAAAGGCCAGGTTTCGGTGCCTGCATATGACAGGTGGATCCCTAATGTACTCACCTAAGAAGGTGTGTCACATCATCGTGGCCTGCTGCATGCTTCACAACCTGGCTTTGCGCCGCCAGGTGCCTTTCCTGCAGGAGGATGGTCGAGACGGTGGTGTTGTGGCAGCTGTGGAACCTGTGGAGAGTGACGATGAGGAAGACGACGGGGCTGAAACAGACAACAGGGACAGAATCATTGAACAGTACTTCCAATAGGACACAGGTAACAATTCAAACATAATTTAGTAAATGTGAACTACTCTCCTGCATCTCTGCTGCCTGTCTATTTGCCCCAGTGTATGATGACTGAGTTGTGGCTTTTCCCTCCCTATTTCAGATCTGGGGTCCCCACTACGAGTCCTGTGCTTCGTTTCCCCATGGACTACAGCTTTGTGGCAGCTGTTTGTTGACTTCACTATGTACAAGGACATATTTGCACTGTCATGTCAATTACAATATTTTGAAATCACAGCCAGACTCCAGATAGTTTTGTGCAAAATAGGTGTTTATTTCAGTGCTCAAAATGGGATGGGTGGTTTCAAGTGGGTGGGGGCTATGGTGAAGGAATGTCCATGGCAGAGTCCAGAGTAACAGTCACACAGGTGCATTGTCCAGAGGCCTGTGGAGAGATGGAGCATGGGCAGTTCAAGGATGGACAGGATGACAATGTGGGACAGTGGGATGACATCAGGTGGTATCCTTTGCTGGCGGGGGTCTTGACATCCTACTCTGTCTTCTTGCGAGATCTCAGGGCCCTCTTGCGGGGTGGTTCTTCTCCTGCAGGAGGTGGGGGTCTGGTGGGCTGCTGTTGTGCGGGGGCCTCCTGTCCACTAGCGCCGGCGGAGGTGGTTGGCTGTTCTTGGTCCAGGCTAGTGGCAGGGGCCCTTTGTTGTTGTTGAGTGTCCGTCCTGGTGTTGATGAGGTCCTGCAGCAGCCCTACCATGGTAACCAGGGTGGAGGTGAGGGCTCTGATGTCCTCCCTGTACCCCCGATAGTGTTCCTCCTGCAGTACCTGGATCTCCTGGAACCGGGCCAGTACCGTCGCCATCGTCTCCTGGGAGCGGTTGTATGCTCCCATGATGGTGGTGAGGGCCTCGTGGAGAGTGGGTTCCCTGGGCCCGTCCCCCCCCTGTCGCACAGCTGCCCTCCGAGTTGCCCTGTTTCCCTGGGCCTCTGCCCCCTGGCCGGTGTGCCCACTACCACTGCCCCCAGGTCCCTGTTGTTGTTGGGGTGGTGGGTTATCCTGGGTGCCCTGTAGTGGTAGACACACCGCAGATTGACGCGCCCTGGAGACAGAGGCATGGGCCCGCTGGGTGGGAGCTGTGCTGGTGTTCCCAGAGGGGTTTGGGACTGTAGTGGCCTGTGCCTGTGTGAGGGGAACCGACTGTCCAGCGGTCCCCGATGGTCCGGGCTGGTCATCAGTGTCCAGGTCGACAGAGCTGCTGTCATCGCTGACGGCCTCTTGGGTGGGGGGTGTGGAGAATTCTGGGCCCTCCGTGGCGGTGTGTTGACGGTCGGGTCCTGCAGGGGTATAGAGGTATGGTTATAGTTTCAATGTGTGGCATATGGGTGTATCTGTGGGTTCCCGTGTCCCCAAGTGCTGGCATTCGTGTGTGGGGGCTTTGGTGAGGGTGGCTTGTGGGGGGGATGTGTATATGCATTGGGCATGCTTTGGTGATGGGTGTCCATGCTTAGTGGACGCATGCAGGCCTAGGTTTTGGGATGTGTGGGTTGTGATGGTGAGACATTGGCAGGGAATAGGTGTGCTGGGGGTGGGGGTGAGGATGGTGGTGGGGGTGAGGATGGTGGTGGGGGTGAGGGTGGGGTTCGAGGATGGGGGTGAGGGTTGGGGTATGATTTGGCATGCAGGTGGGGGGGAAGCAGTAGTGAAGCTTCAACTTACCAGTATCCATTCCTCCGCCGACTCCTGCGAGGCCGTGAGGATGCAGGATGTTCAAGACTTCCTCCTCCCATGTTGTAAATTGTGGGGGTTGAGGTGGGGGACCTCCACCAGTCTTCTGCACGGCGATGTTGTGCCTGGATACCATGGAACGCACCTTCCCCCGTAGGTCGTTCCATCGCTTCCTGATGTCTTCCCGATTTCTGGGGTGCTGTCCCACAGCATTGACCCTGTCGACAATCCTCTGCCATAGCTCCGTCCTCCGGGCAATGCTGGTGTATTGGACCTGTGTGCCGAAGAGCTGGGGCTCTACCCGAACGATTTCCTCCACCATGACCCTGAGTTCTTCGTCTGAGAAGCGGGGCTGTCTTTGGGGTGCCATGGAGTGGTGTGTATGATGTGTGGGGTGGAGTATGTGTAGTTAAGTGTGTTGAGTGTGGTGGTGTGTGTTGTTTTGTGTGTGGATATTGTGTGGGTGATGGTGTAGTGTGCCTCTGTGTGATGGTATTCTGTGATCGCTGATGTGTCTCTCAGTGCTTCTTTCAGAATTTTTTGTCGTAGGGGTTTGTGGGTGATGTGGGTGTGTGTTTTATATTGTATTGTGTGTGTGGGAGTGGTGTGTGTATGTGTATCAGGTGTGTGGAATTCAAATCGGCCAATGTGGCTGAGTTTTGTTCGTTTGTGTGTATTCTGACCGCGGCGGTGTGTACCGCCAATGGAAAACCGCGTTTGAAAGACCGCCGCGTGGATTCGTGGGTCGTAATGGCATGGGCGTATTTCTGTTGGCGTGACGGTGGAGGTTTGGTCACCTCCACTTTTCCGCCGACCGCTGGTCTGGCGGTCTGTTGTGGCTGTCGGATTTTCGGAGGTTTGGCTGCTGCGGGTCAGAATGACCGTGGCGGGTTACCGCGACCGCTGCGGAATTATGGAGGATTTCTGACCGGCGGTAGGCGCCTTTTACCGCCGAGGTCAGAATGACCACCTTTGTTTGCTTTAAAAAGACTTAAGACACTTTAAACCACTTTTCAGTGATATCTCTACATTTACTTATTACATCTTTGATCGTTTTGACCTGCAAATATCCAGATAAATATTATATATTTTTCTAAACACTGTGTGGTGTATGTTTGTGGTGCTATATTGTGTTATTGTATGATTTATTGCACAAATACTTTACACATTGCCTTCTAAGTTAAGCCTGACTGCTCAGTGCCAAACTACCAGAGGGTGGGCACAGGATAAGTTGGATTGTGTGTGACTTACCCTGACTAGAGTGAGGGTCCTTGCTTGGACAGGGGGTAAGCTGACTGCCAACCAAAGATCCCATTTCTAACATTGGCCAACTGCCTGTTGGTCTCGATGGAGACATACTTGTCCTGCCTTTCCTTTGTGATGGATGTGCTGTATTTGTGTGATTTGGTTTCTGTGTGTTCTGTGAATGTGATGTGATAGTATTGTGGCATGTGTGGTTTACCTGTGTATTATACTTGGTGTGATGTGTTGTGATGGTGTTGTGTGGCATTGTGTGGTTGTTGTGTGTGCGTGCATGTGTGTGGTGATAGATCTGTCATGTGCATTGTGTGGACGTGGTGTGACATGACAAGTATGGCAGTGTTGTGGTATTGATTAGTTGTGTGTGGTTGTTACATGTTGCCGTCAGTATATGTTTTCATGTGGATGAGTGCAGTGTTCTTCCTTGCCAATGCATTTGTGTGTTTGCAGTAGTGATGTTGTGCGAGTCTGTGGTGTTGTGTATATTCGTGTTAGATAATGGGGGTGATGTGTGTGTGCGCGGGGTGGTGTGTGGATGGCACGTGAATGCTGACCGTGGTGTGTGCAGTTGTCAAGCACTATTGAAAGGAGAGCTTTCAAATGCAAATGAAATGCAGAACCACAGTTTGGGTGTGCGTATGTTGGTGTGTATGTTTTGGTACGGGTGCTTGTTTGCGTGTGTGTGGCCGTCACTAGCCGTCCCGGATGTGTGTGATGTGTGGGTGTGTACTAATGCCTTTCCCTCCAGGTTTGTGCTAGGTGGGTGTACTTATGGTTGTTGTCTTTGTCACTGATGCTGGTTCTGGAGTCGTTTTGCGATCAGGAGCAGTGGGAAGACTTCAAGTTCAGGTTCCATGGCGGCTCTGGATGTGTCTGTGTTCCTGAAGGCGAGTGTCTCCTTCTATACTGTTCGTTTCCGCCAGGGTTTTGGGTGCGGTCCGACCACCCCGGGAATACTGGCAGTGTGCAACCTCGTAATATGCTTGGCGGTAACATGGTCCCCACCGGACTGGAGATGCTTGCCACCGGCCGCTGTGGTCTGTCCGCACTAGAGGTGTACTGGCTGTGTTCTGTTGGTAACACCGTAATGGTCATGGTTGCGGGGCGACTGCCACCTCCACCACGGCGGTCCTCAGACCGCCATACTCGTAATAAGGGTCTCAATATGTCCACAATTCCACCAGACTTGTCAGGCATCTTACAACAGTCAAATATGGCTAATGAAATTATAGGAGCCATAGACAATCTGAAAGAGGGTACGAGTCAGATGTGTCCTGCATCCTCGCAGTTTGATACATTTATTTTCCCCCAATATGATGTATGTATAGAGTAGGTGCAAATTTCAGAACAAGCCACAGATAGATAAGGAGATTACCTGCACAACAACTAGGCATCTGATATGCCTGGGGTATCAAAGTGGAATGAAAAAATATCAAAAATGAGTGTTAAAGTCAGTACAACTAAATCGTCAAGCACTATTGAAAGGAGAGCTTTCACATGCAAACGAAATGCAGAACCACAACCTGAAATTAAGAGAATGGCACATCCACTGAAAAGAGTCACATTTGGCAAGGTGATGGACCGTTTTATCAGTTGCATTATTTAAGGGACACTCAAATACTACGTGTTAATTAAGGGTCAGGCTGACTTTTCTACATGTACGTGTGATCCTTTGAGCTTTAGGGTTTAATACTATCCTAAGTAATTTGTTTAGAAGAAATCTGATTCAACCAAAGTTGAAAAAGTACAATTTCCTGATTATCCAAAGAACAGATACTCCAGTTTTCTGTGGACATAAAATCAAAGTTAACTAAGCATTCAAAGGCATTAGCTGCTTGGTCAAAGTTCAAGATGTCTATTCCAACAAGGTATTTAGGGCCACATGTACAAAGCATTTTTCTAGTTGCAAACGGGCCAATTCACAGAATTGTCCAATTTGTGACTAGAAAAATGCATTTTGGGATGTACAAAGCCCAATTTGCTATTTGGTAACTTGTTACAGAATCGCAATTTGGGTTTTGAGATTCAGTATCAGGAAGGGGCATTTTGAGGGCGTCCCTTCCTAATACAGAATCTTAAAGGTATTTACAAATGTTTTGTGACCAAAATGCAGTCGCACAACATTCACCATTTACCTTTGGTTGTAACCTATTCACAAATGGGAAGGGGTCCCCTATACCTCCTCGAATACTTTTAGTTATATTCAATGAGATACATATACTTTGACCCAACAGCATTCTTATCTGCCGAAGGAAATATCCTAATATTAGCATAGAGTGACAAATGGAGAAGAAGTTTGAGGAAGCATGAAAATGAACATCAAAAACAGGCAAAGGAGGCAAAGGAAGGAAAAGATTGTGTATGACAGAAGTGAATGTACATGAAATTCTACTTTATTTGTATTTGCATAGTGCACAATCACTCTGAGTCCTGCTGATTGCACACAGTATCCATGAGAGAGAAGGAAATGGAAACCAAAATCCTACTTCTGCTAAACATTATGCCATTAAAGAAATGTAAATTAATGTAATTACACTGACTTAATGTGGTTTAGAGATTAGTGTTAAAACAACATATATTTAAAACTTTCAGGATTAAAGAACAAGGGAATTACCTTTAGTAATGCCTTACCTGATAGAGACGATATCTAGCTGCAGATTCCTTAACTTTGATTTTTAACCAGGCGTCAGACTGGATCCAAAAGATTTTTCGTGAGCAGTACCCCTGCAAGCTGGTAGGTGACTTCGATCAGCTCTGCATCCGTCAATGGCATCGCCTATGCTGCAAATGAGGTCACAGATCCTATGTAGGTGCCACCTAGGGGCACCGACGTCAGAGCCATGAATACACTGATGACTGGTGTGTCAAAACCTGTAAGTGAAGTCCTTGCGCCTATAAATCTGTTCCCAGAGCAGGGAGAATGGGTGGGTCGGTAAGGAATATGCAGCTAGATATAGTTTTTAGCAAATAAGGCATTGCTGAAGGTAAGTAACTTGCTTGCTCATCTGACAGACTCGTAGCTGTAGATTTCATACCTTTTAATAAATACTCAAGCACTGCTATCCCTGGAGGTGGGTCTGCAAACCAATTTCAAACACAGTAGTCCTGCAGGACGGAGCTGGCGAAGTGCCCATCCCTATGGACCCGATTGTCCATGTAGTAGTGCTTACTAAATGTGTGCCGCTTGAGAGATGTCTAGGACCAGAACTCGATGTGCTAATGCAGTGGTCGCATCTTTAGCTCCGGTAGAATGAGCTCACAAGCACTCAGGAGGTTGCTTTTTGGCCAGTGCCTAGCCGATCTTGATGCAGAGCACAGCCCACCGAGAGGTGGTTCCATTCTCCAGCGCATGACCTTTCTTTGCACCCACATACCCAATGAAAAGTTGGTCGTCCACCGGCACTCTATTGTACAACAAAGGTAGAATGACAATGCTCTTTTTGGGTCCAGACGGTGGTGTCTCTCCTCTTCCTTAGAAGGATGTGGGGTACGTAAAAAGTAGGTAGGGTGATTGATTGGCCTACATGAAAAGATGTGACCACTTTTAGCAAAAAAGAGGCCCCAGTGCGAAGCACCACTTTGTCAGGATAGATCGAGAGGTAGAGTGGCTTAGATGATAAGGCCTGCAGCTCACTCACTCTGGGGGAAAGCTGTTTTCAATGTGAAAAGCCTGAGGTGGCCGTTTTAAGGAGGCTCGAAAGGAGTGCACATCAAAAACGTCAGAACCAAATTAAGATCCCATTGGGGCGTAATGAATGGGGAAGGAGGGAAGAGATGAGTAAGACAATAGAAGAATGAAATAAAGAGGGTTCATTAGGCAACTGCAAAAAGGCAGAAAGGGCATAAATAGCCTTTAAGAGTGCCCAGAGCAGAGCCCTGCTGGGCAAGGGAAAGAATGAACAGCAGAACCTCAGAAAGAGGGGCAGAAGGGGGAATCAACAGACTTGTCTGTGAACTATGTCATAAATTTCTTCTAATGACAGCCGTATATCATTTGGCAGAGGGATGCCTGGCTGCCAAGATGACATTACAGACTTCAGGAGGAAGGTCAATTGCTGTCGCTCAATCTCCAGGCAAGAAGGCAGGGAGTGGACAGGTTTTCTGTGAAGAACTCTCCCCTACTGTTGCGACCGAAGATCTTCCAGAAGGGGCAGTCTGATTGGAGGATCAACGGACATTCCCATCAGCTCGGGATACCTGACCCTCCATGCCCAGTCTGGGGCCACAAGAATTACTTGGACCCGGTTGTTCCTTATCTTCTTGAGAACTCTGGGCAAAGGTGGTATGAGCAGAAAGGTGTATAGGAGGTGTGAATTCCACTTGTGACGAAAAACGTCTTTGAGAGAGAGCAGACTTGGAAACTTCAATGTGATAAACTGAAGGCATTGTGCACTCTTGGCAGAGGCAAACAGGTCTAACTAAGGTTCTCACCACTGCTGAAAGAGACTTTGCGCCACTTCTGGGTGAAGACTCCTTTTGTGACCTGCTAGGCATTTGTCGCTGAGTTCATCTTCTCTGGTGTTCAGAGAGCCCGCCAGATATTAAACCACCAGGGATATGCCCTGCTGTTCCAGCCATGTCTAGAGGCACAGAGCCTCTTGACAAAACTTCCACGACCCCACCCCACCCCACCCTGTTTGTTGCCGTTCCACATGGCGGTGGTGGTGTCCATGAACAGCTGCACAATCTGTCCGCTGATCAGAGGGGGGGATTAAAGGTTTTCAATGCCAGTCGCTTGCTTGGAGCTCCAGCAAGTTGATGTGGAGTCCCGCTTCCACCGGAGATCAGACTCCTCTGATCTCCACCTCTCCCAGATGGCCGCCTCATCCCAGGAGTGACGCATCTGTCACTACTGTCAGATCTGGTTGGGGAAGGAAGAGGGATCTGCCACTGACCCAGTTGCAGTTCATTAATCACCACTACAGATCATTTGAAGTTCCCTTCAAGATCTGGACCATGTCAGAGATATTCCCCTGATGCTGCGCCCACTGGAAAGGCAGGTCCCACTGCAGAGCCCGCATATGTCATCTGGCATGTGTCACCAGCAGGATGCAGGAGGCCATGAGTCCCAACAGTCTCAGAGTCAGTCTCACCGAAATCCAGGATGGAGGCTGAAACATCGGTATCGTGGCCTGACCATAGCCTGAATATCCTGGACTCACCGCTCGGGAGGATAAGCCTGAAACTGTTCTGTGTCCCGAACAGCTCGGATGAAAGTGAGCGTCTGAGAGGGAGTCAGGTGGGATGATTATAGTGAACCCCAGTGAATGCAGGAGATTCACCTTCAACACCCAGTTGTGGAGACAGGGGAAGACTGACACCGCTGATCTTTAAGATGAGCTGCAGCTACCACCAACACCTTGGTGAACACCTGAGGGGCGCTGGTAAGGCCAAAGGGAAGCACAGTGAATTGAAAGTGCTCGAGGCCTAACCTGCCTGAACCTCAAATAACGCCTGTAGGCAGGCAAGAAAGGGATATGGAACCAAGCGTCCTACACATCCAAGGCTACCATCCAATCTCTTGGGCCCAGGGCAGGCAAAACTGAACCAATGTGAGGATTTTTAACTTCTTTATTGAGGATCTGTAGTTTTAGAATAGGGCAAAGACTGTTGCCTTTTTGGGGAACCAGAGAGCAGCGGGAATAACAAACACAGCTTACTTTTAACACTGGAAGTCTCTCTATGGCTCGCTAAGAAGATCCTCCATCATTGGGTTGGGTCATAAGAAGGTGGCATGGAGGGATGAATAGTCTTGAAGGGGAGGGAGCAGCCCCATTGGACGATCTGCAAAACCCACCTATCTAAGGTAATGAACTGCTAGTGGGGCAGGTGATAGCGAATCCTGCTGTCAACTGGGTGTGCATGTTGGTATAGAGGCAGACTAGGAAAGTTTAGAGGCTGCTGAAGGGGATGGAGGGGTGGAGTGGACTGCTCAGACCACTGGCCAACTAACCCATGAGGTCAGTGGGTCCTACGCCCTCGTCCACACAGAGGATGGGCAGCATGCGTGGCACAGTGGCTGGACTGGAATTGGCTTGGTTGGAAGCCCCTTCCGCAGCCCCGAAAAGCAGTTGGGAGTGGGGAGGATACTGGGAGGGCGAGTCCCAAGGACCTGACTGTAGCCCAAAAATCTTTGAAAAGCTTGAGCCCCGAATCGGCCCTGTATACCAAGTGACGGTTGCCATTGAAGGGCATGTCTATAAGGCAAGCTTGGACATCCCCCAAAAAGTCAGACATCCTCAGACAGGTGAGGCTCCTCAAGCCCAATATTGTTGAAACTGCTCTGCCTAGCGAGTCAGTAGTGTCTAGTCTGCAATGAATTGACAACTTTGCAGCGTCCCTCCTATCGGTAACAGCCGTAGAGAGTACAGCCCAGACCACCTCCAGAACCTGTGGCAGTACTTGCGCAACTCTGTCCCACACAGTGTGGCAATAATAGCCCAGAAGGCAAGCAGTCTTTATGATCTGGAATGCTAAGCAGCTGGAAGAAAACCTCTTCTTTCCAAATTAGTCCAGCCTCTTGGATTCCATATATGGGGGAGTGGTAGGGCATGCGCCTTGAACCACCAAGCTCTCAGTGGTGGGGTGTTGCATGAGGAAGGTTCGGTTCCCAGGTGTGGGGTGCTGGCCGTAGGCAATCTTCCTATTACAGGAGCCCCTGTGCTGGGGTTGGGCCAGGCACCCAAAATGATGTCTGTGAGGGCATCTCTGAACAGGAGAAGGGATTTGGATGTGGAAGCTCCCGGATGCAGCCCCTCTATCAAGAGATTAGTGTTGACTACCACCGAGGATAGCTGAAGGTCTAGGACCTCAGCCACACTCCTCAAAACGACTTCATAAGAGGCTCCTTCTACCGTAGCCAAGGTAGGGGGAGAAAGCATACCAGTATCTAGAGATGTGTCCAGTCCACTGGCTTCACCCAAATCCTAACGCAAGTCCATGTCCTCCTCATAAGGCTGGTATTCTAAAGGGTCCAGCAATCCCTCCCAGTCTTCCCCAAGGCCTAGCCCAGGAGAATAGGGCTTAGAATGTGATCTAAGTGGCAAAGCTCCTGCTGGCGTCGGAGTCGGGTGACGCCCATCCGACTCCATGTTGGAGTGGGGGATGGCCATGCTGTTGGGCGCTGGGAGCGTCAGCATCTGGACAGGCGCTGGAGAAGGTCGAGGTGGTATGACCTGCACCAGTCCGGATCCAGGACTGGATCGCTGGGAGCCCATTGGCACACAGACTGAAGCTGGGGTTGCTCTGGCTCCTAGAAACTCGGGGAGGCGCGGAGTCGGCCCAGGTGTAGGCCTAGAATGGCTGTGCTCCCTTGTCGCATCTTCTTGGTTGCCCTGAAGACCTGGAGTGATATGACGACGACTTGGAACTCTGCTACCGATCCTGGTATCTTCCTCTTCCTCTCTGCCAGGACCTTGACCTGTGGGGAGCTGAGTGCCAGGCTGCTATCAGCTTTAGGGACCGCTCCCTCAAAGCATTCAGATGCACGGGCCGACACTCTGAGCACAACTTTGCTCCAGACACCACAAGCAGATGAAGTACAGATCCCGTCACCGATAACGCCTGATGACAAGATCTGCAGGGCTTAAAACCCATCTTACATGACAACATCTCGACAGACCAGGATGTATACACCTCAAAAAAGTTTGACAAAAAGTCAAAAAAGGCCAGTCAAAAAACGACTGGGGGGGGGGGGGTAGCTCTCTTGGATCAGCGCTGGCTGGTGCGGAAAGAAAGAACGGATGTCGGTATGCCTGGGTGTTACCTATTTAGGAACAGCAACATAATTTCTGGCATGGACGATGCCAATGACCGAAACAGAGCCAATCGACGCCACCTTCCAGCGTGCAGGGGTATTGCTCACAAAAATTCTTCTGGATCCAGTCTCACGCCAGGGGAGAATTCAAAGGTAAGGAATCTGCTGCTAGAATTCTCTATCAGATATAAAACTGAGATTAGAGCCATTGTGGTGTCTCACAACATAGATTCAGGTGTACAGCAACTGTCACCTACGCAAGGGGCGACAATTCAAATATGATGGGTAATGAACAAGGCTGAGCCAATTGATAACACTGAATGGAGAGTTCTATTGAATGAAACACACAGACCTGATCAAAGAGCCAACATCAAGATTAAAACAAGAGAGTCAGGTGATTTTTGGGACTTTAATAAAAATTGAAAAGATTCAACATGATGGCTAAATACATATTTGCAAAATAACAATTAAGACAAATAGTAGTGCAACAGCCTAAATAACTAAGTCCTAAATAGAGATATTAGGAGTGGGCAATAAAGCTGAAATTTAAAATTTATATCAACAATGGTTTATGTTAGTGGAGAAGAATATTAAACTAATGAAGATTAATTGCACACTTTTGTCTTATTGAAACTACTGAGGATTGTGTATTGAAAACTGTATGGGTTCCACTTCATTCAGAATGATGGTACAAAGGAGTATGCTTGTAGAACATTTGTATTTAGTTACAAGATTGATAAATGTTTAACTTTTAACATAATTGAAGAAAGGAGCAGCCTCTTGAAACATCTTGAAATAATGTTGTTGCTTTGCTAATCTTGAAATTAACATTGTTGCTTTGCTAAATGGTTAATTTATGTACAAATATACCTACAGTTTACAATTGCCTTATCATTCAATGTAATCCAATGATTAAGTAAAGTTGAATAAGGGCCTCACAAGTGAATACTGCTTATACTGAATATCCAAGAGCTCTCATTTGAATAAACAAAATCGTTCAAGGCATTTACCTTGTCAATTTGGAGTACTTTTGGAAGAGTGGAGGAAGGAAAATTCACCAGTTTCACAGAGTATTAACATAGTACTCCTGATTAAGAACAAAATATGAAGCTGTGCATAGACTTCTCAAATCCTTTTTAAAGTTTACTCACCGTTTCTTTGCAATGACCACCACAATAATTGATAATGAACATACAGTGATAAGATGCAAATCATATTCACACAGACTCAAATGTGACTATCTGAAAATAAACCAGGGCTTAGCCTCAACCAAATAAGCTCTCTTAATATGCTACTTTACCTGTCATGTTGAAATTTGGTGCTACCTTGCTGTCAGCCAAAGTGAACCATATGAGACCAAGACTCATACACATTGCTGCTGACACATCTGCTACATTGTAACGCTTTCCTGTAACAGAACAATACAGATAATATTAATTAAATACTGTTTCTGGAGAACCAGTGTCTTTGGAAAGATAACGCAATAATGAAAAGCATTTACAATGCAACGGGTTTCGCATTTGCTTGAGTTAGAGCTATTAGCGTTGTAAACTCCTAACTGGACATTTCGGTCCACTAGGTATTTTGGATTAAACAGTGGTCTTTAGTCTTTCAAAATCAGTGCAAAACAAAGAAGAAAACCAGGGGATAGACTTACACAAAATGGGTGCCTCTTAGGAACAACTGATATTAATTTTTCGGACCCCTAGGGCCAGGGACCAGTCAGCTTACGCTAAAAAAAAGAAAAAAACTATAGGGGAACCTTCAGGAGTGTAATGCATTTAATACAATGCCCATTTTGCACCTTAGGTTTTGGAAAAGAAATGATAAAGACTAAAAAAAATTGATAAAAGGTCTTGGAATCAATGCATTTTTCCCACGGGATAGGACAAAGTAAAATATACACCCTTCTTTCAGCACATACAATACCCCAACTATTTCTCCTTTTTGAAATGATCAGGTGTTGAATGATAACAAGCTTTTAATTTACAGACCTGGTAAGAACGGTCTTTTTGTCACAACCCCACAAGATCGAAAACGAAGTATAACTATAACAATAATCTGGGATAAGCATATAAATCATTCATGTTCACTAATGATATTAGATACCTTGTATAAAGATTCCTCCTATCATCACAGGAATCAGTTTGCAGCATTTGAATATGACTTGTGTAGGATAATTCAAGTATCCTAATGACGTGTTTGATAATCCCATTGTCCCAACTGTTAGAACTGCTATTATCATGTAGGTTTTTGCTGGTATTCTGTAAAATGAAAAATAATTATAAGCAATCCCACTTGAATAAATTAAATCTGTTTTATTAATTTACTTCTTTCAAAACATTTCGAATTTAGAGATTACTAAATGTATCAAAGAGATCGCAGTGGAGACCTTTGACAAGAGTACAGTTAGCACTGAATAATCCAACAGAAAGAATTTCATAACAAAGCAGAAATTCAAGATGAGATCTATCTATCCAGGAAGTATGGTCATCCAACACTTTGTTGCTATAACTACGAGCGTTTAGATTTGCACATTTCCAATAACTATTATGTAAATAAGCAAGTTTGCTCATTATACATGGATCAAAAACTCTTGGTGCATCTTTGAAACGCAATACCAAAACTCATTAATACAAGTGTCAAATACTGACAATGCAGATTGGTTTAAATAAAGTTAAACTGATGTCATCTATATCTCTATCAATACTGTGCTGGAGTCACAAAGGAAGTTTGCAATTCTGCATGCAAGGCGTACAACCTTACATGGGTGCACATTTTACACTTTTTGCAATTAAAAAAATCTTTCTATGTTATGACTGGAAAAGTACACCAATAACAGTTTTCCAAACGTATATTTGGATATATAAAAATAGATATATAGCAAAGTACTGTAGTTGCATTCATATAGCACTTACTACCACAACAAGGGCTTGGAGCACTTCATTAATCATAGCATGCTACTCCAGGACTCATAGAAAGTGAATAAGTTTTTTTTTGTTGTTAATGAGTTCACTCTTGTGTTCTCAAAAGAACCCTTCTATGCATTACTATGGTATATTTGAGGTGGAGTTAGAGGGAGTTTGGCTGCTATAGAGGTGGACATGTGAGTCTTTGGTGGATTGCATAGGTAAGGCAGATGTTGATTAGGTGATTGATAGAGCGCAGGCAAGTGAGTACAGCTTCTACAGGGAGTGCAGAATTATTAGGCAAGTTGTATTTTTGAGGATTAATTTTATTATTGAACAACAACCATGTTCTCAATGAACCCAAAAAACTCATTAATATCAAAGCTGAATATTTTTGGAAGTAGTTTTTAGTTTGTTTTTAGTTTTAGCTATGTTAGGGGGATATCTGTGTGTGCAGGTGACTATTACTGTGCATAATTATTAGGCAACTTAACAAAAAAAAAATATATACCCATTTCAATTATTTATTATTACCAGTGAAACCAATATAACATCTCAACATTCACAAATATACATTTCTGACATTCAAAAACAAAACAAAAACAAATCAGTGACCAATATAGCCACCTTTCTTTGCAAGGACACTCAAAAGCCTGCCATCCATGGATTCTGTCAGTGTTTTGATCTGTTCACCATCAACATTGCGTGCAGCAGCAACCACAGCCTCCCAGACACTGTTCATAGAGGTGTACTGTTTTCCCTCCTTGTAAATCTCACGTTTGATGATGGACCACAGGTTCTCAATGGGGTTCAGATCAGGTGAACAAGGAGGCCATGTCATTAGATTTCCTTCTTTTATACCCTTTCTTGCTAGCCACGCTGTGGAGTACTTGGACGCGTGTGATGGAGCATTGTCCTGCATGAAAATCATGTTTTTCTTGAAGGATGCAGACTTCTTCCTGTACCACTGCTTGAAGAAGGTGTCTTCCAGGAACTGGCAGTAGGACTGGGAGTTGAGCTTGACTCCATCCTCAACCCGAAAAGGCCCCACAAGCTCATCTTTGATGATACCAGCCCAAACCAGTACTCCACCTCCACCTTGCTGGCGTCTGAGTCGGACTGGAGCTCTCTGCCCTTTACCAATCCAGCCACGGGCCCATCCATCTGGCCCATCAAGACTCACTCTCATTTCATCAGTCCATAAAACCTTAGAAAAATCAGTCTTGAGATATTTCTTGGCCCAGTCTTGACGTTTCAGCTTGTGTGTCTTGTTCAGTGGTGGTCGTCTTTCAGCCTTTCTTACCTTGGCCATGTCTCTGAGTATTGCACACCTTGTGCTTTTGGGCACTCCAGTGATGTTGCAGCTCTGAAATATGGCCAAACTGGTGGCAAGTGGCATCGTGGCAGCTGCACGCTTGACTTTTCTCAGTTCATGGGCAGTTATTTTGCGCCTTGGTTTTTCCACACGCTTCTTGCGACCCTGTTGACTATTTTGAATGAAACGCTTGATTGTTCGATGATCACGCTTCAGAAGCTTTGCAATTTTAAGAGTGCTGCATCCCTCTGCAAGATATCTCACTATTTTTGACTTTTCTGAGCCTGTCAAGTCCTTCTTTTGACCCATTTTGCCAAAGGAAAGGAAGTTGCCTAATAATTATGCACACCTGATATAGGGTGTTGATGTCATTAGACCACACCCCTTCTCATTACAGAGATGCACATCACCTAATATGCTTAATTGGTAGTAGGCTTTCGAGCCTATACAGCTTGGAGTAAGACAACATGCATAAAGAGGATGATGTGGTCAAAATACTCATTTGCCTAATAATTCTGCACTCCCTGTATAGGAAAGATATTATAGATTTTTTGTGAAATATTACGAAAATTAAGCACAATCAGGTGAAATTTTAAGAAATTCACACACCGGTATTTCACATGAAAAATGAATGTGAGGGCATACCCTTGTGTTTAAAACAATACGTAATAACAAAAGGAGGCTGGTTCGAGTAGAAGATGTCTCCTGCACACTGTTTTCTATTAAAACCACTGTTCAGCAGGCCAAAATGTTGTGATTTTTTTCAAAATGTAAGAATTAACAAAACGCAACATTAGTGACTTTCGCAGCCATAAACAAAATTGTGCACACGCCTAGTTAACAGTAGAGACAGACCCCAGTGTGACAAAAAGAGGTGAAGAGTCTTAGAAAGCCTGATATCCATAAAAATACACGCTCAGGTAGGTCCTTTCACAGGGCAGAGGGTCAGTTTTTTTTCTCGGGGTAGCTGGTCCAACAGAACTACTTTGATTCCTGGTCCTGTCCCTGGAGATACCAGCCCTTCTGAATCCTCACTCTAAGAGCAGCTGCCACTAAGTATGGATGTATCATCTGTCTCTGCAGCGCAATGTCTCATGGGACAGCGCAGCATAGCTTAGTTTTGTATTAGATATCTGCCAACAGAGAAGGGTATAGCTGGGCCTCTGCTTCAAGCAACATACGATAACACAAGTGTCAATAATACTGAAGGTGGAATTTCTTCATCAAACCAGTTTGGGATGTTCACAAAAATTGACTAAGAAAGTGGGGGTCCTAATATATAGGTTGAGGAAGCACGATCTCAAATCAAGCATTTACCTTCCCACAATCATGGTTGGAGAGCCAGTGTTCAGCATCAGCTCACCTCTCCTTTAAATGATGACTATGATGGATATGCTGATCTTTTTGGTGGATACTCGAACAGCAGACTCCTCACCTGGGGAATTTCACATAATTACAGACTAGATCCAGAAAACTTAAAAGCAGTGCTTCTGCATGCCAGCAATGCACCCTGTGACTCTGCATCTATGCCATTC
The DNA here is from genome assembly GCF_031143425.1 of Pleurodeles waltl. NCBI lineage: Eukaryota > Metazoa > Chordata > Amphibia > Caudata > Salamandridae > Pleurodeles > Pleurodeles waltl. Next base: position 714,573,184 of record NC_090438.1, read on the forward strand.
TGTTCTGCAAGTGTCGAACTGAGCAGCATATAGGTGCCATCCATGTGTGCTGATGTCAATTTCTTTCATTAACTTTTCTGTGCCCTCAGACATGAAGTCAATCAGCAGATTCAACCAACTAGTATGCAGATTCCTAGATTGGGATCAGAATGGGGAGGTGGAAGGGCAGTGAAATATCTGTGGTTTGATAGATCATCCAACAGAAAGAGCGTTACAGAAGGTAAGTAACTTCCTATTCTGATTAATACATACTGCAGATTCCTCACCTTGTTAAATTATACCAAACCAGTACCTTCAAAAAATGGAAAGATTTTGGAATGGCTCAAACTCAAAAATACTGCAACACAGAGAGGGCAAACTGCCCACCTCGAAGAACCCGATTGTCGAGGGAGCAGTCTTCATGAACGTGCTCACTGGTGCACACACAACAGCCTGACAAATATGCAAGACAGACACTCTGGGGGTTATTACAACTTTGGAGGAGGTGTTAATCTGTCCCAAAAGTGACGGTAAAGTGACGGTTATACCACCAGCCGTATTACGAGTCCATTATATCCTATGGAACTCGTAATACGGCTGGTGGTATATCCGTCACATTTGGGACGGATTAACACCTCCTCCAAAGTTGTAATAACCCCCTCTGTGTGCCAATACAGTGGTAGCAACTTTGGCCCTGGTGGAGTGCACCCTCAGGCCTTTTGGAGGCTGCTTGTCAGCCAATGCATTGCAGATCTTAATGCAGAGGACTATACATCGAGCGAATGTCCATTATTGCACTGCACTGCACTGCCAATCTTCACCCAAGGGATGGCAACAAAAAGCTCATTGTACACTCAGGGCTCCACTTGACTGCCGCCGACAGGGGCGGTCCGACTGCCATATTATGACCCTGGTGGAGCCACCACGGTCTGACTGCTGGCACCGCCAGGTTGCCGCCAGCTGACGGCCTGGCGGTGCTGGAGGTCACAATCCACCAGGACAGCGCTGCAAGCAGGGCTGGCCTCTGGATTACGACCCACAATTCTGCCAGTCTTTGCACGGCGGTTACACCGCCATGCAAAGGCTGGTGGAAAGCGGGGCATGGACAGTGCAGGGGCCCCCATGTACAGCCCGTCACGCTTTTCACTGCCTGAATTATGGGCGATAATTACAAGCCAGCGTGAATGTTGTGCTGAGTATTGCGCTGAGCAAGAGGACAGAAACACTGTTTATGCTCGCTGGCCCAGTGGAAAACTCATATTAGTGTCAGCGGGCTGAAAACCGTAGCAGTGGTTTCAGTCCGAAAGAGTTGGTATGATCAATGTAAAAATGGAGTGCCCTTCTGGAGGTAAAACAATGGAGTACCTCTTCCTCTTTCAAAGGATGAGGCGAAGCAATGAGGGTCAGAAGCCTGATGGCTTGTTTAACATAAAAAGGCATCACCACCTTTGGTAGGAGTGCAGTTCAAGCTTTTACCATCAGCTTGTTTGGGGAAAAAAGGTGGTATAGGGAGGCTGGACCGAAAGGTATTGCAGTTCACTTACCCATCATGCAGATGTTACAGCAATCAGGAAGACCGTTTTAGGGGGTAGTATGCACAACGGACAACAGTGAATTGGTTGAAAAGCAGTTTACATTAGAAATATGAGAACCAGAATTAAGCCTCACTGTGGCATCACAAATGGCAAAGGTGGAAACGTACTGTAGACCTTTTAGAAAACGTGTGACAACTGGTGATATGAATGACAGTTGGCCTGACAATGTAAAAAAGGCCTAACAGCCAGAAAGGTATCCTTTAACTGTGCTCACAGCAAGTCCTTACCAGCCTAAATACAAAGCAAACAATATCATATCCAATAGTTTTGCTTGCAACAGGTCCAATTGACAGACACCACACTAAGTCATAAACTTGTCCCAGTGTCCAGCACACACAGATTTCGTTGAAGGGCGCCTAGCTCCCAAGATGACTTCAACTACTCAACTATCTTAGAAGACGGATGAAAGGGAGATCAACTGCTGTCACTCAATCACGATGTATGGAGGTGCAGGTTGGACATGCTGGGAGCAGGAACCTGCCCACCTGTTGCGCCTGGAGCTTCTCTCCATGTGGCAGCCTGACCAGAGGCTGGATGCTCAAGGCCAGAATTTCCAGGTAAACACTCTTTAATCCCAATTCAGAGCCAGTAGATTGACTTGAGCCCAGTCATTCTTGACCTTCTTCAGAACTTGTGCTGGAGAGGTAGCGGTGCTCCACTCAAGAAGGAATGCATCTCCTAGATGGAGCCTTCTCAGGAACTCCAGCATGGAAAAGTGTTGAAATAGCGCAATATCGAAGGTGGCGAAGAGGCCCTCTGCTATCCCCTGGTGTAACTGTCATTTGTGATCTTTGAGGCATCACAAGTTAGGTTCGTCTGCCCTGGAACTTAAAGATCCTGCCAGGAGGTGTACCATCAGAGACATCCCCTGATGATTGAGCCAGCTTCAGAGGCAGACAGCCTCTTGCATAAAACCCAGGACCCCAGCACGCCCTTGTTGCTGCAGTACGGTAGGAGTGTGGTGATATCCATGAGATCCAGCAGTAGATGTTCCTGGATAGAGGGTATGAAGGCGTTCAGTGCCAAGGGGATTGTCCACTGCACCAGCAACTTCATGAGAAGGCGGGCTTTTACCAGAGATAAGATTACTTTGATCTCAACCTCTCTCAGATGACCTCCACTACCCAGAATCGACCTAGTATCACAGTTGCCATTATCATCAACATCATAGCGTGGGGTAAATCCTTCCCCAACCCCACCATTGTCTCCGTAACAACTGTGGTCAGCAGAGGCTCCGGCACATCAAGATCCGGGCAAGTCAAAGTCGAGACCACATCTGCTTGGAGTGAGGCACCACAATCTTCTGGTACCAGTAGCATTGGTCAAGGTGTCGGCACTTGAGAAGTGGGTGCAGATTCAAGCACCAGCATGGAACCCAAAGCAGATTCAAGGGACACAGACTACGCCAAGGGCGATCCCGCCAGTGGTAGCCTAACTTGCTGTCGCTGAGGAACTTTGGGGTCAAAGTCACACCAGAGGGAGCCAGAAGCATGTCAAAGATATGCAGGATGTCCTTACGAAAGGCCTTTACCAGTCGCAGCCTCACCAATACACCTGAGAGCTCAAGTACATTAGGACCAGGGATGGATGGAATTGGTTCCTCATGGAATGGGAGCGAGACCTGGAGACATGGTGATGCTTTCATGCCCTGGACTTCTTGTGTTTCTTCTTTGACTTACCCAAAGACTTTGACAGCAAGGAAGATCTGCCTTAGGAATGTCTTCTGGAGAAGGTCCTTGCCTTCAACCTAAACCTGGGTCTGCACCAGGACAGAGCCTTCCAGTGTTTCACCATGTAGAGCTTTGCTTCATATTTCTGGATGGGCTTAGGGTACATTTGGGCAGTCACCACAGGTAGTGTGAAGAACCTACACACCAGAGGTCCACACTGTGGATCTGTCACAGACATCTGTTTGCAACAGTCAATACAAGGTTTGAATCCTTTTCATTTTAAAGGGGTTGGATCCTATGGACACTGGAAATTATTTTGAAGAAATACCTCGTCCCAGAGTGAAAAAAGAAGGATCTCCACTACAGATCTGCATCTCAAGGAGCAGAAAGAAAGGGAATGACATCAGCAGGCTTGGGTAGCACTTTTATGTGGTTCTGTTTGTTACTTCCAGAACAGATGGCAGACATATGGAGCAGCACAGTGCCACATACTGGTGCAAAGCAGCAAACATTTTGAGTTTTCCGGATCTAGTGTACCTTATGGGGGAATTTCACAAGGTGATAAATCTGCAGTTAGAAGCATCTATCAGAATTATCTCAACGACAGCTTGAATTATGTAGAGAGAAATAGTGGGTGCACAGGACCAGTTCAAGTTAAAGACCCTAACAAAAAGTAAAGTAAAATCTTGGTTACTTTTTTTAAGCTATTGTGTGAAAGAATCTATTCTACCTAATACAATGTAGTCCAACGAAGTACAATAACAAGTGTTGCCTTTCTTCTATGTTGACCATTCTAATAATTGAAGATCAACTGAGGATAGATGGTGGGAAATGAAGAAAAGGCTAGATGAACTAAAGAAATTGGGGGACTAGTCTTCTTAGATGCCCTAAAATAGTTAAAGTAATGTGGCTTAACAAAATGAACAGTTCAAGGCAGACAGAGGTGGTGGTTGCACTGATTTCACCAATTCGGAAAGAAAAGGCAAATTAGTTAAGTTAGTTGATCCTGAGAGAAGGGAGGAATTTGTGAGCTCAAACACTCACTAATGTTAGTGCTAAAAGACGGAGTTCCCTAAGGAAGGACTTTCACGGAGGGTACTGAGGAAAGGAAGGAGAACAAATAAAATAATCATATTAGCTATAGTTACGTGCTGAAAGTAGATAAGAACTAACCTTTAAAAAAATTAAAAACACTAAAATTAACCAATTTTACTTTAGTCAAGTAACTGCATCTAGCACAGTTAATATCCACTGCTTGTGACCTCACATATTACATTACTCACGGCATGGCATGTTGAATGACTTCATTGATGGCATATCACATTACAAGATTCTCATTTATTTTTTGGGAATGTTTTTTCATTTACATCACAACCTGTACCATGATATCTCGATATAGCCTCATTATGTTTCATTGAAAAAAAAAGTGTTTCTATTTTTGTTACAGTGGTACTAGCACTCGGTAAAGTGGTTCTGGGGTTGGCCACCGGGAGTGACTTTTGGCCATGCCATGTGTCCTACTCCCTGTAGGCTTTCAAACCTTTGTGGGTGCCCAGACTCTGGCAGGGCCTGGGTCCTTCCCCCTGCGGGCATTCATCCACCATCCCCCTTGCGGGTGCCGAACCCATGACTGTACACAGCATTTGGCCATGCACAGAGGAAGGTTGAGTATAGGAGCTGGACTTTGGACAGCCTCAGTGCCAACCCCTTGTGGGTACCTAACCACCAGCTGCACATGGGCTTTAGATGTGTGTAGCAGAGGATAGGTCTGGCATATAGCTAGGGTATATGCACAACGCTCTACTGCATGGAGCCTTTGGCCATGCACTCTCCAGTGGGCCAGGCACCCAAGCCCTTGTGGGTGCCTCACTTTCATGACGGGTGCCCAACCCCTTGCTGTACACAGCCTTCAGCTGTGCACAGTAGAGGATTGGTCCTGTGCCTCATCCACTGCAGGCGGCCAGCCCCCAGTGCATAGGCAATTAGCCTACACAATGAAGGTTGACCAAGTCCCTTAGTCCTGTAATGGCTGCCACGACATATTCTCTGTCTTGCTGCCAGCCAGGCAATACCTGCCCATTTACTTTGAATGGGCCAATCAGAACATACCTGCACTTGAAAGGTCCAGAAACCACTAATATTTTACCAGCAGTAACCACTTCATTCCCACCATGAGCATGTTTCACATGCTATTTTCTTAAAAACTGCAGAGCTGATGTACACCAAATAAAAAAGCACACTTTTGGAAAGTCTTCTGCAGATTTGTCAAACGTTGGCAACACAGTAACAAAATGTCCCTCCTTTTGAGAATTATAACTCCATTGTGCGGTCACCACTAGGTAATTATAGTTAGGGCCCTGTTTCCATAGAAAATTTGTTTTTTTGACTTGCCTATATACAGGGTGGACCTGACCTGGCAGTTCGGGCTGGACTGTTCCCATGGGGAGGGAACAGGGTCAAGACCGATTTGCATGTGGTTGGGTAAAAACAGGGGTGGCATGGTGAGCAAAAGTATTGATGGATTAAACCCAGATCTGTGACTGAGGGTAAATGTTTGATTGGAATCGCATTCCGTTCATCATTTGTGTTTGTTTGCTTTTGCCTATATCTTTGGCACTGGCTGACGAATTTTCACAAAATATTCCAAAAAAGGTGCCCAGGTGATTCTTGTTGCGCAATTAAAGTTTTGGGGTAATTCGTCAAGCTGGGTCCGAGAAAAAGGGGGGTGGTCAACAAAACTGTGTTTCCCATGTTAATTCCCATAGGATCTTTAAACAGGGCTACAGCCCGAACCGCTGGGTGGAATTGCACCAAATTTGGCAGAAAGCTAGCTTTCGGCATGCAGATTGTACTTTCGCTTATTTGGTGTAAATCCATTCAAAAGTTTTGGAGATATTTAAGGGAAAAATAAAATTAGATATATCTGGCCGTGACAACTTTGTGAATAATGAGGAGCTTGTGTAGGGAAATGCAGAGCTCTGATTGGCTGTCAACACTTCAAACCAGGAAGTATTGGCAGCCACCTTGGGACTCTGCTTCAGCTGAGTCCCAGAAAAAAAGGAAACAAGCATTTGAAATGCGATGGGTCTCGCAAGCTCGAGTTAGAGCTATTAGCATTGTAAACTCCAAACTGGGCTTTTCTTTCCACATAAACTGAAAATGAAAAGTAATACAGTTTCACATAAGCGAGCAGATTCAAAGCACCAAGGCATCAGTGTGAAGCAGCACACAAAAGGAAAAAGAAGTTTGCTCGCAGTCAAAGTTATCGGCAAAAGTGCAATTAGCAACGTTACAAGGCCATAACTAAACCGCCCCAAGGATGGACAAACGTAAAGCATTTACCAACAAAAGGATTTTTGAAGGGCAAACCCATGAACGAATGACAGTGATGGGATTGCCGTGGGCGTGGTTAAAAGCCCCGATACATACCAACACGTCAGAAAAGCAGCGCTTGCACACTGCTATGGTTAACCTACAAAAATAAAAGGGGCCAGAGTAGGGACACCCTGACCCCTTAGGTCTGGTGGTGGGGTCCCAAAGGGACCCCGCCAGGAGCATAATAGGTTTTAAAAAATATATTTTTGCTGCACATTTTGCAGGCTCCTGCACTTGTTTATTTTAAAGACCCTGGGTGGTCCAGGACCCAGGGGCATTTATAATTTTGAATGTTGGGGGAGGGGGGGGCAGGAAGGGGTTTCTCACAAACCCACCCCCACCAGCCCCAGGGACCACCACCTCCTTGGGGCAATACATAAAATATGTGCAGGGGGACGCATGGCCCCCGTGCTAAAAATGCTTTTTGTGTGTGGGAGAGACCCGATGGCCTCCTCCACAGCCCCAGGGACTACCACCTCCCCAGGGCGAACCATTTATTAGGTGCGGGCCCAAATTACAATACACTTTAAAAAAAACAAATATATATATACATATATTTGGAAAATGTCACTTACCCAGTGTACATCTGTTCGTGGCATGTAGTGCTGCAGATTCACATGCTATGTATATCTCTTCCGACATCTGGTATTGGGCTCGGAGTGTTACAAGTTCTTTTTCTTTGAAGAAGTCTTTTTGGAGTCACAGGATCGAGTGACTCCTCCTCTCAGTTACAGTGCGCATGGGCATCGACTCCATTGTTAGATTGGTTTCCCGCAAAGGGTGAAGGAAGGAGTGATAGAGTATAAGAATATAAAGAGATGTCCATGCAAATGCAAATGTATCTAAATATGTACAAATATTAAACTTGAACGACTACAGGCTTCCAGGTAGGAGGGACGGTGCATGTGACATTTTCCGTACAACGGCATGTGTAACTGCCGATACTCATGCAATGCCTAGACTACAAAGCAGTTAGTCCTCCCCAAAAATAGCAGTGGCTAACTGTAGGAGATGAAGTTGTTTGAAATAGTGTTCTTAAGACAGCTTGGCCTACAGTAGCCTGTCGCTGTGAGAAAACATCAACACAATAGTGTTTTGTAAATGTATGAGGAGTTGACCATGTGGCCGCTTTACATATATCAACTATTGGTATGTTTCCTAAAAATGACATTGACGCAACTTTCTTTGTTGTAGAATGTGCTCTAGGAGTGACTAAAAGTTGTCTCTTTGCTTTGATGTAGCATGTTTGTATGCATCTAACAATCCATCTTGCTATGCCTTGTTTAGATATATGTAATCCAACACGTGTTGACGACGGACAAGCATGTTGGGAATTTTCTGTTTAGACAGCTATGTCAATTGGATCAACTATGTATTGTGAATCTGATTAATGGAGTTGATATAGAAATATATTTTTTCTATTGTGCTGCCGATAACGTATAGGTCTTGTAATAGAGTGAGATTTATGTTTGTATATATTTCATATAATTTTGTGGATTGAAGTTTGAAAAAATAGGATTAATAAATCCATTTAAGGATAAATATCTGGTGCCTCAATTAGATGGATTGTCTGCTTAGAAGTGTTAAGTGAACTTTAATGTCTGATTTACTTAGAGTTAACTACCACATGTGTGCCATTACTTTCTTTTTCTCTTGTTTAGATATAGGATAACCTTTATGTGATTGTTTGAAAGGCAACGCAAAGTTGTTTTGTTTTTCTAAAATCTTTAGTTCTGTCTATGTAGTACATAAGAGCTCTTTTGAGATCTAGAGTATGAAGAGCTCTTTCTGCCACAGAGTCTGGCTGTGGAAAGAAGACTGACAATTCCACTGTTTGGTTGATGTGAAAAGGAGATACTACTTTTGGTAGAAATGTTGGATTTGTGCCAAGTACAACTTTATGTTTGTGTACTTGGAAGAAAGATTCCTCAAGAGTGAAAAACCTGTATTTCACTAACTCTTCGTAAAGAAGTAATAGCTACAAGGAAGGCAACTTTCCATGTTAAAAATTGAATTTGACAAGAATGCATGGGTTCAAAAGTTGGGCCCATGAGCCTGGTAAGTACGATATTTCATTTCCAGGAAGGAACAGGTGGTGTTATAGGTGGAATAATACGTTTTAATCCTTCAATGAAGGCTTTAATCCCTGGAATTCTGGATAGAGAAGTGTGTTGAATATTTTGTAAATACGCAGATACTGCAGTAAGGTAGATTTTGATGGATGAGAAAGCTAAATTTGATTTTTGCAAATGAAGTAAGTAGCATAGAATATCTTGTATAGATGCTGTAAGTGGGTCAGTGTTTTTAGATTGACAGTAGTAGACCAATCTTTTCCATTTGTTAGCATAACATTGGCTAGTAGTAGGTTTACAAACCTGCTTAATCACTTCCATACATTCTGATGGAAGTTTTAGGTAACCAAATTCTATGACTTCAGGAGCCAAATCGCTAAATTGAGAGCATTGGGTTTTGGGTGCCTGATTTGATCTTTGTTTTGTGTTAACAAGTCTGGTCTGTTTGGGAGTTTTGATTTAGGTACTACAGACAGATCTAGGAGTGTTGTGTACAAATGTTGACGTGCCCATGTTGGGGCTATGAGTATCACGGTCAGAGATGTCTGACGTAGTTTGCTGACCAGAAAGGGAAGGAGTGGGAGAGGGGGAAAAGCGTAAGCAAATATCCCTGACCAATTGATCCATAGAGCATTGCCCTTTGATAATGGATGTGGGTGTCTGGGTGCAAAGTTTTGGCATTTTGCGTTTTAGTTTGTTGCAAATACGTCTATTTCTGGTGTTCCCCACTTTTGAAAGTACTCTTGAAGTACTTGGGAGTGGATCTCCCATTCGTGAGTTTGTTGGTGATTACTGCTTAGGAGATCCGCTAGCTGATTGTCTATTACTGGAATGTATTCTACAAACAGATGAATGTGATTGTGAATTGCCCATTTCCATATTGTTTGGGCTAGCAGGGACAGTTGAGATGAATGTGTCCCACCCTGTTTTTTGAGGTAATACATCGTGGTCATGTTGTCTGTTTTTATGAGAACATTTTTCTGTTTGAGAAGGGGTTGAAACACTTTTAGGGCAAGAAATCTAGGTGATTTTTTGGGAATGAGGAAGTATAGTGAGTATACTCCTGTTCCCTGTTGAGAATGTGGGACCAATTCTATTGCTTGTTTTAGTAGTAGGATTGTACCTCCTGTTGTAATAGAACGTTTTGTTCTGGGGACAATTTGTGGTAACGTGGTGGAATGTTTAGAGGGGTGGAGATTAATTCTAGACAATAGCCATTGCGGATAATTGATAACACCCAATTGTCTGTGGTGATATTTTGCTAATGAGAGTGAAACTGCTGTAGTCTTCCCCCCACAGCTTGCGTGGCTACTCTCTTGCCAGCAGCATTAAACTTTCTACTCTCCTTATCAGGTGGAGGAGGATCTCCTGATGATTGGCTGTTAGCTCTTTTCCTAGCCGCACTCACCACCACTGAGTCTGGAGGAGGCTGATGTGTGATGTAGTCTAGGTCTGTAGGAGCAGGTTTGTATTTTATGTCAATTCTAGGAGTAATTACTCTAGCTTTGACAGGCTCACAAAAAATGTGGTCGGCATGTTTGACCATTCCAGGCAACATGGGGAGACACTGGTAATTAGAGTGAGTGGAAGACAGAGTGTTGAACAAAAAGTCCTCCTCTAGGAGCTCAGTGTGCATAAGCACCCCATGGTAAGCAGCTGCCCTAGAGACTACCTGAGTGTAGGCAGTAGGGTCCTCTGATAGAGAAGGCTTGGAGAGGTATAGGTCAGGATCATTGTCTGGAATAGGATCAGGGTCATACAGATCCCAAGGGTCCACTGTATCTCGATGGGAGAATTGTGAGTGTGTTGGAGAAGGCAATGGTGGTGGACTATTGTATGGAGGTGAAAAAGAAAGCTGTGGAGAATGAGGAGGAGAAGTGCTGGTTTCTTCTTTTGTTTTTGAACTTTTGCTGGTGGTTGAGCAGAGTCTAATTCCTCCTGAAAAGCCAGCTTTCTTTTAGTCTTTAAAGGAGGTGCAGTCAGAATTCTGCCAGTCTCTTTATGTATATGGATTCTAGGTTGTCTTTCATCCATAACCTCCAATATTGGCCGAATCTCAGTGTCCTCATCAGAAGGTCTGTAAGATTCTTGCATCAGCTTCAAGATTTGTTTAAGTTTACTCGAAAGTCCTTGTTCCTCTGTGTATGAGAATTTCTTTGGTTCCGAAGTTTGAATCTTTTTCGGTCCCGAAAATGAAGTCGGCTGTTTCAGCTCCGAAGCAGGACGGCGAATCTTCGACTCCGAGGAGTGGGGACGCTTACTGGAGTCCGAGGTGGAACTTTCAATCGACTTGCTCAACTCCGAAGTGGATGGAGGAGTGGCCTTTATCGGCGCCGAACCGGAAGGTCGGTTGACGACAGTCTTTTTTCGGGCTGAACCATGGCCTTCTGGCAGTGGTGTACCTAAGGCCTTCGGTAGTTTTTTATGTATGGGTGTAGGGGCAGATGTACTCCCGTGCTGGCCAGCCGTGATAGGCCTATCTTTTTCCGATTCCTGCTCGGAGTCAGTATTTTGGATGGAGACTGCTGTCTGCGCCTGCTCTTATTCCATGATGTCGAGATGTTCTGTACTTTGACACCATTTTAATCTTCGGGCTCTGCAATCTCTCAAGGTCTTCTTGGATCTAAACGATGGACAGGCTTTGCAATCTTTTTCTCGGTGGTCCGGAGAAAGGCACAAATTACAAACCAGAGGTTGGTCTGTATATGGGAACTTCGTGTGGCACCGAGGGCAGAATCGAAATGGAGTCCAGTCCATCAGGCTTCCACGCGGTAGGCCCAAACAGGGGGAGTCGGGCGCACGATTCCGACGGACTATTGGTACGACGGTACTATTGGTTCGATGCTAGGTGGAAAACGCGATCAAAACAATACCAATGATTAAATAGGTTTTCTAAAGTTTTCTGATTCAAAATCTCAGAGCGAGAGAAAACAAGTCCAAACCCGACAGCAGAAAGAAAACAATCCAACAATGGAGTTGATACCCATGCACACTGTAACCGAGAGGAGAAGTCACTCGATACCATGACTCCAAAAAGACTTCTTCGGAGAAAAACAATTTGTCGGAAGAGTTATGCATAGCATGTGTATCTGCAGCTACACATGCCATCGAACACACACACATATATATATACATATATATTTTCACTTAAAAAAACAAAGGTTACAGGGACGTTATAGTTAGGCTCACATTTTAAAAATACAAAGCCATAGAAATTCACCTGTTATAGTTAGAGTTGTCTTACGTAACTATAACTCATGCCCTAAGATAACTATAACTTGCACCCCTGCCATGAAATTTTTTTTCGTCAAAAATGTTGCTGCAAATATTACATTGGTATTATCAATGATGCTATCAAAGATGCCATGAGTGCTGTAATTTGTGGGACAATTAGCAGTGCATGGTGAGGAAGCGCGAGTTATAGTTACCTTAGGCCGCAAGTTATAGTTACTTTAAATACTTCTAACTATAACTGCTGAATTTCTCTTTTTGTGCGAGTAAATTCAGAACCTAACCATAACGTTCCTGGAACCTTTGTTTTTTTTAAAGTGAATTTCAAAGTTTTTTTTATTCTATTTCCTAACTATAACGTCCCTGCAACATTTGTTTTTTTCAGTGAATATATGAATCAGATTATAAGATTGTTGACACAACAGTTTTATAAAATGTCTAATGTGTGATGCAGACTTAAGGTCTGTCTGTTGCTCAGAGGGCCGTTGCCAGTGATTTAAGGGAGTCTACATTTCCACTAGGACAGGTTTATGGGTATGGCTATTTTTTTTATTTGATGATGAGAAAACACCAAAATTAAACCAAGAGATCTCAAAATCAAGAAAGTGGATTCTAGATAGGGAACTGATGTTAGATTAAGCAGTGGTGGAAGATGGATGAAGAAGGGTGGCTGACTTTTTAGCAATTCATCTTTATTCTACTTTGAAGGAAATCATTTGAGATTCACTTAAGGCTTACTTTAGTGGGGTCCTCACTGAAATAGCTGTTGAGACCTTTAAGCATGAACAACTACAACTAGCGTACAAGTGTTAGTCTTCAGTTCTCCAGTAAAAGAAAATAGAGAAATAAGCGAACTCAAAAATTTTGGAGTACAGTTAATTTAGAGGTGCTCCGTTAGCTTCCTGGGCAGATAAGATATGGAATGTTGTCAGGGACAAAATTAGTTCTGTGTCTTCTTTTTAACTAGATTTTGCATTGATTTAAGTCCAACCATATATCAGCACTTCAGAGAACATCACATTGATACAGTTGCTGATTATGTGAACTGGGACTAAGGACAATATCGACCAGTAAGTATTGGGCCCCAGAAGGCAGCTCATTCAATTCCCTTCACCTGAGGAGGTCTGAGCACCATAAAGCATGTTATGTGTCCATGCAGCACAGGTTGCTGATTGTGTGCTTTGGGACTAAGGACTACATCGTTCAGTAAGCATTGGGCCCCAGAAGGCTGCTGATTCAATCCCCTGCACCTGAGGAGGTCAGAGAGCTAAAAAGTGTGTTATGCGTCCTTGTAGCGCGGGATGCTGATTGTGTTCATTGGGACTATGGACTACATCGACCAGTAAGCCTTGGGCCCCAGGTGGCAGCTCATTCAAACCCCTGCACCTGAGGATGTCCAAGGGCTAGAAAGAGTGTTATGTGTCCTGCAGCGCTTGTTGCTGATTGTGTTCACTGGGACTAAGAACTACATCGACCAGTAAGAACTGGGCCCCAAGAGGCAGCTCGACCTATCCTCTGCACTTGAGGAGGTCTGAGCACTATAAAGTGTGTTACGTGTCCTCGCAGCATGGGACATGCCCGGGCTGTGCCCGAGCCAAGGCCAGACCCGTCTGAACCCATCCGCGTCTGGGCTGGGCCACCCCTCTCTTACATGGCCGTTTACGTGTACTTTGGAAGTATAGGTGTGAGGTTTAAGGAGATAAATTTGGGACTGTTCCCCAAATTGTCCGACCAAGTTTTGAAATACTCTTATTCACCAAGGACATGGGCAAAAGGAAGTTAAAAGGCTCAAGGACACTTAACATGACGTAATCAGCGGCATCTGACTGCACAGCTACACCTCCCATCACTAGTTACTTGACAACGGTAATGGGTGCCTTGGATACTGAAATTGGCTGGGTCGAAGAAAGAATTAATGCCATGAGGAGATGCTACTTGCGTACGACTTCCTCGAAGATCCAGTCGCCCCATTGACACCCATCGAGGACTTGAAAGAATTGCCTGCGGACCAGCCGAACACCAAAAGGGCCCCAGTGATTATTAGTTCTGTTCCAGATCTTGCAGGCAAGCAAGACCGGTCTACCGCAGGTAATGGAGTGACATGAAAGGTGATGGGCGGCCCTGGGGATGGGTTTATTCTCACAAGTTACTTGTCTACTGCCACAATGGCGGTTTCTTGACCATAATCTGACTCCCCGTCACTCAAACGAACTAGGCAAAACAGACAGCTACCTATAAAAAACAGAAAACCTGGTGTCAGCCTTCAATCCTGTGTGCCCCAACTGTTCCAACAGATCCGCATGCAAGTCATGGCATTCAAGTAGAACGTTTTGAGCACACAGACGCACTGGTAAAATCTTGCTGTGATAACCTCTTTAATAAGATAGAGACATTAATTCATGATTTGAAAAAAGCTGTTTACTAAGCTAGAACAAAGCCAGAGGAAAATTGCAGATTCAAATGGCCAGGACTCGACACAGAGCATTGTGAATACTCCTTGTGCTCCATTGAACCACCAGTTGCCATCTCCAGGGAGTATTCATCCTAACTCTTCAAACAGATATATATAGCCTAAAAAGACGACTGAGAAGCGGTCCCTGACATATTCTGAAACTTTAAACTTATACCAGGCATGTCCCCAGGCAAGCCCGCCTAGTTCCGCTGAGGCAACAGCCCCTTCTGTAAGGTCCCTGACTAAATTGGCTCATCAGTCTCATTTACATCTTTCCGCTGAGTCAACTCCTTATGTTATCGTTATGGATCAAGCTCCTATGATGGCGGAAGGGGAAACTAAGTGGGAAGAGGATTGAAAGGTAAAGTTACACTGGTTTGGCTCTAAAGTGGGGAGGTCCATGGATTTTTCATTAGAGAGCCTTATAGTTAGGCGAGTGTCGGGCATTGGCCATGGATGTGCCCTACGGGACAGGGATTGTGTAGTTGTTAATTTTAGATCACCTGAGTTGGTAAGGAAGTTATTATGCTCCCTAAAATGTTTGGCAGACTCACATTGTTGCGTAAGAGCACTACAATTAGGATACTTTTACGTGTCATGGATGGGCCGAAAAATAGGTTTGATGGTTAGTCCCAGGACACACACCTTTCCGGTAGCATATTCTCTGTCTCCCCAATTTTATTCAAACATTCGTTTTTCTGCCTTAAGCAATCTGGAGAAGAATGATTGACTTTCGCTGAGCCATGCATCAGGTGGTCTCATCGTATGGTCATCTCTTCTTGTGACGTGATAGATCTGAGACCCTAGGACCTGAGAAGGGAGCTGCTTCTATCCCCTTAGTCAGGGACCCTCCCATTAATGCCCATCCGTTCAAAACTGGGCTGGCAGAATTTCACTGTAGGCCATGAGTTGATTTGTTTCCAAGAGTCCTGCTCATTGACTGATTTTCATATAAATGGGTTCCGTTCCTTCTGTACCCCAGCTCTACCTACTCCCTCAGGCAGGTGAAGGAGAGGCTTGGCTTGCTTGCTTTTGCGTAGATGTTGTAACGTGAATGCTGAGCTTTTGAATACCTTGCCTTGGTTTCAACTGTTATTAAAAAACGGGTTGGGTTCGGTGGACCTTCTGACAGTAATTTTTTACCAAAACATATTTGATCAATGGAATTCTAGTGTGCTGACAAGTTGCATAAGGCAACTGCAGTGGGAAAATATACCCCCCTGTGTATTTTGTGGGCTGGTGACTTTAATCGTGCACTTTGTGAATTCAGCAATATCAGGGTTTGTTTTCCAGAAAATGAGAGTGGTCAGGCAATGACACATTTTAAACATTCACAATACGGTGAAGCTTTAAATAATATTATCATAACCAATGATTTGATCTTTTTGTTTGAATATGTCAACAAATAATTCTACCCCACTACCTACCTTTTTGGGGGGGGCAATAAACCAAGCATGTTCAATTTTATGCTGGTTTCTAACATCTACAGCCATCTGGGCATGGACTTTAGAGGTATTCCGAACTGTACCAGCGACCATACCTAATTAGTAACTAGCCTAAATATTAAATCTGGTGCTGCAGTTCGGGTAACTCATTCAATCCCCATCAAGTATAGATCAACTCGGGGCCTTGGATAAAAATGGGAGCAGACTGATCCACAAGCTTTTGAAGCAAAAATTGTCACGGAAAACTCCTGTTTGATTGACAGCTGTTTGTCATCTGACACTACCCTAGTTAGGAATTTTGAGCTACTGTGCAAAGTAACATCTACCGAGCGAATTGCTAAACAACCTCCTATATATGCTAAGACACTTCGGTGGTTCGATAGTGATTGTGCAAAATCCCATAGACAACTAAAGGCTGTCCTTCACCAAATCCAGAGAAATAAGGAGCGAGTTAGAGCAGCTCGCAAGAATTGTAAGGCCATACTTGAGGCCAGAAAGGAAGATCTAAGAAACAAAGCTTGGTTCGACCTGGAGGTAGTCAGTCACCTTAGGGATGCGAGGAAGTTCTGGGAAGTTCTCAATAAACTATTGTTTACAGAAAGACCAGAAACTAAAATTGATTGTATGATTTCTGAGACTGAAGGGGTTGCACATTTTTCCCGTACTTTCAACCTCTTAGGAAAAGTGATTGAAGATGAAGAAAGGGATTGGTTGCCAATTATTGACACCCACCAGGTTATTCAATGTAATAACTTAATTTCTGTGAAGGAGGTGGAGTTAGCCATTAGTCAGGGCATCTGCAGGAAAGCACTGGGCCCGGACGGTGTCCCTTTAGATCTCTTAAACTGTTCCATCTATGTTCAAGTTTTTATAGTATTATCTGACTGGCACACACGGGGCAACTTATATTTTCACCTTTCTGGAGTAACCATTCCGGAAATTTTCACTTATAATTCAGTACTGCTTGTCATCTTGGGGGCATGGTTTAGCTGAAAATGGCAGGTAATTCAAATTAGTCTTGCCTAGGGCCCAAACAATGACGCTGGAGATGCACAAGTTTATTTTGTTCTGTCAAAGCATACTCAGAGCTCATTAACTCACTTAGGTCTCCTTTAAACGTGTCTCTTTTGCAGTAGTTGCCATGGATGCTACGCAGTAGATGATCACTTGTAGACCAATCAGTGCACACCTAAAACGTACACAAGCTAATGTAGACCTAAAGAAGTATGGAATATTATGGTTTATTGTAGTTGAGAAACGTGCCAGTGCTCGACTATCACTGATATCTCACTAGCTGTGGCCTGGTTAACAAGCTTGCTACTCTTAATAAAAAGAGCAAGAACTGAATTCCTGCAGAGCCTTTAATGTTAGTTTTGATCTTGAGGGGTGCCATAGGACAGTGACATCTAGAGGTCGGATTATTAAAAGTGATCTGGGCACAGCAGGCACGGGTGCCCCCTTTGTTTATCCAGGTCAATTTGGCACTTTAGACCGGGTGGCAGGTGCTTGTGCAGGCTCTTCTGTAATAAAGACCACATCAGTGCACGTGTAGTACTAGGGCATTCTCAGAAGCATTCCCTCATTTCTAAGGGGGTGCTGCATGGGACCCTTGCTAGGAACATCTAGTACCTTGGAGTAATGCCCTGTAGATAAGTGATCATTCACAAACGTATATGTTTTCTTTCTCACAGACGTACATGTTGGAGATGGAAGTTTAGAAGGCTGATGTCATGATGGAAAAATGCCAAGTACTGGGAGCTTACGAGGTCTGCAAAGCCTTGGGATCGAGGTATATCTCCATCGAGCACCAGACCAATTAGTGAAAGAGAGACTGCCACTGCTGGTACAACCCTTCCACTACTGGGTGAGCTGCCCAGTAAGCGGTTATATGGACCCTATATGCAAGGTCACTGAGAGCCTAGCAGAAGAGCCAATGCTTTATGGGACATTGAGGACCAATCTGGTTTCTGATTTCATCCTTTCCTCGGTCTCAGACCTGCCCACCTTAAAAACTGAAACAAGAATGAAATAGGTCAGATCAGATTAACTCCTAACATGGGATACAAGAACAAATAATGTTTCACAGACAGCATTGTGGAGAAAAGTCTCAATTCTAAGGATTGATACGATTTTGTAACATATGTGATGTACATTTAAAAGAACTGCAAACCTGAAATATTTCTACACAATTCTAGTAAAATATCCAGCTATCTTCCACATTGCTTGTGCCGATGTTCCTTCGTGTACACTGGAAGGTGGTAGGTGGTGACATTTTCCAGTTTCTATTAGTTTCCCAAGCTCTGCAAATGCCTTTTCCAATATCACTCTTTAGTTGCCCTGGTTGTCTGTTCACAAATGTTATATTAATGTAGGTATTTCTAATTTTGATTAAATAATTCTACTAATTCCATGATTCAGTAAGCACTGTGACATTTCATGTGTATTTTTTTTACTATATAGTCACACCACAATTGTTGAGAAGCTGGCAGACATTTTTAATGTTTGCGATATTCGGGACTGCTCACTGTATTATCCCCTCGAGAGTTCTGTTTGTATTCTCTTAGAGTGTGTGTGTGAGTGTGTGTGTGTATATATTGTTCGTTGTTTGCAATTTAAGGCAACACACATTTTGTGTACTTAGGAGGCTAGTAGCAGACTTAGGGGCGTCTTTCTACCTTCCACCGGCAATGTTTATCCATTTATGCTTGGCTGGGAGGCTGTGCACACACGCTTGGAAACTTTAGACCATCCTTTCACTATGGATGTGTCCAGGTAGAAGAAGTTTGTCTTTAACCAATGTGGCAAGTCTGAAAGTTCACGATTTATTTACATATCATTGAGAAATACACTCAATCACACTGCTTCTCACGTGAGAAATGTGATCAAGTGGTCCAAATTGATCCCGCTGTGTTCTATCATTCTGAGAGGAGTTGACTGCACTGAATTTTTTTCGCTTTATTCTGAGTTCCGCTGCCTCTTTGTTTCTTAGTGTTGTTTATTCTACTCCTTTGTCTTTTCTTGCATTTGCATCTCCACGTGCTAGAATGGCTTTATGAATTATTAATGAAAGCCCGACGTAAAGAAATCGGTTCGGACGACCCCTTTCCAGTACAATGGTTTCCACTTTTTTTTTTTTTTTTTACCACTAATGACATTCACGAGGTTGATGGAACCAACCTGGTGAATTAGTTTTTTTCCCCCCCAGTTACACCCCCCTCCTGAACTTTTCTCTGTTTTTTTTTCTCAAGGTTCGTTTTTCTTCCTTGGCTCACTCTTAACTCCACATCCACCTTTTTTATCATTAATCAAAGGGAAGTTTCCCTATACTTATCTTACTTTCGTCCTTTATTTTTCTGGCTTTAAATCACCTAGGCTCCTCATCTCTGTGGTGTCATTGAGACACATGCCCATTCTCTCTCGTACATCTGTTTTTTTACGCCAAACCTCAATGAGCCTTTTCCTCCCCCTCTTTTCTTCTCCTTTGCTGACAGTCTTTTCTTTCTCCCTTTCTAATCTTTTTTTGTTCCTTTTGGGGTCAGAGTAGACGCAGAATGAGACAACCGCAACCTGTATTTTCTTTGATACTTTCTTCATAGGTAAATGCAGATTTGCAGAGAGAACAACCTATTTATCTAAAATCAAACGGAATGTCTACATCTTTTTTTTACTGGTACTCGTATATCTGGGCAACGCAATCGTACCTTTAATTGCCTTTTCACTGGTCTAAGGAATTGACATAGGAGGGTCCCCTTCAAGTCCTGCTATTGTTTAAAATCTTTTGATGATGTCTTTTCTACGTAAATGAGTTATTTCAGAGCAGGTGAGCAATATTTACTGATAGAAAATAATGGTATTTCGATTTATTTCCTAAGTACTACAGCACAGAGGTTCCATAAGGTGTTTAGCTTTCCCACTGTAGAACATGAACAATATCATCATCCCTGGCATCAGTTATCCCATTTCTACTAGTCTGGTATCCAAGGTGTTTCATCTGCTGAGATTTTCACTAGTGTTCTCTCTGCAGTCTCTTGCCTTGGTTGCCAATTTGACAGAATAGTTCTGTATGATCTTCCTTAACAATTCTGGGATGTTTCATTGAAATTACCTTTCTTCTTCTCGAGGATTCATACATCTATTGGGCTTGGCACTGCAAGGGTAGACACCTGGGAGTTTTCCCAATTGGCCTGTACTGTGTGCTGTTAGTGGACAGTTACTCTCTCCCACAGCAGACTGAGGCATATTTGTTAGGTGATTCATAGATCTTCGGTATTTTCTCATTTTTGATATGTGGGAACCCAGTCTGACCTCTATTCTCTCCCATTTATGCAAGTTTTGATTGTTTCACTTCACCTTAGATCAGTGTTGTATCTTCTAGGTGTAGTGAAAACACCCCACTCTAATGTTTCGAGTCGGTGAACAAATTCCTTAGGTTTCCTGCCTTTATTAAGTGGGACCCCATTTTTTGATCATGTCTCTTCCCTGCTCTTGTCTATACTGTCAACCTCTCCTTAAAGTCTGTTCTGTCAAGAAGAAAATGGACAGTAAACATTAGTGGTAAAATTCTAAATAGGTTATTTGTCATTATTGTCAGGAGGTTGGTTGCGGTTGTGATGATACTACTTCTTGTTTGCACTGATAACATTTCCTGCCTATTGCCTATTCAATGTTTAGACTTCATATCTGCAGCATCTTTCTCTTCCCTCAAATTAAGTGTTCACCAACCACGTAATCCCCATCAACTTCAAATATTAGAAGCATTATTCCACTTCACCTTGTGGTTTGCAATTTCTGGTGTGGAAGAGTGGCTTCGGGAGACTAATAGTTAGAGCCCCCCGTGAGTGTGCTCTCTGCATGTGCTATTTTCATGTCTATCACAGAGAACATTTGTTTTATCTGTTCACTAGGAGAAAAGACTTGCTCAAGACGTTTCAGCATGAGGCGCTCCTCTGTCAAGCTTCAGTGACATACCCAAGTTTTTTTAAATCAGATTTCTGACTTTTCAGAGTAGGAAACATGCAGTTCCTGGTCAACATGTAATGTAACCAGTTGAGTTCAAGAATGGATTCACAGTGTGCAGCCTAGTTTAGTTCTGGCACTTGTGCAAAAAATGTTCAGGGGAACAAGAGGGGGTACAAAAATTTACAGAAGAAAGGAAGGATGCTTCTTTCTTGAGTGCAACCTAAAAAGTAACTACTTCCTCTTCAGAAAACTGAAAAATATTTACAGTAAGATGAATGGATGAAGTGTTTACCTTACGCAGGAAGAAAAAGTTGAGAGTTAAGAAAAACAATGCAAAACAATATGGTAAAGGGATGTTGTACAAATGTGAGTCATTAGAAGAACATAAGCAAGAATATCAGAAAAATACACATGCTAATGGCTACAAAGGAGAAAGGACATAAACAGAGTGCCAACGATGGAGAAGCACAGATTAAGTATAGAACTCCGATGATCAGGTATCCCAAACCTGAACAAGACAAGAGGAATAAACCAAAACAAGAGTGGGAGAAAAAGCCAAAAGAAACAATATTAATTGAAATGTCTGGTAATGCATTGATTTAAAAAAAAAAAAAAAAAAAGGATGTTACTAATTCAAAAACAACAAGTTAAAACTTGAAAGAAGTTTCAAGTCATCAAAAAGAGGATCTAATGTTACATACCTTCTTCTCTTGTCATGGGTGAGCTGAAGTTCTACTAATCCAAATATGGAGTAAAACCCAAATTGAACTAGGGTGAGATACCAACCAAAAGGCTTAAATCCCTCAACAGAAAATATCAGTTCCTATTAAAAAAACACATACAAAAAGTGTCAGGTCATCATGAACATTCTACTTTCATGCTTAAAGCCTTGAAAACATATTTTTTCATATATATGTATCTAGTATAGTGATAAAAGTGGTTTCCTTCCACCATTACCTGATGATTAACACCTCAATGTGTCCATTAAAGGCAAATCAAACGTTCAGTGACATTTGAAACTAAGCCTTGAAGCTAATGCATTCGTGCATAAGGTCTTTTTAAATGGCTGATGTTCTTACAATAGAGGTAATTCAAGTCCGTAATGTGGAATTTATAAATAACATTTACAGCATACATGTATTCAAATGTAACTGGCAACTTTAATACATCCTATGAATGATTATACAAGAAGTGAAGAGGCACTTTATGAATATAAACCTTTGTTAACAAAAGTATATAGCTCCTTTACATGGTTTATTTTAAACTATACAATACAAAGTAGGGGCATTAAATAAACTTGAATTAATGCATCCATAAATTTTAGAGATGTTAACATTATTCAATCAAAATGTTTGAAACCAGTTTTGCAGTAAATAATGAGGGACATCGCAAGGCGCCACGTGGAATTGTGAATAACGAATAAAAGAAGCAATTAAGTCAATCGACTGGAAATGTTGAAGTTTTGATCCTGTGGATCACTGGATGAACCTCAGTCAGTTATCAGTCTTTCAATGACCTCGCACGATTGAATATTCAGTTTTGAGAGCATTTTTCTGTGGTGTGGATAGGAGACACTGTCTTTGAATAGGAGCAGTGCTACGGTCGTCATTAAATCAGTTTTGTTACGTAAGACTTTTTTTTATTTCAAATATCTTTTATTCAATGTAAAGCAACACCACTTAATAGAAATAAAACCTAAATATGAACTTGATAGCCCGAGCTCTAACTTATCAGTTTAAGACATTTACAGACGGAAAAATGCTTGGGTAAATAGTGAGTATGAAGACAGATCAGAAAGAGAGAAATCAGAAAGGAAAGAATTAAGCATACAAAAAAGAAGCAAAGTGGACGGTGCAAAAAGATGAACAACCATATATGCATGTAAAGTGAAGATGAGATATCATTGAAGAATAACACAATGTGGATCATATGCAAAGTGAATTAAAGGAACTATCTTTTTAATGTTGTCATAAGTCTCAATACATGAGCAAATATCTTTGAACACAGGAACATTATGAAATGTCTATGTGTTAGTTTGCCAAATTGAACGAAGAGAAACGTTTTCTTTTCTCTACATGGTCTAGCACCTTTAAATGAGGATGGCAGAGTGGTATTACTTATTCTGGAATCACCTTTGGCTGCATAATGGCAGTGGCATGGTAACTGGTGAGAAAAAGAAGACAGCAGTATTAGGACATTAAGGAGGGAGAAGAGGTGTTCAAACCAGCATAAGAAGAATAATAAGCCATGTTGATCAAGGTAAGAGGGAGATGAGGGCATACAGCAGGAGCATTGTTTCCTAATTGATGCATGGTGGAGTCATGGCTTTGTAGTTGACCTCATCTGATTGCCTTTGCTGTAGGTTGTGCTCAATTTTGCCCCACAATCAAAGACCGCACATAGGTTTTAGAGGATCAGTTAAGGTTTAAACACTATCATCTAAACAAAAGAGGTGCAAGACGAGCAAGAGTGTACAAAAAGTTCTTACAAAATGCTTCTAGGGGCAAAATGGCAGCAGCAGGGGAGGTTCGAGCAAGAGTATGTTTCCCACATTAATGATAGGATGTGTACATGTGTGGTGTTTCCCTAAGCATGGCCAGGTCACTTTGAGAGGCACGCCTAATCCCAATCTATGTGTTGAATATGCATGCATGCGGAATGAGCTACTAATACATAAGCATGTATGTGGATTGGGCTACTAACAAGAGATTTTGGCAGTGAACAAAGACTTCTACATTTTGACCCAATGAGGAGCATAGCTGTCAATCGGCTGAAAACTACATATTTATTTTAGTCTGAATTTGCAGATTCTCCCCCTTGCAGTTTGTGTTATTCAGGGTTTGTTATCTCCTGAGCATTTCTCACTAATTTTAAAGAGGAAGGGAACCACATTCATTTTAATTATAGTTAACAATACTTTCACATAGAAGAAGTTGTAGAATCATAAGTGGCAAACAATAGTTGATAGGAGCCCTTCCACAAGATTTAAAGGGTTGTTGGCTGAGGGGTGTGTGAGCCCTTCTCAAGCAACAGCCACAACCCTTGTCAGGGTGAACCACAAAAGTCACTAAATTAACCAATGCTTAACCTTATGGTAGCATGGCACAAAAGCAGTTAGGCTTAACTGAGAGGTGATTTATAAAGTATTTTTGCAGCACTGAAACCATAATAAAGTGAAAACACAACATAGGAAAAATCACACAAGAATTTAGAAACATTGAGTAAAATTTAATAAAAATCCAATCAGTAGAACTGGAGATATACAATTCAAATATTTAAACTAAGTATGGTGCCTAAAATTATAAAGCGTCATTTGTGGTTATCTAGTCCTGCAAGACCGGGAGAAAGCCACAAGTTCAGGCCAACCCCAATCGAGTGCAGGCCAAATACAGGGACCAAGTTAGTTTGCTGAAAACATTTCTTTAAAAAGTCCAGTGCAAAGAGTTTTGTTTGCAGTGGAAGAAGGAACAAGAAGCAGGAAGAGTGTTGCGGATAGTCTGTGCTGTACCGCAGGCCGAGGTCGCAGATGGTTGTCTCTGTAGCACGAAGACTCAGTTGGGCGTTGCGAATGGTCACTGCTGTAGCTTTACATTGGTGGTCACAGAGGGCTGCTGATGCTGCAGCACGAAGTGCAGTTCTCACATTGCCGTTCATCGCTGGAAGTCGCTGTAGAGTGAAGAGTCGAGCTTACTGGAGGTTTGCACTGGCAGCCTGTGTGGGTGGCTAAATCTTGGTATGAACAAGCCTGTTAATAGTCATGAAGAGCCCAAAACTTCAGGATTTCTCCTTTTCCTCCTATAGGAGCACTACTGCCTAGGAACTGAGAGGCACCTCTTGGGGAGCAAGAACTCACTCCACCAAAGGCCAGCAGGGCTCGTGAAGATCCAGTTGCAGGTCCAGTACAGCAGGTCAGCTGGGCAGTTGAAGGGAGGCCTCTGGTGCTTGTTATGTGCCTCTAGCTATGAACAGAAGGTCAGTCAGCTGACCCTTATAGTCATTTCAAGTAGCCTGGGATGAAGGGAGTAGGGCCAGTCTTCTTTCTCAGCAAGCAGGACAGGCTTCTTCTGAAGCATCCACAGATACAGGGGTGTAATGAAGAGTGGGTGTGAAGGTCCTATTTTTTATATCTGGTGCCCCCCTTTGAAGTGAGAGCAGCTTCTGGAGTTTTCCATTTGCAGATGTGTCTGGAATTTCCTGCCTCCCTGCCCTGGTCCCAGTCTGTCTGGGGCACAATGACTAATGTGAAGTCCTTGGTGTGTGAACTGGGCCAGTGCCTTTGAACTGCAAGTACGGTAGGTAACAGCTCCCACCCCTTCCATCAAGCAGAATGGCCCGTCTTGGCAACAACCAGACTCCAATTGTGATACTGCCTGGGAAGAATACACAAAGGCCAACTCCAAACTACACTTAGGGGGTCATTCTGACTCTGCCGCCCGCCAGAGTTCCCCCCTCCAGAACACCGCTCCGCGGTCATAAGACCGCTGCGGTGATTCTGGCTTTTGCACTGGGCTGGCGGCCGCCAAAAGGCCGCCCGCCAGCCCAGTGCAAAAGAGCCTTCCCACGAGGACGCCGGCTCAGAATTGAGCCGGCGGAGTGGGAAGGTGCGACGGGTGCAGTGGCACCGGTCGCGTATTTCAGTGTCTGCAATGCAGACACTGAAATACAATGTGGGGCCCTCTTACGGGGGCCCCTGCAGTGCCCATGCCATTGGCATGGGCACTGCAGGTGCCCCCAGGGGCCCCACGACAACCCATACCGCCATCTCTCCCGCCAGGAACAGGATGGCGGCATGGGTTGTCCGCGCCGCCATGGGGGATTCCCAGGGCAGCGGAAAACCGGCGGGAGACCGCCGGTTTTCCCTTTCTGACCGCGGCCAAACCGCCGCGGTCAGAATGCCCTGCGGGGCACCGCCAGCCTGTTGGCGGTGCTCCCGCCGACCCTGGCCCCGGCGGTAGTGAACCGCCGGGGTCAGAATCACCCCCTTAGTCATGTGACCCAAGAACAGGCTGCAGGTACCAAACAGTCAGGACAAGAAAACGCCAACTTTCTAAAAGTGCCATTTTCAGAACTATGGCTTAAGATCCCATTTTATCATTAAAGAGGTTTTTAAATTACAATTCCTCAGACACCAAATATGAGATTCCTACATGCTCCAACACAAAAGGTATTACTAATTAAATATAAAATGGTAACCCAATGAGATCCTTGCGCAGGAAAAACAAATTCAGGAGTTTTTCACTACCTCGACATGTCTCGGGGTGACTTATGTATTAGAGAGGAAGGTTTATTTTCCCAGATCAAAATGGCAAACTGCACACACAAGCTGCAATGGCAGGCCTGAGACATGTTCGAGAAAGGCAACTTAAGTGATTGCAACAATGAGTGCTGCAGCCCTGCCAGCAGCATTCAATTAACAGGCCTGAGTACCTGTAGTACCACTATACTAGGGACTTACAAATAAATCAAATGTGGCAGTTGGGAGTAGGCCAATTTCACCATGCTTAAAGGAGCGAGAACAAGTACTTTAGCACTGGTAAATTGTGCAAAGTCCTAAGGCCAACAAAAACAAATTCATCAAAACAGGAAGAGTGAGGGCAAAATGTTTGGAGGAAGACTACCTAAAGGCTGAGAGGTCTAACAGCTTGTCAACTGAGAAGAAAATCTAGAAGGAAAGTCCTGGATACATTTGCCATTTGTTGAGTTGTTGTGGCTGATAAAGGTGTCTATATCCCAAGCTACCTAAAAAACAAGGCAATTAAGAAAAGAGGTTTTGTTACTCAGTCTAATGTCTTTGTTAACTTTTTACCTTTTTTAAGCATAACATTTGTGTAGGGCTGTCGAAGGACTCTTACCATTGGGGTAAGACTACTTAGTTTTGGGCGGCAGCACCACCCCGTGTTGGTGACTGAGTTAATCCTACATTGACTGGAAGCTGTCAGCCTGACCTTTCACGGCTAGCTAGCAGCACCTCACCCAAACCTAGAAAGTAAAGGTGATTTGTGGCAGCCTAAACACTTGACACTCGGACTCCTCAGAGAAGTCGTGGTGGAACAGATCTTACCCCTTTCTCTCATTTGCACGAAGTCTCACACATGCAAAGATAGACAGAGAAATGCAGGATATGTTTCAACACGTTTATTGAAGAAACCGTATTCTATGATAAATGGCATGAGCTGCAATTATTAAGAAGATGAAACAAAATATGGTTATGATTGTGACCATTAGAGCAAATCATATAAACAGTCACAGCATTCTGACATAATCATTAGTCTAATAATTCCCACCTACACTACTAGCATCTAACATGAGAGCATAGCATTGTTAGTCCTTCTGCCCGTACTCGTCTATGGAAGGAGCCTCCCGAACCAATACTTGGGAAGCAAGGGTCTGCCTGAGGGT
This sequence comes from Pleurodeles waltl, assembly GCF_031143425.1. Lineage (NCBI taxonomy): Eukaryota > Metazoa > Chordata > Amphibia > Caudata > Salamandridae > Pleurodeles > Pleurodeles waltl. The sequence goes on from NC_090438.1 coordinate 714,600,361, forward strand.
TGCGGGCAGTCCTCCTGGTCGGCTGGAGAAACAAGGCCAAGATCATCAAAGCTGCGACAAAGTGGCACACAGGGTAAGATGGCCGGTTGGAATCTCCCCTCTGCACTCCTTCGGCATGTGTGGTGTATTTAAAACACAACGTGTTGTGTTCTGAGTACAGACCTGACGTGATAATATGTCTAGGTTTAGAAGGTTGACTCCTTAACTCTTGAACCAGCAACACTATGTAAACTATCATGTGCAGTGACAACCTTGGGCAGAGCACAGTATAAAATGTTGTGCAAAGGAACGAACAACAATGCTTTTGTAGAAAGGCAACTGATTAGAATATAAAAACAACCCTGCTAAACGCAAGTTATACTAAAATATAATGCCAATGAATAAACAAGTAAAAACATTGTATGTATGTAGGTAAAAGGGCACAGGGCACAGGCCTGAAGCTAAAAGGGGCTAAAATAAAGGTCCACAGTCTATGCGCTAAAAGGGAACCCATGACAGGGCTATTTGTAAAAACATTGTCAACCCATAAACATTTGGCAATTGTTTATTTCAGGAAAAAGAAGAGGGTTTTTCCTAGGAGGTTGCATTAGTAAACAGCATAGAGTTGATAAATTAAGCTATCAGCAGTTTTCTGGTTTATACCATACGTAACCATGTGAAATGTTTGAGAGACTATCTGTGACTAAAGTTGCCAACACCACTTAACAAATGAATTATTGGAAAACATTTGAGAGCGTGCTCAAACCCAGGGAAACGGTATCCTGGAACAGGGAAGAGAAGCAACAAGAGAAACTATGCAGAGAATATATAGGTTTTTCCCTTTTTGCAAAAGCGCAAAGCAGAACAGTTGCAGCGCAGATGGGGGGGTGGGGGGGAGAGAATTCTATACTTCAGAAGTGAAGACAAAGAGGGATCTGCCTCCGAGCTCTACCATGGTAAACATCGGCATGACCAAGAGGTTTGTAGAACTAGTGCAAAAAGTCCTGGTGGTATCATACCGTTTAGTGTAGGAATTAATTCAGTTAGATGAAGGAGAGTGAAAATACCTTGAGACACAGGAATAGAGCTCTGGAGGTACAGAGATGGAAAGGGAGTCAGGTCAAAGATGTCAGATGACTGAAGATGGGAAAACAGTTATTCAAGCACAGTGTTGGGGGTGTGGTAGTATTTGAAGAAATCTGACAAGAGAGTAAACAGTAGTTTGACAAAAAGACATTGCAGTAATCCAAGATATTTGTTTGGACAGTGATTTTGCTGAAGTATTCTGTAAGAACAGCAATAATATTCTGGAATTATTCACAAAATATAGAAAAGGTGGGACGGAACTGGTCAGTATCAGAGTGAAGGTGAGCTGTGCATCAAAAATGCTGCCAAGATTGTGGTAAAAAAAGGCTGAGTTAGGTGAGAGGTACTGTCTCAAGAACCCAACAGAGGACCAAGAAGAAGAGTTTCTAAAAACAAGCGCTTCCGTTTGTCTTTGCGAAGGCAGAGAGGGTTAGTGCCCAACAAATTTGAGGCAGCTTTGCCTCCTGAGTTTGGTAACAAACCTGGGGGGAAGGTGGATTGATAAGAGTCAATAAAATAATTGGCTTCCACTTAAGATGAGAACTGATTGGCTATGCTTTTCACGACATTAGCAAGAAAGAAAAGTAGAGAAATAGTCTCTAATTGGTCAACGCAGTGGGATCTGTATTCGGTTTTTCAATAAGGGTACAACCAGCACTTATTTCCCAGGCACAAGGCACATCGTCAGTTGAGAAGGATATATAAACAAGCTCCGGCAAAGCCAATAGGTCTTGCCTTTAGGACCTACTGACTTTACCAAAGGGGTTTAGCCATGCTGCACAGCATCCCCAAGATGGTGCATGGCAAAAGAATTTTTTAAAAGCCGTCGTCACTGCTGTAACCATCATTTTGTAGGCACACACTAAGTAGATGCACGCCTACAAGATCAGAGTCAGATAACAAATCTGTTGAGTATAAGGAAAGGTCTAAAAAAGATGACTGTCCCTCTCAGGCAAACAACATTTGCAGTAGCTTCCCCTACAGCAAGAGATCATCTCAAAACACTGCCTAAGCTACGGAGCCTTTCGTAAGACTGGTCTGGCTTTTCTATTTTACATAATGACCCTGTAAAAGCAGGTTCGGATGCTGCCTCTCTCCTCTGTGTGCCTTGGTTTAAACAGATGCACTAGCTCTGCCATGACCTGTCTGGTTGAAGTTCTGGCTGGCTTTCATCTTCCCTTCATGTAGTTTACTGTGTTGTCTCTTGTCTTTAGCTTCCTACTGTTATTCCTAGCCCCAAGATACTTGTTACCATTATTATTAGTGACGATAATAGCAATAGTTATTATAAAAACAATATAACGGAGCTGTCTCTGGATATGCAGGCAAGGGCAGTTCAAAGGCAGGGATGCATTCCAGTGAGGAAATGCTATTCAGTTACCTCACTGGAACCTCCATTTTGGAGCTTTTATCACTGTGTCCTTGAAAATAACATCATCTATTCTGCCGCCTCAAATTTATTACAGGCACCACGTAAGGGTCAGAGGAAATAGAACGGTCCTAATAATGTAGGAAAGACAGGATTCTACCACAAGGGCCAGACGACCAGTCATGTAGGAGTGACTGGAAAATGCCTGTTCTCTGTAATCACTTAACAACTATCACTTTACAAATGTTAGTCTTGGTACTAGTCTCTTGGAGCAACCTATGATAAGGAGCCTCAGAGGTGTATTTTTTTTTTTTTTTTAATAGTGCCAGGATCGTATTGGGTGCCCTTGCAATTGAGAAGATCCAAATGGGGGTGTGTGGCTCAGGGATCAGAGGGGATAAGGAAAGGTTATGTAAAGCTACCTCTTAGTAGACATTAAAAATATTTAATTTCTCTCCAAGGGGTAGAGTTCAAAATAAAGATGGTTCTTTTGACCTCTCAATATGGGTCAAATGAAGCCCCTTGTTTTACACACTATCCTCTGGGGACAAAATAAAGATGAACCATGCCACTTCCAAGGTGGGTGAGGGCTTTCTGAAGAGGTTGATAGGAAGTCCCAAATAGAACAAACCTGTTATGTATGCAGGGACACTGAGACTTTAGGTCATGGATATTGTGTATTTGATATGTAAAGGGGATATACCCCTTGGCCCGTAGTTATTCTTCCTAATTCCCCTTTGGTGATACAGAGAAAGCAGTAGCAACAGTCTACCATAATCTTAAACTCTCTTCAAACAAGGAATCTCAGGAAACACATGGGGTCAAGAATTAAGTCAACTAAACGAAACTACAAACTAGCTATAAACAAATATTATCCTGACAGACATATTATTTAACCCAGAACCAGACTAGGTTTCAAAGAGAATAGTAATGTGCCAGGACTTTAAACTCCGCAACATTCTTCTTGATTCCTGTTGTGGTGTATGATGGTGGGTATTCACTACCAGTCTGCATGGCCAATATCAAACTAGCTACCCTTGTAATGTGAATCCGGAAAATGTTAAGGGACCTGTGTTTTGTGGTTTTAAAGGGAGAGAAAAAAAACATAGTTTGAAAGGGATGTTGGTCTAAGGGAAAGGTTATAACAACTACTTTGTCTGTAGCAAGAAAGGGACCCCACTTTAGCATTTAAAACAATCTTAAGCTTCCATGATTAATCCCTCGTTTTTTTTCGAATTTCAAAAAAGTCTTAATTCTACTACAGATGCAGGAGAAAACCTACAGTAGCAGATTTTCAGCTTTATTTTCAGGACTTTGAGAGTGGGCCTTTTTAGCTCTTTTTGCATGCTACTTGTGTGGGCTTCCTGCTGTAAACTGATTGTGGCACACTATGCATAAATGGACATTACCAGTCTGGTGCATAATCTGACAGAGAAGGATATGACATATTTTATTGAGATGTAATGTATGCCTGTTCTCTTTGATTAAATGTTGCAAAATATGCTAGTATGGTCATTCCACTTTTAAATAAATCCATTTATCACAGACACTGCCACTTAATTTAGAGAGGGATACCATCTGTGTCAAAATAAAATATGTCTTACCTGTAAATAACCATATATCAGGTAAAATACGAAAACTCCAGTAACACAAATAAAAAACTGCATATGTTTCTGGAACAGAGAGAGATTGATGCCGAGCACGCGAACATCGTCAACAGATTTAATGTGTGGTGACATGCCATCCGATTTAGAAGGGATACTAATAGAAACATATTTCCTGGAGTTGTTGAATTTTAGATCCATACTGTCCTCTCCTATGCTCCCTTTGTCAGGTGACTTGCTCACTTGGTCCTCTGTGAGATCCAAAGATTGGGACCTGAAATAAAATAGTACAAAATTGTTAGAAACATAAATGCCAGACGTTGCTAATCAACATCAAAGGATTCAAGTTGGAGTATGCAGATAAATTCTATAGAAAAATACATCTTTATGCCTGGTAAGGGCGTTTCATGCTGTGTTGAGCTGTGTTGAGCTGCAGAGTGTTCTTCAATTTTAACCCAACAAAAATACATTTCTCCATTTACTAAAGAGCCTCATGAGCAAATTTGAGTCAATAACAGACATCCAACTGAAACCATATCAACAAGAGGAAGATGCTTATTTGTATAACAGTTTCTTAGAGTAGATTATTCCCATTACATGGTGATCATTACTTAAGTTCCTCCTGCTCTATTGGAAGATCAGAAGCTTTGGTATCACCAGACCGCATCAAGAGTCACTGCTGCATGAAAGGTCAATGGTAGTGAAGAGTTATTCACCTTAGAGGTCAGCAGCATTGTGTTTCTGGCACAATTGAAGAAGACAAAGCTCATCAAATACATTTATTTAAAGTATTGCTGTTTATCTACGTCATTCAACAGACATATGGCAAACCACATAAACAACTGCTCTTTTTGCACATTGTTATCAAAGGACATCCACTGACAAACTGTGCACAACTATGTAATGCTTTTGAAGAACTGGATATTATTTTACAACAATCAGTATTAAAAGATGAAACCCTACCTGCAAAACTCACTGATTATACAATTGATATCACTTATAAAATGGAACAGTTAAAAAAGCTGTTTTCCAAAGCACTGAAAATAAAGCCAAAAATCTACTTCTACAGGTTTGCTTCTGCATCTGGAGTAGATTTCAAACTATTTTGAAATTCACAAAAACCCTGGGATTGCTCTTAAAAGCTCAAGATTGTGGTAAATGCTCAAGGGGACTCTCATTCTTGTCACAAAGTCGCTTCTCTGTGGAGAAAACGTTTACCCTAAACCTATGTCCCCATCAAACTCTGGGGTGTTTTCTTTCCATTCCAAACCTCAAAACGCAGTTCCTCCAACCTTTTTTGGATTCCCATCAGAAAGGTAGTGATAATGGCCTGCAAAATGGTTGTCAATACACACAAACTTTTACAGTTTTTTTTTTATAGTAGACCTTTCAGAGCAAAGTTTTGAAATATCCCTAAACAAACGTCATGCTTAAAAAGTTAGGAGAGGCACTAGGCTGGCATAGTATTATTTTGTAACTATCTGGATTTGACGTAGCTCAGGAGTTAGTGAAAAGCACCTCTAGGAGTCACCATACCTCCAACCAAAGGCAAATCTATCCAGGACTGTCCCTCTAGCTTTTCTTCTCAATGGACAAGTAGATATATCACGATTAAGACCCCAAGATTTCTACTTGCACTGCAGAGGCATACATGCAAATGGATAACAAATTCAGAACATTGGTACTGCTACTGTTAAGCTGAATCACCCTTGTATGCTTCTCTTAACTCTTTCTTCACCTCAACCACACCAAACTCCTAATCCACCTTTCCCTTATGTCCCTGTCTTCGCCCCTCCCATCCTCACGCCAAAGCTACCTCACCTCGTGGGTTACTCCGTACCTTAGATTAGTGCATAGGACTTAACCTAAAAATTGCGGTCTATTTTAGATATATAAAAAATATATATTAAAAGAGGCTGATCTGCTATTTTCTTAAATGGAAAAAGCTATTCAGGTAAATGTGACTGCTAGGAAATGCAAATACAGTATCTTGGTGAGTTTAGTATATAAAGAAAGATCAGCACTCAGGCCAGATGAACACAAGTGCATGATCTTAATGGCGAGCACATATATAGGTTGCACTGCTACTTTTCGAAAATGGCAGACACCACTGACACAAAATGTTGACGTACATCAATCAAAAGAAACCACTTAAGTCTACCCTAGTGTAACTGTAGCACACAAGTTACCTCAGCTCTGCTTGTTGTCCCTATGGCAACACACTAACAACTTATCTGCATTCTCTACACGGCAAGGAAATCTATTCCAGAAATGGCACCTGGGCACTTTAAAGAGACCCAGCCCTCTTTTCCACACACAAGCTAACAATATGCAATCAAATATTAAGGCTAGCAGTCTCAACATTTTGAATAAATTCTAGCCTCCTCAGTTCCCATGCAAAATTAAGCAGAACTTGACAAAATTTGACTGGGATAAAAATGGACCGTGCTCTAAACAAAGAGTTCTACATTCAAGAACCACAAATTACCTTGGTTTTTAACAATCACATTGGGCAGTACCTGGAAGGGAGAGGGAGGAGAAGGCTTATATTTATTTGAATAAAGCTGTGTAGTCAATAGTGAGTTTTAAATCACACTGGGCCACTGACGTTGGCCAAAATTGCATTTTGTTTTAAGGTAACATTGAATGGGGTATGGTAATTCTCCACTAAGGAACTTCTGGGACATGTAGTGGCCAGTTATGTCTTATGGAATACAGAGGATGAATAATTCTGGTAAGAACTAAGGGCCTTTATGATTTCCCTATCAAGGTATTCCTACAAAAGATGTGTGGCGAATGGTGCACTTAATTTGAACCAGTGGCTGCAGGTGGGGCTTACCAGCAGTTATAACTGGGGATAAGCACTTATAGTTCCTCTTCAGTATTTAACCCAATGCAAAAGCGGGAAAGATTGATGAAGAGAAAGATATAAAGACAGAGACAAAGAAAGAAACCAGGGATATAAGAACCCGAAAATGTGCGATAAAATGGCAGAGCGTGTGATGGTGGACAAAAGTGGCATAAGGTGGAATCTGGACTACACTGACTTGGAAGTTGGCATGCTGACATTTGATAACACCAGTCACGGGCTTCTAAGCCAAACTTTGTGCTCCGGCACACTTTATTTCACAAATTAAGCATTGGGTACAACTGATCAGTAGTGGACATGATTTAAAAACAAATTTATATGGTTCTGCCACAACAGTTTTTAAACAAAATTGTGGCAAGTAGTGAGTTTAAAGCACATCTGGTTCGTAACACTGGCCAACACCAATATGATTTAAAGAAAATTAGTGAGGGAATTTAATGAAAAAGGTTACAAATGCATGTGGCAAATGCGGAATTGAATTGATTTGTGCCGAAGATTTGATCACACTCAGTAAATCCCTTTTGGCACCCACAGTCCACTGCTATAACTTCTGGGGTCCCTGCAGGACGGAGGATATTGTCCCACGAGCCCTCCCTCACACAGAACCAGAGGGATTACGTACATGACGTATATGGTGACTCAGAATCAGACCTGCCATAATCTGATTTGTATGTTAACACACACACACGTGCGACAAAGGTTAACGTTAGAATGGTATACAGAATGAATAATGCAAAGGTTATGGACTTCATTACAGGTTTCCCAACTATTTGGCACAGTAATTAATTTTTTCAGCTTTCTCGCTGGCATGGGAAGGCACACTTTTGCCAAACTTCAACAATCTTACAATTGCGGTCATTTTTGTCTATGCTGCATTAATACACATAGGCTTGTTTGTTCGGTTCCCACAGAACAGTAAAACTGCTAGTTGCTCGGTTCCACAATGTCACACGAATATTAGTACAGTTCTCGGGATAACACACACATGCACATATTTCCTCATTTTTCACAACGATGTAGTAAAGCAAGTATTTACTCAATTCAGTACACATGCCAGGTAGGATGCGATACAGGTACAGAGGCAACAAATGGTAAAGGGTACCCATTAGTGGACAAACATGGAAAAGAGGAACAGGTATGCACAAGGACAACAAAAAACAGACACCACCCATGCACACGAAACATATACACACTCCAGGAGACGGTTCATTCACACAGAAACATACACAGAAACAAGTGCACACACACATGCGCACACACACACATTTCCCTTCCGCTCGTCAGTGAACTTGCTTGCAGTTGTGATATGCTAGTGCATCGTTGTTTCTGCTGGGAGTAGGCAAGTTGGAGCAAATAATACAGCTTGAGGAGCATGGCGTCTGGGCAACTCCAGCACTGCAGAGCACTGTTCTGGTGGTATGCAGCATTTTCGATGTCACAACAAGTCCCTTAGAAGTCAGGCTGTTTTTTAGAGTAAGCTTTGACATTTTACTTGTTATTATGTTCAAAGACAATTTTGCTCAATTAACATTTCCATGGGACATTTTCTGAGGATGGTTACTTTACAGGTATGAAATCCCTCATTATAGAGTAGGACGCTTCTTCCTGGTGGTTATGCCTAATGTTTCTTTTGCATATGTCACTAGAGACGTGGGGGGAGTAGTGAGGGTGTTAATGTGTTATTAACCGACCTCTTTCATAGCACATCTTTTGGTTTATAGAGACACCTTCTGAGGAGATACGGAGAGAGGTAAAAGACCGTAAAGAAAAGGGAGAAAAAGAAAAGTAAGCATTTACAAATGAGGTAAGTTTCACTTTGTCCAACCCTCTCCCAAAAACCCAGGCAAATCTAAAGAGATGTGTCATGTTTTTTTTTTTTTTTTAGAGGCAAGCCAATCATGTACTCTATGTCTATGTTCACTTGTATTGGTACTTTTCTTCTCCTAGCCTGCCTGTAGTTGTAAATTGTAGCTCACGTAGGGAATAGACCTCCAATCTGAGTTTTGTGAAAACTGAGTATATTTCTTCACAGCCCCAAAGAACAAGTTACTTACCTCCGGTATCGCCTTTTCTGGTGGATACACTAGCTACCTGTGGATTCCTCACCTAATGAATTTTCCCCATGCGCCAGCATCCGACGGAAATTTTCTCCTAGCTCTGCACGTCGACGAGGACGTGATAATTGCCCGACTCCCACGCGACGCCGTCTGACATCATCCAGGCAATAAGACGTCCTCGTCGGCGTGCAGACGTCAGTTACCACCATTTTTTATGTGCCTTTGAGGCGAACAGGTGAACATTGATACTACATATTTGACATGAACACATCAATCAAAACTTATATCCCCTCATTTAATTCAACCAATAGAAAAAAATATCGAGAAGAAATATACATTATACTGTATACAGTTCCACAATATCAAATATATATATATATATATATATACATACATATATATATATATATATATATACACACACACATATATATACATACATACAAATATATACACATATATAAATAATTGCATCAGTATATACATATCAACAGCATACAGATGCTCACCCAAGGAAATCTTGGTAAGACCAGCCAGGCAACGGGGAGGCGGGGGGGACCATGAGGAATCCACAGGTAGCTAGTGTATCCACCAGAAAAGGCGTTACCGAAGGTAAGTAACTTGTTCTTCTGATGGATACAACTACCTGTGGATTCCTCACCTAATGAATAGAGTCCCAAAGCAGTACTGCACTCAGTGGTGGGTGCCTGAATGGTCAAACCAAGAAATCCTGCAGCACGGACCGGGCAAAATGGACATCCCTCTGGACTTCTGAATCCAAACAATAATGTTTAGCAAACATGTGGAGGGATGCCCAAGTTGCGGCCTTGCAGATGTCCACCACAGGAACACCTCTAGCTAAGGCCGAAGAGGCCACCTTAGCCCTGGTGGAATGAGCTCTTATCCCAACAGGATAAGACAATTGGATGCAAAGAATGACCCACCTGGAAAGCGTTCTCTTGTGGACAGCCTTGCCTTTCCTCTTCCCCACGTAACCGACGAAGAGCTGATCCTCCTGTCTGAACTCTCTCGTCCTGTCGACGAAGAAGCTCAATGCTCCTTTTGGATCTAGTCGTTGTAGCCTCTCTTCCTCCTTTGATGGATGAGGTGGATGATAGGAGGAGGAAAGTGTGATGGACTGTCCTACATGAAAGGGTGTAACAACCTTCGGTAAGAAAGCCGCCTTGGTCATTGACACCACCTTGTCCCTATAAAAGGAAGTGCTTGGGGGTTCCACACTAAGAGCCCGGAGCTCACTCACACTCCTAGCTGATGTAATGGCAACCAGAAAAACAGTTTTTAAAACTAATAACCTTAAGGAACATGAATCCATTGGTTCAAATGGTGAACCCATCAGAAATGCTAACACTAAGTTCAAATCCCACTGCGGCATAACAAATGGAGTGGGCGTAACTTGTTAGTGAGACCCTTAATGAACCTCAAAACTATTGGGGACTTAAACAAGGAGGGTTGGTCTGGAAGACACAGAAAGGCTGACAGTGCGGACAAGTAACCCTTAACAGTCGCAACTGCACAACCCCTCTGCGCTAAGGACAGCGCAAATTACAAAATGTCAGATAAGTGGGCATGTAAGGGATCAATTTGATTCTCTCCACACCAAGTCACAAATTTAGCCCACCTGCTTGCATAGATAGATTTGGTGGAGTGTCGCCTGGCCGATAATATAACGTCCACCAATTCCAGTGTGAGAGAAAAAGTACTCAGATTGCCACATTCAATTTCCAGGAAAGTAGGTGCAGGCTCTGGAGGTGGGGGTGTAGAACCTGCCCCTGCGACTGCGAGAGGAGGTCTGCCCTGTGAGGGAGACGGAGCGAGGGCACAGTGAGAGTTGGAGAAGGTCTGAATACCACACCCTTCTTGGCCAATCCAGAGCTATTAAGATGACTTGGGCCCGGTCTTGGCGAATCTTCCTCAGAACCCGAGGAATCAAAGGTATGGGGGAAACGCGTAAAACAACTGGCCATACCAGGACACCTGAAATGCGTCCCCCAAAGCTCCTTGCAACGGATACTGGAGGCTGCAGGACGACAGGCAGTGAGCATTCTCCCGAGTGGCAAACAGGTCTATCTGAGGAAACCCCCACATCTGGAAGATGTAAAGGACCAGGTCTGGATGAAGACGCCATTCGTGATCGGTCGAGATGTGCCGACTGAGACTGTCCGCACGTACGTTCAAAACTCCGGCCAGATGGTTTGCTACCAATCAAATCCGATGGTCCTGTGCCCAGGACCAGAGTCGCAGAGCTTCTCTGCAAAGAAGGTACGACCCCACCCCTCCCTGCTTGTTTATATACCACATCGCGGTAGTGTTGTCCGTCAGGACCTGGACCGACTGACCGTGAAGGGAAGGGAGGAAGGTCTTGAGAGCCAGACGTATCGCCCGCAATTCTAACAGATTGATATGAAACATCTGTTCCACTGGAGACCAATGACCTTTGACCTCCAGGTCCCCCAGATGAGCTCCCCACCCTAGAGTGGAAGCATCCATTATCACTGTGGCCACTGGAGGTGGCAGCAAGAACGGCCTTCCTTGAGAAAGGTTGCTGACCGCAGCCCACCATCGAAGGTCCGCTGCAGTGTCTCTGGAGATCCTTATCGATTCCTCGAGATCCACTTTGTGTTGAAACCACTGCCTACGGAGGCACCACTGAAGAGCCTTCATGTGCCAGCGTGCATGAGTGACCAACAGAATGCAAGAAGCGAACAGACCAAGCAGCCGAAGGACCTTGAGGACTGGAACGACTGCTCCATTCTGGAACATTGGAATCAACACCTGAATGTCCTGAGTCCGCTGCGGCTGAGGAAAGGCCCGATTCAATGTTGTGTCTAGTACTGCCCCTATGAACAGGAGGCGTTGAGAGGGCTCCAGGTGAGATTTGGGCACATTCACCGAAAAGCCCAGATTGAACAACAACTGGGTTGTCGACTGCAGGTGACGCAGCACGAGCTCCGGACACTTGGCTTTGATCAACCAATCGTCCAGGTAAGGCAATATTGTTATCCCCCTCCTCCTGAGCTCTGCTGCAACCACCGGCATCACCTTCGTGAAGACTCGAGATGCTGAAGTAAGAACAAACGGAAGGACCGCAAACTGATAGTGTTGCGATCCCACTACAAACTGGAGATACTTCCTGTGTGACTTGAGAATCGGGATATGAAAGTAAGCATCCTGCAAGTCGACAGACACCATCCAATCCCCTTCGTTCAACGCCAAAAGCACCTGTGCTGGTCTCAGCATTTTGAACTTTTCCTGCTTGAGGAACCAATTCAAAATCCTCAGGTCCAGGATTGGCCTCAACCGACCATCCTTTTTGGGGATCAGGAAATATCTTGAATAACAGCCCTGACCCCTCTCCTGCTCTGGAACAAACTCTACTGCACCTTTCAACAACAGGACTAGAACCTTCTGTTGTAATAAAAGGGGATGGTCTTTCGAACAGAAGGATGGGTGGGGAGGGATGAGAGGGGGAAACTCCAGAAAGGGAAGAGTATAGCCTTTCCCCACAATATCGGTGACCCAGGAGTCCGATGTTATTGACTCCCACATGTGGAGAAACTGCAATAATCTCCCCCCTACAGGAGATGCATGCAAAGGGATTGATGGAGGACTAAGGCTGCTTTCCCTGCTGCACCCCTCCGGAGGAAGAGGCAGAGTGCTGCTGGGTGGCCCCTCTGGAACGAACCCTACCCCTTCCCCTATATGATCTATAGGGGTGAGTAGAGGCAGCCTGCTGGCCTGTCTGCTGAAATCTCCCTTGAAAGGAAGAGCCACGCCCAAACCCCCTGAACCTCCTGAATGCTTGTGAAGGAGTGGAGACTGAGGCCTGCAAGCCTAATGACTTTGCAGTGGCCCTACTCTCCTTGAACCGCTCCAAGGCAGAGTCAGCCTTTGTCCCGAAGAGTTTATCCCCATCAAAGGGTTAGTCAAGTAGGGTTGACTGCACATCGGGAGAGAATCATGAAGATCGTAGCCAGGCATGCCTTCTTGTTGTTATGGACGTGCCCATTGCTCTGGCGACGGAATCAGAAGTGTCAAGTCCAGATTGGATGACCTGAGTTGCCACCGCCTGAGCATCCGTCAAAAGGTTCAGAACCTCCTGAGACAATCCAGGATGTGTCATCTTGGCCTCGTCCATCAGGACGTAGATGTACCTGCCCAAAATACAGGTTGCATTCGTTGATTTCAGGGCCATGCTGCATGAAGAGAATGCCTTTTTTGCAGATTGGTCAATTCTCTTGGATTCCCTGTCTGAAGGGACCCCTGGAAAAGATCCTGGAGCTGTGCGGGAGGAACATGAGGCCTGCACCACCAAGCTCGCTGGAGTTGGATGTTTTGACGAGAGACCTGGATCCCCAGGAGTCACCCGATACCTCCTTGCCACAGATCTATTCATTGCTGTCAAAGTCACAGGCTTCTTCCACACTTCCATTATCGGGTCTACGAGTGCCTTATTAAATGGAAGAAGTGGCTCCGCCACAGCTGAAGAAGGGTGCAAAACTTCAGTGAGAATGTTAGTTTTTATTTCAGCAGCTGGAAGAGGAAGGTCAAGAAAATCCACTGCCTTCCTCACCTCCGAATGGAAAGATGCAGCCTCTTCGGTGTACTCCCCAGGAGATGCCAAATCCCACTCCGGGGAAGTGTCCAACCCACTGGCAGTGTCCGAGCCCTGTAGGTCTCCCAGGGGCTCTGCGATCTCACCCTCTTCCAAGAACTGTCTCTTGTATTCCTGCTCCTCAAGCAGCCTCAGAGCCAATCGCCTGGAGCGCACCTGGCCTCAATTCTCGGCGTCGATAAAGCGTTTGCTGACACCGAAGACCTTGGTTGGCATCGATCCTTGGATCCATCTGATGCCAGATCCATCGATGCCGTAGGCTTCTTCAGCCTTGATTGAGGTTGTGGTGAACTCATCAGCGCCGGGGCAGCAGACATCATCACAGGCCTTCTAGGTGACACCATCGGTACCCGGCGCCGAGCCAGCACTTCCTGTGGGAAGGAAAGGCATGAAGGGCGTTGGTCTGTACAGAGCTGGAACACCCATGTCATATGCCAAAGGACCTGAAGGTCCAGACGGGCCACCTCCCGGAGCCATGTTGGCAAAAATGCTAAACATCGCATTTAGAAATGCAGAAGGGTCTGTACCTGGGGCCGGGAATGCTGGATATACCTGTGGAGTCGGCACCGAGGTGACACCGGCGTCGGTTCGGGCATCTCCGTCTGCGCCGGTGAAAACGCTGGATCCTGATGAGGATCGACCTCATAGACAGATAGAGGAGATGTAGGAGAAATAGGAGTCGTCTGAGGCGGAGGTGTTACCGTCGGACTAACCTCCCATGTCTTACGGCGTCGAGCTGATGGCAACCTCGAGTGGGATCGGTCCTTACTCGACCAACGTCGTGATCCATGCTGGCGCCGGGAGTCTCGATGACGTCTATGCGACTTCGAAGATTTAGAGGAAGACCTACGATGGTGATGTCTCTCCTTCTTCTTTGATTTCGCCAAGAATGACTTGGCCTCCCGCTCCTTGAGTGCTTTCGGATTCATATGCTGGCATGAACTGCACTCCTCGACTTCATGGTCAGAACTCAAGCACCACAAGCAATTTTCGTGTGTGTCTGTCACCGTCATTCGGCCACCGCACTCCCTACAGGGTTTAAAACCCGATTTACGTGGCTGAGACATAGTAACACTAGGAGTGAAACAGTAGCTCCCTGGAGCCTCGAAGAAATAACCGTTACTCGAAGGAACACAAAAAAAGGGAACTGACGTCTGCACGCCAACGAGGACCTCTTATTGCTTGGATGATGTCAGACAGCGTCGCGTGGTAGTCGGGCAATTGTGACGTCCTGAGCTAGGAGAAAATTTCCGTTGGATGCTGGCGCATGGGGAAAATTCATTAGGTGAGGAATCCACAGGTAGTTGTATCCATCAGAATTTGTTCTTACTGTGCAGTCGTAGGCATAGTTATGCTCTGTGAGGTCTAAACCTGTAAGTCTTTCGTCACTTTAGGATTAGCTCTGCTTTGTAAATGTTGAGACTATGTAATCTGAGCCATAGCTTTATTTTGTGAGGTCTGAAACTCTACTTTTTTGTCATATGAAGGTTAGCTCTGCTTTGCGAGGTGTAAGGCTGCAAGTTCTTTGTCACCTCTGCCCTGATTTCAAAATATGAGTTTTTTCCTCGGAAGGACAGCTCCCCTAAGTGAGTCCTACAACTGAAAGTTCTTGGTCACTTTTAAAAGTAGTTATTATCTGAGGGACATTTCTGGCAAGTACCCTCTGAGCAACATTTTGAACCTTTTCATTGTCTGAACCACTCTGAAACCACAACAGGTATTAAAAACAAAAACTGCAGTGATAAAGAAGAACTCAGACTCCAGAGTCCTCAATTTGCCACAGTCACCAGCTACAAATCCAATCAAACACTTTGAGGTATTCATGTCCCACTGCTTAAAAAAAATGCACTAAGCAACTATTGACAAACACTTGTTGCCTTCAAGGTCTAACTACTTTCTCTTACTGGGAAACCTATTTGTGTGTAGAAGTACCACAGAATCACACAACAGTAGCTGCACTTTCGGAACAGCTGGTGGCCATTCTGGTATCTGAAGGTTATCTGGCAACTGTTAACCGACTAAGGCATATGTTCAACATATCTGGCACATGGTGGCTATTCCCTGCATATGATGGTGACATATGTGAGGCTGAGCAGAATGTATTCACATTGGCAACAGAAAATTATAGGACTTGCTGAAAATGACAAGATGACATTTTCTGACAAGATTAAGCCTTATACTAAAAATGGGAAGCTTGCAATGGCTCCTTTTTTCAAAAAATGACAAGTTGATATTTGAAGAAAAGGGTTTTGTTACAAAATACAAAAGCTGATATTTGGAGACAAAAGAGGTTCAAGCTGAAATGTTTGTGAAAATTAATGGAAACTCTAACTGCTAATGTTATGGTACAATCCTTGATACCAATTTTCTTCCTTCAATGATGTTTACTTAATGAATGACCTGAACGTTTTTCACAATTTATAAGGATAGCACTTGTTGAACTGCTATATATAACAGCTTGTCCTTGGCCTCTACAACAGATTCAAACTAAAGCATATTTGTGCTGTTTGAACCCTTAGGTATTTGTATCATAAGTAGTAGTTCTTCTATCTGAGCTTCTAGTATGTGTCAACCCTATGAATATCTCTGCTGTTTAGTGCTTGAAATTGTGAGATGTGTGTAACTTTTCATTTTCCTAGCATGGCTCTTTCCAGTATTATATGACTGAAAATCTACTTTCATGAAAATAAAATGAAAGGCATAAGGTAAATGTGAAGGAAGAAGAATTATTTTAACTTCCCATAAAACCCCAGCCTTTACAGCTATTCTGCTATAAAAAATGCATAATTTTACATAATTTCCATTACAAATGTTACTGACTTTTATGAAGTCCCATAAGAGCCCAAACTCACCTGATTTTATGGCCATGCTAAATATTTGGCACCCTAAGTGGGAAGGGTATGCCCAGAGGTGGGTCCCATGCTCACTGCGCCACTGTATTCAAGCTAGCCTGGTTGACGAAGGGTGGTACCCTGAAATTAATCCCAGGATGCTTGTTTCCGGTCCAGGGAGGACCGGGCATGGCAATTCAGGCTTGGCTGTTCCCATGGGGAACAGGATCAAAACTGATTTTCATACGGCTGGGTCTAAACTGGGGTGGTGTGATGGGCAAAAAAAAAAATGGTGGATTAAACGCAGATCTTTGTGACTGGGGTGAATGTTTGCATTGTTCAGCATTCCATATATCACCTGTTCTTTTTGGTTTCATGCTAAATATAGAGGCTTTTTCCTATCTCTAATCAGCACATGGAAACGTTGCACAAGAGACATTCCAGGACTAGAGGTTCAGCTTTAAGGCAATGTGGATTTGGGAAAATTGGAAGGTGTTTATGGACACCAACAGTAAAATGATTCAATCTACAAAAAACTCTGCTTTAGGTGCGAACCTGCATACAGCTGAAGAATCAAGGAAGGTTTTCTTGCTTGCTACAGCAAAAAATTTGAGTTGCATGTGGTCTTGAGGACCTGATGGAGATCTGCCTTATGCACTCTTCTCCACAATGGCTAAAGGCAAGTTATTGCCTTTGGCTTCAAAGGCTTATTTAGTTCCCTCTCCCGAGACAAATTTGCCTATTGGAAAAAGTTGTGCCAAGAAGTGAATGTTATGAAGTTCATAAGTGCCTGGCTAATTAAAGGGGCTTCCCTAAATAAGATGTGTGCCTTATGGCGAAGGGGTGCAGAGGGGATCAAGGATAGGTTGTGCCCAGAAGGAGTCACTCAGAGAAACTGCTAAGGGGCTTAGTTATGGTCATTGTTTAATTTGCATCTTTTGAGTCAAAGACACTAAAAATGTAGAGACAAAATGTGAGCGAAGCCTAGCCAGCTGATACAGTTGAGCTGTTGCTGCAAGACAGACCCAAACTCAATAGAAGAGGTATGCACAGTAATGCTCGGAGCCCAGAGCATTCCAAAAGCTTGCCCTCGTTATGGATCAATGACTTGGTCAATGACTCCTAGCAGTCTGTGATACCAGCTTGCAGAGGCTTTATCATGATCAACTTGGAGTCTCTGCCACTGCAACACCAACTCTGTCCTACTGTTTCCCTCCAAGCATCTAGAGAGCTTTGGCTAAGACATTTGACTTCTTCAAGTTGGAGCTCCAACCCAGATTTTCATGACCACCACACAGCGTCAATGGGTGACGAAGCAAACTTTGACTGGCTGATTGGAATTCAAACTGAATTCGAACTAGAGATTGACTAAAGCTATTTCTTAACTATTTTAATATTTGCCGTGATTATAGCTGTAGAATGTGATATGATTTGATTAATGGAATGTATACATGAGTAGCTGATTTGTTTTGTTTTAGATCTTACCATAGTATTTCTATTTGACTCACTGCTGTACAAGTATTTCTTCCACTAAGAATCCTCCTAGCAGGGAATCAGGATAACCTGTTCCTGTAACAGTTAATGGTTCCTGCAAACAGTATATGGTTCCTAAGTGTAAAATTGTAGAGAGCAACTCAAATATTTAGGAGCCATTAATTTCAAATACATGGAATTTACAAAATAATTGCTTGAATAAAAGCCGTACCATTGTATAAATCATAAACCAAAATAAATAACTCTTCATTCCTTTCTGTGCTAGTCAGCTCTCCCAATATCGACTTTCTAGCTCCATTATCCGCACCTAATCAATCAATCATTGAATTTATTAAACATTCTACGTACCCGTGAGGGTTTCAAGGCACTGGGGGGGGGGGAAGGGGTGGGGAGCTGCTGTTACTGATCGAAGAGCCAGGACTTGAGGAGTCTTCTGAAGGTGAGTAGGTCTTAGGTCTGTCGCAGGTTGGTAGGGAGGGTGTTCCAGGTCTTGGCAGCGGGGTATGAGAAGGATCTGCCACCGGAGGTCTTTCGTTGGATGCGGGGAACGACTGCGAGGGCGAGGTTTGCGGAGAGGAGCTGACGGGTGGGGGTGTAGAAGCTGAGTCTGTTGTTCAGGTAGGCTGGTCCGGTGTCGTAGAGTGCTTTGTGAGCATGGGTAAGAAGCTTGAAAGTGATCCTCTTGTCCATGGGGAGCCAGTGAAAGTTTCTCAGGTGGTGGGAGATGTGGCTGCGGCGGGGTACGTCAAGGATCAGCCGGGCGGAGGCGTTTTGGATGCGTTGGAGGCGTTGTAGATCTTTTGCTGGGATGCCTGTGTAGAGTGCGTTGCCGTAGTCTAGCCTGCTGCTGACGAGGGCCTGTGTCACCGTTCTTCTTGTTTCTGTCGGGATCCACTTGTACAGGGAGTGCAGAATTATTAGGCAAATGAGTATTTTGACCACATCATCCTCTTTATGCATGTTGTCTTACTCCAAGCTGTATAGGCTCGAAAGCCTACTACCAATTAAGCATATTAGGTGATGTGCATCTCTGTAATGAGAAGGGGTGTGGTCTAATGACATCAACACCCTATATCAGGTGTGCATAATTATTAGGCAACTTCCTTTCCTTTGGCAAAATGGGTCAAAAGAAGGACTTGACAGGCTCAGAAAAGTAAAAAATAGTGAGATATCTTGCAGAGGGATGCAGCACTCTTAAAATTGCAAAGCTTCTGAAGCGTGATCATCGAACAATCAAGCGTTTCATTCAAAATAGTCAACAGGGTCGCAAGAAGCGTGTGGAAAAACCAAGGTGCAAAATAACTGCCCATGAACTGAGAAAAGTCAAGCGTGCAGCTGCCACGATGCCACTTGCCACCAGTTTGGCCATATTTCAGAGCTGCAACATCACTGGAGTGCCCAAAAGCACAAGGTGTGCAATACTCAGAGACATGGCCAAGGTAAGAAAGGCTGAAAGACGACCACCACTGAACAAGACACACAAGCTGAAACGTCAAGACTGGGCCAAGAAATATCTCAAGACTGATTTTTCTAAGGTTTTATGGACTGATGAAATGAGAGTGAGTCTTGATGGGCCAGATGGATGGGCCCGTGGCTGGATTGGTAAAGGGCAGAGAGCTCCAGTCCGACTCAGACGCCAGCAAGGTGGAGGTGGAGTACTGGTTTGGGCTGGTATCATCAAAGATGAGCTTGTGGGGCCTTTTCGGGTTGAGGATGGAGTCAAGCTCAACTCCCAGTCCTACTGCCAGTTCCTGGAAGACACCTTCTTCAAGCAGTGGTACAGGAAGAAGTCTGCATCCTTCAAGAAAAACATGATTTTCATGCAGGACAATGCTCCATCACACGCGTCCAAGTACTCCACAGCGTGGCTGGCAAGAAAGGGTATAAAAGAAGGAAATCTAATGACATGGCCTCCTTGTTCACCTGATCTGAACCCCATTGAGAACCTGTGGTCCATCATCAAATGTGAGATTTACAAGGAGGGAAAACAGTACACCTCTCTGAACAGTGTCTGGGAGGCTGTGGTTGCTGCTGCACGCAATGTTGATGGTGAACAGATCAAAACACTGACAGAATCCATGGATGGCAGGCTTTTGAGTGTCCTTGCAAAGAAAGGTGGCTATATTGGTCACTGATTTGTTTTTGTTTTGTTTTTGAATGTCAGAAATGTATATTTGTGAATGTTGAGATGTTATATTGGTTTCACTGGTAATAATAAATAATTGAAATGGGTATATATTTTTTTTTTGTTAAGTTGCCTAATAATTATGCACAGTAATAGTCACCTGCACACACAGATATCCCCCTAACATAGCTAAAACTAAAAACAAACTAAAAACTACTTCCAAAAATATTCAGCTTTGATATTAATGAGTTTTTTGGGTTCATTGAGAACATGGTTGTTGTTCAATAATAAAATTAATCCTCAAAAATACAACTTGCCTAATAATTCTGCACTCCCTGTAGATCCTACGGAGCATGCAGAGTGTGTTGTAGCAGGAGAAGGAAACTGCGTTGACCTGTTTAGACATGGTGAGGGAGGAGTCGAGGACGAAGCCCAGGTTGTGTGCGTGGTCGGTCGGTCGGTGTCGGTGGGGTTCCTAGTGAGGTAGGCCACCAGGAGTCGTCCCAGGCGGAGGGGGTGGGTCAGAGGATGAGGACCTCCGTCTTGTCCAAATTCAGTTTCAGACGGCTGCTTCTCATCCATTCGGCAATGGATTTAATTCCCTCGTGGAGGTTGGTTTTGGTGGTGCGCGGGTCCTTGGTGAGGGAGAGGGTGAGCTGGGTGTCGTCAGCGTAGGAGAGAATGTTGAGGTTGCGTTGTCGGGCCACTTTTGCGCGGGGGGCCATGTAGATGTTGAACAGCATTGGGCTGAGGGATGAGCCTTGGGGGACGCCGCAGATGATGTCGGTGGCTTCGGAGTGGAAGGGGGGGAGGCGGACTTTCTGGGTTCTGTCGGAGAGGAATGAGATGATACAGTCGAGGGCTTTTCCTTGAATTCCGGTTTCGTGGAGGCATGTTTTCAGGGTGCGGTGGCAGACTGTGTCGAAGGCAGCAGATAGGTCCAGGAGGATGAGGGCTGATGTTTCGCTGTTGTCCATTTGGCGCCTGATGTCGTCTGTGGCGGCGAGAAGGGCAGTCTCAGTGCTCTGGTTTCGTCTGAAGCCGGACTGGGAGGGGTCCAGGATGTCGTTGTCTTTGAGGTGGCTGGTTAGTTGTGTGTTGACGATTTTTTCAATGCCCTTCGCTGGGAAAGGGAGTAGGGAGATCGGTTGGAAATTCTTGAGTTCGTTGGGGTCTGCTTTGGGCTTCTTGAGGAGGGCGTGGATTTCGGCGTGCTTCCAACTTTCCGGGAATGTCGCTGTTTCGAAGGAGATGTTGATGATCTTCCGTAGTTGGGGGGCGATGGTAGAGTCGGCTTTGTTGTATACGTGATGGGGACAAGAGTCTGACGGAGATCCTGAGTGGATGGAGTTCATGATCTTGCATGTCTCTGTGTTTTTGAGTTGGTCCAGGAGGTCAGGCGGTTTGCACAGGTGCAGCTTTCGGGGGTGGGGTCTGGCGTGGGTGTGGCGTTGAAGCTGTCGTGGATGTAGGTGATCTTCCGGTGGAAAAAGGTGGACAGCGCGTCGCAGAGTTCTTGGGATGGTGGGATGTTGTTGACGTTGGCGCTGGGGTTGGAGAGTTCTTTCACGATGCTGGAGAGCTCTTTGCTGTTGTGTGCGTTGTTGTCCAGGCAGTCTTTGAAGTGGGATTGTTTGGCTTGTCTGATGAGTTGGTGATGCCTGCAGGTGGCATCCTTGTGGGCTGTGAGGCTGTCAGGTGTGCGTTCGAGGAGCCATTCCCTTTTTAGTTTCCGGCAGTCGCACTTGGAGTTTAGGAGCTCGTCGGTGAACCAGGTGGCTTTTCTTCTGGCTTGGTTGTCGGTGGGTTTCTTGAGTGGCGCGAGGTTGTTGGCGCAATCGTTTATCCACAGTGTGAGGTTGTGGGCGGCGGTGTCTGGGTCGGTGGGGTCGGAGGGTGGGTTCTGGGCGAGGGTGTTAGTAAACTGGTCTTCGGTAACTTTGCTCCAGCATCGGCGGGGTGGTTGTTGGGTGCGGTGGTGCTCGGTATATTTCTTGTAAGTGAAGTGGATGCAGTGGTGTTTGGTCCAGTGGAGTACGGTGGTATGATTGAAGGTGACGTGGGTGCTTGAGGAGAAGATGGGATCAAGCGTGTGGCCGGCGATGTGGGTGGGTGTATTGACGAGTTGTCTGAGGCCGTGGTTGGTAAGGTTGTCGATCAGAGTTGTGGAGTTGGTGTCGTTGTTGTTCTCCAGGTGGAAATTTAGGTCCCCGAGGAGGATGTAGTCCGTTGAGGTGAGTGCGTGGGTGCTGGGGAGGTCGGCGATTGATTCGCTGAATGGTGCTCGTGGTCCAGGAGGTCTGTAGATGAGTGTTCCTCTGAGAGTGGTGTTGGGGTCGGTGTGGATCCGGAAGTGTAGGTGTTCGGTGGTCTTGAGGGTGTCGTCTGTGTGGTTGTAGACTTTGAGGGTGGATTTGTGGGCGATGACTATTCCCCCTCCGATTCCGTTGGTGCGATCCCTTCGGATGATCTTGTAGCCGTCCGGGATGGCTATTGCGATGTCGGGCGCCGAGGAGTCGTTCCACCAGGTTTCGGTCAGGAAGGCTACGTCTGGGGCGGTGGAGTCGAGCAGGTCCCAGAGCTCGATGGCGTGCTTGCGTGCGGAGCGGGTGTTGAGGAGTATGCAGTGGAGGTGGTTTGTTCCGGTCTTTGTAGGTTTCCTTGTTCTGTCGCAGGTGAATTTGCAGGGTCATGAGGACCAGGGGGGGGTGGCGCTGGGTGCGGTCCAGGCACGGATGGGCGCAGACGGGCTTGCCTCTGTGACGCCCGCTGCGCACGGTCGTGCAGCGACCGCCATTAAAGAGGGAGGGGGAGGGAGGAGCATTAGGAGGCGGGAGGGAGCGGCGAATGGGGGCACAAGGAGGGCGGGGCCGCAGGGAGGCAGCGGCGGGGAAGCAGCTCAGAGAGAGCCGGCAAGGGGAGCGCACAAGGGGTAAAAGCAGGCAGAAAAACCAGGAAAAAGGCGCAAAAGGAAAACGGATGAATAAACAGCAAAATAAATCAAGGCACAGAAAAACAAGTCACAATAACAAAACGGCACAATGCACAAGTCTAGCGACGCTTACCAAGCCCACTAAACACCAGGGATGAGGCGCAGGCGGATGCCTGCGGGTGGAGGAGGGCCTTGAACACGCGAACAGCCGCGTGGGCGGGGGTCAAGGACACGGGCACAGCTAGGTGGTGCTGCGGACATGGGGGAGTGATCTCCTGACCATCTATCAACACAGTCAGCTAATAGGCATTTTCTCTACGACTCCCCCATCACCACATCCAGGCTCTCATACCATCATCCACTCACATTCCCTCTCACATTTTCTCCAATGCCACCCTCACTTTCACTTTCTATAAAATCAAATGAATAATCAGGAGCTGCAAGTGTTCAAATTAAACAAAAATATGAAGTAACACCTTTTCGAATTAGAGAGTTTGTGTAGGTCTTTCGTCCTTCACCTCAAAAGACTCAACGAAGAGTGCTAACCTAAACCACCCGGTGGCACGCTTAGCAGTGTTTTTTCAATTTTTTTCAATGTGTTTTAGTTTTATTAAATTTGTAAAGTGCTTGTGCTGTCAAGCTGACTGCCACAGATCACTATGGACGGTGTGCAGTATACACTTTCACATTTAGATATTTTAGAATATAAATACAAGCTCCTAGAATACAAGGGGAATCCATAGATTTAACGACCAACTATTCCCTCTGTATAGCCGGTGGGACTAGGTAGTCAATCATACAATGTATCTCACAACAGTCAAAGCTGTTTTTCTAGGGCTCATATAGCTGTGAGAACACCTAGTAATGAAAGCATAAAACAATTCACTCTAATGATATGGCAAATGATAACAGCCACTGTGAAAAATTACAATCTTTATTGTGAGAAATTGTAGGAAGCGTTTAGTGTGCTTTGGGACAAGCACAGAACCCAACTCGTAATTCAGGCTGGCATGCTGCAAAATGTACCGAGGTTAGTTACAGATAACAACTGATCTCAATAAATAGATGGTGAAGACAGACACTTGTTTAAAGTAAGGCAGCATTTACATGAGGAAATGCAATACTAATGGTGTTGCATCTAAACTCCACACCTCCTGTGTTTTATCCTTGATCGTTCACGCATTCACAAAGCCTTAAATTCAGCATTCCAGTTCTTGCATCCTTCTTTTTGTACATGACATAGATTTGGTATAGATGCTGTCGAAAAAACATTAAAGCCAAACCTAACCAGTAATGGAAAAGCCAAATGTCTGGCTTTGGCAAGCTGATGAAATGTTCTTTACTTGTTTTTTTTTTTTGCAAGCACATCCTACAAAATGAAAAAGAAAACATGGAGCCTAAAGGCAGATGCCAAATGTTTGCAATGCAATATATATATTTTTTATATCCATTGCATATATTTTAATACAGAAGTACAAAACAAATATATGAGCCTGTTTTGGTTTTAATAAATGTTAGACCCAGTTCAGGTGCCACAGCCGCAGGGAAAGTAGAGGCTACTCGGCCTCAACTGTAGGTTGTGAGGTTGTTATCTCTGGTGAGCAGACACAGGGTTCTCGGGAAGGGGGTTCTGGAATTCAAGACTCAACAATCACACAAGAGCCAATAACTGACTGTCCAACCCAGTGCTTTACTTTCAAAAAAGAAAAGTACTTTAATTTACACTATAACAGACTATGACACGCACAATATATACAGTGTACAATTTGGTATCCTGGGCTGTGAAGGTCAGGCTGCGCCTCTTTTCCCCTATCTTCCCCTCGTTCCCCCACTTCATTGGTCTAGGTGGTTCTCCCTTGGGTTAAGGTATTAGTGTGATTATGACTCAAATGTACATTGATCCTTCTATCATATGTTGCACCCAGTCTCTTATCTTCTCACCCTTCGTGGATCGGTCTTTTAAGGCAGCTTCCCATGTTTGTCTCCATGTGTCCGCTCCTTACCACTTCTTGGAGGAAAAGCGTCAAACTGGCAGCACTGTCAGGGTCTCCTTGTTAACTGTGGCAAACATGTCTTCAAGGATACTGCTGCAGCATGTCTAACGTGGCTGTAGAGGGATGTCAGGATTTGGGTGTACTATATGATATGGCTGTGAGGCTTTATCATGTAGTACACTCTCCACTCTGGTACGTTAATTTAAGCTCAACTCTTGGTAGCTGTGAGCAGTAAGGCTTAGCAAAGGAACAATATGTGAAGCATTTAACATCACCAAACAGCGAAAAAAGAAAGCAACGAGACACGAAAGAAAGAAGACGCCAATTTATAAAAATAGAAACCTTGATGAACAAAATCCGCTGGAGAATTATGGAGATACAGAGTCCCAAAGATATTATTACTTTTAAATGCAACCTCAAACAAGCATTGGCACAAAAAAAACTCTGGAAAATTTTGAAAAAGTTAGTTTGACTATTCTGAACTGGGCTGGGCTACCAACCCTGGCAGGACAGAGGTCGGGGGTGAGGGGGGAGGCAGAGTATACACTTTGGACAGTTATCTCACTGACAGTGTTTTTGAAGCAAAATCCAAACTTTATAGAACAACTGCTATAGACAACAATGGAGTGGTCCTGATGCTCAGGGATTCAGGCAAAAGATGCTCAATGGATGCTCGGTCTGTGATTCGGTCAAATGGGGATAGTTTTGTAGGTGCTCCTTGGTCCGCAGATGCAGTGAGGCGAAATTGGTCACAGAGATCGGGTCCCTCTAAGTCCTCTACACTGCAGTAGTAGACCAGCCAATGCTAGGCTACTGGTCTGTCTACACTGCGGTTGGGTCAAAATACTTAGGTGGGGTATTATTGAATGTCAGTGACTGTATATTGAAAATATAGTTTAAAAACACAAGTAAGACTAAAAAAAAATCAATAAAATAAAGCATGGAAAAAAGCATTAACAAAGAAAAGTATTGGTCTTATAGCCATGCACAGAAGAACATTTCTTTTTAGGTGGATGTGATAAAGAAAGCTATCACTCACATTGCATGTGATCAATCAAAAAATCAAATAATCAATACTTTGCTTTATTGATTCTGATAAAAATCATAAAAGCATACAATAATTAGCAATAACATATTATAAATAAAAACAAAATAATACTGCATAATTTAGTTAAAAACCATACAATAAAATGCAACAACATTGTGTTAAAAATGCAGCATGGCAGTATTGCACTTAAGAAGAGGGTGCCACCCCATCACAATCTGGTTAATTTAAGTAATCCAGACTAAAGGTAACCAGATATCTTGCAACAAATTGGTAGAGATACTAATTGTTGCAGAAGCAATAAAGTAGGGAGTTATAGTCAGGTGAAATAGGCAGAATAAATGTTTCAGAGGTGTCTTATAAAATATAAGAAAAAATATGTTCAAAGTGCTTTGATCAGATCAACCATCACATGGGCATGTTGTTAAAGTGACACACCAACCACTTGTTTTAGGAAAGGTTACAAATCAAAAGAAAATATCAAGTCTAAATCTCGTCAAAACTAGCCTATGTTGATCGTTATAAACAGACTTAACATAAGGTTGCATGCCATCAGTAACAAGCATCATTTGGGTTTTAATAACTCTAGGTTTAGCACATTTTTAACTCCTTCCTATTACTATGGTGTAATGAGCCAAAATTTTCTAAACATCCTAACTCCAAACAGATCTGTCTTATGAATTTGCAGCTATGGGATTGCTAAGACAATGACGACTTAAGATAGTCATTAACAATCTTTTGATTTAAAGCTGTGACTTCGCAAGTCCAGCTCTTATGCTACAGAATAACCGGTTAAATTCCAATGGTGTCAGCTAAAAATGGGGCACTAAGTTCCTTGTGGCAAACAAAAGAGGAACAGCTTTTAGGAACAGTAAGAGGCTTCCTAAAAAGCATTCTCAGCCAATTGGAGGGGCTTGATGTTGCTGTATCTCAGCACTCCTGCCCCACACAATGCCACAGACACACACTTAGCCTTATAAATAGTGATCATTTCGATCAGTGGTCTTTTGCCAAGTTTAGTTGCAAAGTTAAGCAACGCCGATTAAGTTTTTATAAAGTGCAGCTTTCTGGTATCAATGGCCTGTTTCGAAGAACTATGTGCCTCAAATAAAACCCCTCGGTAAGAAAAACTGGAAGTGAAACTCAGCTTAACATCACCAACCGTAAAATCACAGCACTTCATACGTTAACAAAACAGGTGAGTTAACTCCTGAAACCCCATGGGGATACAAGACATGGGCACGCATCGTCAGCATAGAGAAGGGATGGAATCGGGCAATGTCTGATCTGAGGGATGTCCATGCATTGCTCAGTCAAAACTGCAACCAAGCTGCTAATGAGTGAGCAGAAATGGCACAAGAACACACCCCGGCCAACCTCTGCCTCTATGCTAAATGTGCGAGTGCATTCACCCCTAAGTCCATAATGTATCCTAGCCCTGCTCCCTGTATACATCTCTCGAAGAAAAGATATTATCGGCGGGTCATCCCCGAACTCTGACAGTACTTTCCACAATTTGTCATGCACCACATAAACACATGCACTCGATAGTTGGCCTTCTTTTATTTGAGTATGCTTCCCACATAACAGGTTTAGATTAAGGGGGTCATTCCGACCCTGGCGGTCTAAGACCGCCAGGGCCGCGGGCAACGGAAGCACCGCCAACAGGCTGGCGGTAAAGCCGCGGTCAGAAAAGGGGATCCGGCGGTTTCCCGCCGGATTTCCCCTGGTTGGGCTGAACCTCCATGGCGGCGATACCGACCCCCTTCCCGCCAGTCTGTTTCTGGTGGTTTTGACCGCCAGGAACAGGATGGCGGGAACGGGTGTCGTGGGGCCCCTGGGGGCCCCTGCACTGCCCATGCCACTGGCATGGGCAGTGCAGGGGCCCCCTAACAGGGCCCCAGCATGATTTTCACTGTCTGCATAGCAAACAGTGAAAATCGCGACGGGTGCAACTGCACCCGGCGCACACCTGCAACACCGCCGGCTCCATTCCGGCCTCTGTGTTGCAGGGCCTTTCCCGCTGGGCCGGCGGGTGCTCCCTTGGCGGGCACCCGCCGGCCCAGCGGGAAAGTCAGAATGGCCTCCGCGGTCTTCTGACCGCGGAGCGGCCATTTGGCGGTTCCCGCCAGGCGGGTGGCGTCCGCCGCCCGCCCGGGTCAGAATGACCCCCTAAGTCCCTGTTAAATCATCTCCTACGAAAGCCATATTGCACATCTGACAGAATATCATTATTTTCTGCCCATTCTCCTAATTCTCCCAATAATGTTCTACTTGGGACTTTCACCAAAGAATCAAGTAGGGAGAAGGGGCAGGAGCAAGCTGAATTAGAATGGTCCCCGGTCTTATAAATGAGGACTTTCAAAGACTTCAACCATGAGTTCAAAACATCTGATATACTAGAGGCCCCTATTAACTTGGTCAGTATTGGCCCCAAAAATGCTAGATTAGCCTTTGAAAGATCAATAGGGATACTGTCCAGACCTGGTGCTTTGTCATCCTTATAAGCAATAAAAGCCCTATTAATCTCATCCCAGGACAAAAGATAGACGTCTGTGGTTTCCTGAGAATTCCTCAACAACTGTGTGATTTGGCCTCAAATATACCAAATCAGGGATTGAATAAATATTTGGAAAATGGGCCACCCAGTCGGTTTCATTAATAACAATCTCTTATCTAGGTGCACTTTCATCCCTTAATAGTGGGGTCATTAGTCACACACCACATGGCTGAGCAGTCTTTTGACTTACTTGCTTCAAGTAATTATTTCCAAGCAACATTCTTTAACTGTTTTTTTCCCCTCTCTTTGAGTGCTAGATTATAATCTTGTTGAAGTGCCTTAACTTCGAAGTTACAACTAGGAGATTATTTATGAAGAGTTGCTTTAAGTCACCCATGAGCTTTAGAACATTTATATTGAAACCAGCCCAATCTATTATGCCCAGCCTGGTGGTATATGAGCCAAAGTCTGAAGTGAGCTGACCAGCCACCCTGTGCTGTATGCTGTGGTGGATAGAAGAAATATGTGATAAAACCAATAGATGAAAATGGCTTACACAAAGCGGTTCTTTACATGTCTTTATGTATGTATTCTTTACTTAAGATGTTTCTTTTTATTACATGGGACAGGTGCACAGCTAAAGCTGTCTCTAAGCTAGACCTGAAAATAACCACTATTAGTCTTCAAAGTCAGCAAAGGGTCTAGCATAGAAGAACATTTTGGGATTATATTACAGCATTCTGGAGAAATGAATAGCACAAAAGCATTTTAAATTCAAAACATGTTAACATTCAATATGTTTTCTTGCACTGCAAAGTGCACTTATATAGTTAATTCTTACCCCTGTTAGATTGTTGAGATTTGTATGGTTCGCTAAGCACTCAGGATGGTATCCAGGAGCCCTAGGAGAGAGCTGCACTGTGTAAGAGAAGTTTAGTTGAAAAGCCTGGTCATCACTTCCCTTATGAATTCAAGGAGGAAACTGACAGGTCTTGTTGGAGATGTGGGAGAAAGTGTAGCCTCCCATTTCTAGGCACCATAAAGGGGGGTTGTGGGCAAGGAGTTATTGGGACAATCTGAGGTGTCTTTGTGGATGTGGATGATTGTGGAGGTGTGCAGGACCTGAGTTGTGGAGAACTTTGTATGTGAGGAAAAGGAGTTGGAAGGTGGAGAGCTACTGAAAGTGATTTGTTTGGAGACGTGTGGCCATGGGGGCAGGTTGACTGTGAGCCTGGCAGTCGAGTTTTGAACAACTTTAAGTCTGTTTGTGGGTTTTGCAGCAATGCCTATATAGAGGGCATTCCAGTAGTCTAGTCTTCAGGTGTCCAATGGGAGAAATGTTAAGATTTTTTTGGAGCATCCTGAGGGTGTGGATGCATGTTGCTGCTACCATTTTGGCTTGGCTGCCCATGGAGATTTGGTTATCTATTATGACACCCAGGGTCCTGGAGGCTATGGTTCGGATGAGTGTGGGTCCTAAAGTGTTATGTCACCAGACAGGAGTCCATAGAGAGGCATGCTTGCCTTCTACTACTACTACTTCAGTTATGTCTCAGTTTAGCTTGAAACAGCTTCTTTTATCCAGTCTGCTGTCAGACATGCATGCTAGGTAGACTAATTGAGTAGTTGGTGCCTCTTCTGTGAGGAAGAGTATGAGTTGCCTGTCATCTGCATATGAAATGATGCCGAGGCCATTTGATCCTATAATGGAGGCAAGAGGAGTCATGAAGAGATTGAACAGGGTTGGGCTCAAGTGGGAGCCCTGTGGAACTCCGCTGATTAGTTAGTCTGACTGGAAGGAGGGATGCAAACCGCTTGACAGCGTCAGAAGGAGTGGATCTATTGTAGGGCGAGGACCTGGATTACAGCCTTGCGGAGACTCTGGATGAGGACGGGGTGGGAGACGGTGCTGAATGTGGCCTAGAGGTCTAGGAGGATGAGGGCTGCAGTGTTGCCTCTGTTGGAGATGTTGGTGGTTTTAACCTTGCTGGGTAGTTGACTTTGATGAGGTAGTGGTTGGTTCAGGTCAGAAGGGACGGGTGTCAAAAACGATGTTAGGGGAGTTGGTGAAGATGTGGTCAAAGAGGCATCTCAAAAGGTGCCAAATCCCTTCCAGTGTCTGGTAGCACACTAGTCTGCACGTTTTAGATTATGAGTGAAGACCTTGTTCGGATAATTACGGACTTGGATTCTGATTCCAGGTTAGGCTTTTTTTTTTTAAATGCCACTGTAGGTACTCCCATGCCTAAAAAGCAAATAACACCAGCCTGCATATCAGAGAACTCTGAAAGTAAAAATGCAGTGCAGCTAAACCTCTTGTGGGAAATATGATTTGTGATGTTATCTATACAAGCTTCTTCTTCCACTTCAACATAAAGGAGATCTGTTAAACTCCTCCTCACAAACTACTCACTTTTTTCTTGCAAATGACTTACAAAGGCTGTTCCACTGTTGCCACCTATTAGTGGACACTTTAACATATTATAATACAGTAGACTTTGAAAGGTGTGTGTTCTGTCTCAGCTGGTAAAGCTTTCTGCCTTGTTTGATAAGTTGGGAGAGGAGCCCAGCCAAGCATCTGGCCCCATGTGTCCTCATTTTAATATTCTAATGTTACAGAAGCAAACACAAAAATACACTGAATACCTTGATATCTTAGGCTGTAACTATATTTTACCTCATGACTTAACAGAACAGTTGGTGACTTCAAAGTATTAGGACAAGGAATGTAACGCCAGCCCCTGCGGTGCTAAGGGCCCCCACCCGCTGCCTTCAGGGGTCCATCATTCATATCTGTAAGTTACTTGAGTCCCAGGGGACCTTTATCACATTTTGAAAAACCCACAAAAGTACAATCACAATACCAGTACACCAAAAACCTACACACAAAAAAACAGGCAACAAAAATAGCCCTGCTCAGAAAAATGACAAACACAGTAACACCACAACACAAGAATACAATATGGAACACACACAACACTAGACAATAACTACAGAGCAACAAATCCCAGCTACAAGCAAAATACACAGCACAATAATACAACAGAGCACACAAAAGCACATAGCAACAACAACACATCCTATCACAATAAAAACACAATAAAGCATATTGTGACACAAAATAATGCAGCAACATGAAAAGCAACATCGACACAACTGAACCACAATAATAGCACATCAAATCTGAAAAAGATACACAAATATAAAGAGCTGCACATCACAGCAGTAAAACAACCATAACAAAATCATACAACTACTTGAATACACAACAAGCAACACACTAACACAACATAAAAAGACAACACAGTACAAGAGCAGCACAACATACCAATAAAATACCTTCATGTGACAACACAGTACTATAAAAACAATACAAGAAAACATTAACATGTGAGCAACAAAATAACAAAAACACAAGAATTCAAAACACAACCATAGACAAATTGCAGTTGTTTGTGAAGCATTAGCTTGTGCTGTGTTTCGTAATGGATTTTTAGTATTTTATGGGTTTGTTGTATTGTGTTGCTGTGAAATGTTTATATTGTGATGTGCTGTTATACTGCTTTTTTTAGGTGTATTATTATGTTGTGATGGAGCTTCAGCTGGATTTTCTTTGGTATTTTTAGAAGGTGTAAAATAGTGGAGCCTTTATGTTGCAAAACAGTTTCATGGGTTTCTAACATTTTTGAGTCTCTAGAAAGGTGCTGCATTGGCAATGTGTATGCATGTATCTGCTATATAAAGAAAGACATGGTTTGTGCTCAGTGTATATTTTTGATAGACTACACATCATTCTGTGCATGCATGTTTAGTTGCAAGCAACATGTAGGGGGATGAGCTATCCGTTGTAGGTGTAATGTAGCCAACAATGGCATGATGGTGGGTGTAATGTTGCCAACGATGGCATGATGGTGGGAAGACATAAAATAAAGCAGGTCCTGTCATAATAGTGGTAACTCTCAGTATACTGTGTGCACCCATGACATGATGTTGCCCACGTCTGGCATCATTCGAGCCCTGGCATTGCGGTTGCAACTCTTGTTGCATTTTAGCATCACCATAAGAACAATACTGTTTATGGAATAACAGCAGTAATTCTTGACATATTGTTGATACCTATGGCATGTGGATGCCCAGTCTTATGTAATGATTGAACCAGCACAATGGTGGTAATATTTAGGTCTTGCCTACCAGTTGGCAAAGAGACCTCCTGTATTCAATATAGACTGAGGGACTTACACAAGGTTTGTGAGTCTGTATTCTATTCTGCCAGGTCAGCATAGGGATGTACTCACTGCCCTAGCTAAGTACAGTCTACCATATTTAGAGATGTCTGGCAGGAAGGTGGACATCTGTGTCTTCAGCATAGCAGCCACCATGGTAGGTCCGTTAAAGACACTGACGCTTTGCAGTGTTATCTTCTTAATGCTTTAGGTACAGACATCAATCAATCATTCAGCATACCTGCCACAATCCTCGAATCCTTGCTCAGCTGGAAGGGAACGGGATATCCACACTCATTTCCACAATGAAGACAGCCATGAAGACTAGTACACCTGCATCTTGAGGCATTTATATTATTCAATGTTATGCCCTGGGGTCTGGTCGTGAAGCATATATATGCGCGCTTTGTATACAATTCTATTTACACTTGAGAGCCAGGAAAAAAATCATGTTCTGCTTGAAAAAGATGCACTTGTTTCCATATCCTTATGTTTGTGATAGAGTAATCTGTTCGCCAAAGTCTGAATCAGGCCGCCAGCATTTCCAGCTCCTCTTCCTCACAAAGCACCTACAGTCCTTTCCTCCCTCCACCAGTATTAGATAACTGTTCTCTCTTGCCCCTTTCCTCGCTTGCTAAGTACTTAGGGCCAGATGTAGCAAACTTCCAAATTGCGACTTGCAATTTGCGAATCCCAGCGACTCGCAAATTGCAACTCGCAATTTGGAATGCAGAAAGGTGTCTCAGACACCTTCTGCGAGTCGCTATGGGGTCGCAAAGACCCACCTCATTAATATTAATGAGGTGGGTTGCAATTTGCGACCCCATAGCGATTCAGGGCACTCACGGGGATGGTGGCCTGCTGGAGACAGCAGACCACCATGTCCGTGACTGCTTTTAAATAAAGCAGTCTTTTTTTTTCAAAGTGTAGCCCGTTTTCCTTAAAGGAAAACGAGCTGCACTTTGAAAAAAAAACAAAACCTTTAGTTTCGGTATTTTTCAGGGCAGGTAGTGGTCCCTTGGACCACTGCCTGCTCTGAAAAATTATTTTTTGTTCCAGACACAAAGGGGAAGGGGTCCCATAGGGACCCCTTCCCATTTGCGCCTGGGTTACCATCCACTCCAAGTGGATGGTAACTGCGCTTTCATTTGCGACCGCAATCGCGGTCGCAAATGAAAATACATTGCATTGCGAGTCGCAAATAGGAAGGGAACACCCCTTCCTATTTGCGAGTCGGAAATGCATTTTGTGAGTCAGTTCCGACTCGCAAAATGCATTTCTACATAGCAATGAGGCTTTAGCGACTCGCAAACGGCGATTTTCGCCGTTTGCGACTCGCTAAACCCTTGCTACATCTGGCCCTTAGTCTTTGCTTCTACACGCAGACTCAACTTTGTCTTCAATTACAAGGGTGGCAGCAGCAAGTGTGTGTGCCTATTTCCTTCATGGAGGTACATGTGGTAAGATGGTGAGCGCATACGCACCTTCTGCAAGCACCAGTAGTGTGTTACATTTATGCAGCAGTAGTACCTGCAGAGGAAGAGCACGTGCTCACCATCCTCATGTGCATAAAATCAGCCAGAAGCACACACTGGGTACTCTAGTGGGTGCACAGTATATGCCCGTGTCCAGTACACAAGTAACAACATATTTTTGTGGAAGCTTTCAGAGATAATATTTTTACAGACACCGGGGTGTGCTGGGCTACGGTACAAACATCTAGCACATAGTGACAGGCAGGAAATACGCACTTTGATGTAAATGTGGGTTTCCACATCAAGAATAAAAAGTGAATACCCATGTGCCCTACAACCCCAGGTGAAAGGGTGCCAATTTATCCCGCTTCAAAAAATATATTTTCTAAAAATGCATCTCAATTGTTTCTCCTACGTCACCCAAAGGTGTGAGGGGATAGATATAAAGCATGAGGAAAGGAGTTGTCATCGTGCCTGTCAATATCAACTCAAAATAATTCAAACCTAAATTTGGATAGACACGTATGTTTCCCTTAGTGTCCACATGATTTTACCTCTTCTCAAACAAGAAAGTATTATACTAGCCTGCATTTGTTTAGCCGTTTGCACTGGGAGTTATTGAACACAAACAGAAAAGCAAAGTGTTTGAAATCTCTGTAAACATATATAAATTGTGACCTGGTGTTGTGGGATCCCTTTTAGACATTCTCTTTTGGAGTAGGACCAAGTGATATTTGCCAATAGTGTACCTTTTTGGGTGGTGTGGCAAAGGAAGCAAAACAAAACGTGTTATCCGGTGGCTGATATTAACACAAGCATTCCATCCATTACGTTTTTGTTTTCATCAGTGAGCCATCCCAACTTGGACCGGTACAGCTTGAAGGGGGCCTTGTTCTCTGCTGAGCCATGGGACCCTGCTGCACCTGTAAAGGCAGAAACCTATCAGGAGCTGCTTTTATTCCTGTACAGAGATGTCTTAGCCAACCAGTTTGGGCCGAACTGTCGCTTTTGAGGTGACACCAATCCTACTTTGCATATTACTGGTCCTAGTTTGTAATGCCATGGTTAGCAAAAACAAACACTGTAATTACCACTTTTTGGTTTTCACACTGGGGATTACTTAAGACATACTGGGCTTTACACTCCGACAAACTACGCAGTCACTGGACATTGACTACCTTTGGCCCCAGAGCTACCAGACAACTATTTTTCCCACAAAACATAAGTCGCTCATATATGTACAAACAACAAAGCCATAAAACTACAGTGCTACCGATTTATTGCTTGATACCACATTCAACCCATTTGGACTGTCACCTATTCTTTCTGAGACGAAATTATGATTTAAGACCGTGCAAGTGGTGTGAAGAAAAACAGTATCGTGAGGATAGTAGCATTAAAAATAGACGGGGAATCTACATTCCACTTATAATATTCAAAAACTCCACTACATATTTTTAACAAAAATATCTTTGTGATAGATGTCTGATCCTGTGTTTCTAGTCTCCGCCATGAAAAAGCTCTTTGTTTCTGCACAGAATATCTCGTACCTTGTAATCTTGGGAGCGTTTGAATAATCAGTCTTTCCATTTACAGCTGGTGTGCTTTCTGCCTCGTTGGAAATCATTTGTTTTCTTCAAATGTGGGAAAGAGATACGGCGGCTGAAGTTTAGACAGTCGAGAACCTGCACTTCCTTATTCTGAGTCACTCTTATTTGATTGGAGGAAAACTGAACGAGCGAGTTGAAATGCAAATGTTTGTAAAGAAAAGAGAATTGCTTTTAGAGCACTGAGCGGGTTGTGGTAGGAAGGCGTGAAGAAACACACTCTACTCCACTATACCTTTATATTTAGTCCGACAAAATGTGCATAATTCGTAGTATTTCTTTTTAAAATACAAAATATTTAACTTGCTGAACTAGTTTAGACAATTGTCCTCCCATCACGCGGTCACTGGATATTTAAACTCCTGCAACCAATTAACTCTATCCACCCGGAGCTGGACTGGACAATTTTGTTCTCACGATGATATGGCTCAGAAATGTTTTTATTCTTTGCACTGTAAGTTTTTTCAGATATCATAAGCATTTTTTTCCTAAAGCTAGCAGACTTTTGGTCTTTAGTCACCATGTACATTGTTTGTCGAAACAGCATGATTTTAAGCAGAACGGGACAAGTTTATTACTATTTTTACAATATTTGATTTCTCAAACAGGCAAAAATATATAATTTAGGGATCACCAGAAGTTGCAACTGTAGCCAATATTACCACCGGCACTAGTTTTGGAGAGGTCTTTCAAAGGTGTTTATCCACTTTCTTCAGATATAGCCACGTGCCTGTTACCAAGCAATTCAGCAGCTAAACAGGAAGCAGTTTAGTGCCTGTGGGTGGAATAAGAGGTAGAACTGCTCATTTTTAGGCCGAGCGTGCAAGCGCTTTGACCTGTTGTTAGTATTGTGGGCTTTTAACCACGCCCACCTCACGCCCATCACGTTCACTTCATTCGCTGGGTTGCCTTTCAAAAATGCCTTAATGACATTGGCAATTGCTCAATGTTTGTCCCGCCTTGGGGCGGTTTTGTTACCGCCTTGGACACCGACACTGTTACATGGATAATTGCACAATTGCCCATAAGTTTGACTGAGCGTATTTCTTTTTACTTCTGTGTCTTTCCTTCGTGCTCATGCTCACTGCAGCCATGGCGCTTTGAATCGTCTCGCTTATGTCAACTAATGTTTTACTTTCCATTTTCAATTTATGTGGCAAAAAGAGTCCAGTTAGGAATTTACAATGCCAATAGTATTTTTATTCTTGTGACTTTTTCACGATAGACCGTTTTTCTAGTTACATCTGCACAGAAAGCATGTTTCCTTCTAATATCTTGCAGGTACCTACATCTTAAAACAGCGGTCACCTCATTTTCTCAAAATTATTGGTGAGTGAACTGGCATTCATTTTGCCTTTAGTTGTGCCTTTGTGTTTCATTGTTGACCCCAATGCATTTTGTGCTGACAGTTCCACTTGGTAGGCTTGCCAAATCAGCCTGGCGTGCGTCTTCGCTTGCATGGATTGCATGTTTTGTCTTTTTACTTGCTCACGTGCTTTTGCTAAACTGTAGGTTCAGGCTGATCAAAAAAAGATTTTCTTTTGGTGGCAGGTAACTCAGTTTCTGGTATTCCGGAGAGGTCCTAGATCTTTGCGTTATCATGACATCACAGCAACTTGATATTCCTGGTAAAATCTTTTATCCGTAATGTAGGTTTCATTCCACTTTTCCCTCTCTGAATTGATGTTGTTCCAAGTGGCCCCTCAAGAAAGAAATCCTTTCATAAACCACATCCTCCCCTTAGAAAAAATATCTTCACATTTCTGGCCAGAATACTTGTATTTGAGTTCAGATTGTTACCCGCCAAATCGCTCAGTTGCTTGATTTATGTGCTAACCCAAAGTGCTAGCCAAGATGTTTTCACATATTTTATCTTTGTAGTTTCTTTTCAAAGTGGTGATGCGCTTCAAAGAAATCCAGAAGTTTGGTTTGTTTTTTGGCCTTTAAAATTATCATTTTAGAAGTCTGCCTTGCTCCATCCGCTTTTCCATATTGGAGTGCGATCCTTGCTATGACTGGACAGTAGAGGATGCTTTGATTTAAATGCCCGTGTCATAAGAAGGAGACTGTGCTTCTATCTTTGCTTTCTTTAAAATGTATATACAAGGTGCATCGGCGTAATGTGTACTGGCTTTAATTAGTTTCCATTGTGTAATGTATAAAGAGGGGTCTTTGACAGAAACATTTTTTGTGCGTAGTACTCATTTTTCAAATTCAGTAATGTACTTCCCGCATCAGTCACCCCTGTGTCGCAGCATCTATTTTATATGAACAAGTGAAGCTTTTAGGATCATGTATTGACTTTCTTATGTGCACTACCTTTGTGAGTTACAGGAAGCTAAGTGAGTTTGGGGGAGTTGCCAGCAAGTATTTGGTTTTCTCTAAAGCATTCGAGGACGTCCCCCAGGATAATCACATAGCTCTTATCGTTTTCCTGGGAAATGCGATGCAGGTTGTGTGAACCTTGATTGATCATAACCAGCACTTCTGGAGCGTACAGGCATGCCCTACGTTTTGTTGTCCCTCATGGAGTTTTGACTATATGAACAAGTTACTTACCTTCGATAACGCTTTTTCTGGTGGATACCTGTGGATTCCTCACCTTATGAATTCTCCCAATGCACCGGCATTCGACTGAAAAAAATTTCCCAGCTCTCCACGACTATGAGGACGTCACAATTGCACGGCTCCGCATGAGACTCCATCTGACGTCACCATGGCAATAAGAGGTCCTCGCTGGCGTGCTGACGTCAGTTTCACCCTTTTTTACGTGCCTTTGAGGTGAACAGGTGAAAACCGACCTCACAATAGCACATATATACATACATATAGCCATATGGATGTAATACAAGTACAACATTTATTTATATAAAAATGTATCAAAACATATATACATTTATAGAAAATAAGCCTTGGTATGACCAGACAGGCAACAGGGAGGCGGGTCGGACTGTGAGGAATCCACAGGTAGCTACTGTATCCACCAGAAATAATGTTACCAAAGATAAGTTTTTCTGATGGATAAAACTACCTGTGGATTCCTCACCTTTTGAATAGAGTCTCAAAGCAGTACCGCACTTGGGGGTGGGTGCCTGACTAGTCACACCAAGAAACCCTGCAACACAGAATGTGCAAAATGGCCGTCCCTCCTGACTTCCGAATCCAAGCAATAATGCTTTGCGAAAGTAAGGAGGGAAGCCCAAGTTGCTGCTTTACAAATATCTACTACAGGAACACCTCTAGCCAAAGCTGAAGTGGCATACTTAGCCTTGGTAGAATGAGCTCTAATACCCCCAGGAGGAACCTTTGTTGCTAATGAATAACAGATCATAATGAAAAGATTGACCCACCTGGAAATGGTTCTTTTATGGACAGCTCTGCCTTTCATGTTGCCCACATATCCAATGAAGAGTTGGTCATCCAAACGAAAGTCCTTTGTTCTATCAACATAGAAACTGAGAGCCCTTCTCGGGTCTGAGCAAGGAAGTCTTTCTTCCTCTTTTGAAGGGTGAGGGGGAGGATAGAAGGATGAAAGAGTAATAGACTGCCCCATATGGAAGGGAGTGACAACCTTAGGAAGTAAAGCCGCCCTGGTTCTCAGCACCAATCTGTTAGCATAGAATGACGTAAAGGGAGGTTTGACACCAAGAGCCTGAAGCTCACTCACACGCCTTGTGGACGTAATAGCAAAAAGGAAAACTGTCTTTAAGACTGGCAACCTTTAAGGACAAGAATGCATAGGTTCAAACGGTGAACCCATTAAAAAAGTCAAAACCAGATTTAAATCCCACTGAGGTATGAGAAACGGAGTGGGAGGAAATTTATCAGATAGGCCTTTCAAGAACCTAACAACTATAGGTGATTTGAACAAGGAAGGTTGATCCGGAAGGCAAAGAAACGCTGACAGCGCTGACAAATAGCCCTTTACAGTCGCAACTGCACAATCCTTCTGAGCTAAAGTAAAGGCAAACAACAGAACATCAGACAAAATCAATTTGTTTCTCTCCACACCAAGCCACAAATTTCGTCCATCTGCCGGCATAAACAATCTTAGTGGAGTTTCGCCTGGCCAATAAGATAACATCCACCACTTCTGGCGGAGGAGAAAAAGTACTCAGATTGCCCTGCTCAATCTCCAGGCATGTAGGTGCAGGCTCTGGAGGTGGGGGTGTAGAACCTGCCCCTGCGACTGCGAGAGGAGATCTGACCTGAGAGGGAGACGGAGTGGAGGGCACAGTGAGAGTTGGAGAAGGTCCGTGTACCACACCCTTCTCAGCCAATCCGGAGCTATTAAAATGACTTGAGCCCGTTTTGTTGAATCTTCCTCAGAACCCGAGGAATCAAGGATATGGGGGAAACGCGTAAAGTAACTGGCCGCACCAAGACATCCCCGCCCACCATCGTAGATCCACTGCAGCGTCTCTGGAGATTGTTATCGACTCTTCAAGATCCCCTCTCTATTGAAACCACTGCTTGCGGAGGCACCATTGGAGAGCCCTAATGTGCCAATGCGCATGAGTGACCAACAGACTGCAAGAAGCAAACAGACCAAGCAGACGTAGGACCTTGAGGACTGGAACAACTACTCCTTTTTGAAACATTGGAATCCATGCCTGAATGTTCTAGATCCGCTGAGGCGGAGAATACGCCCGATTTAATGTTGCATCCAGTACTGCCCCTATGAACAGGAGGCGTTGAGAGGAATCCAGGTGAGACTTGGGCACGTTTACAGTAAAACCCAGACTGAACAACAACTGCGTTGTCATTTGGAGGTGATGCAGCACAAGCTCTGGAGACTTAGCTTTGATCAGCCAGTCGTCCAGCTAAGGGAATACCGATACTCCCTTCCTTCCGAGATCCGCTGCAACCACTGCCATCACCTTCGTAAAGACTCGAGGTGCGGAAGTAAGACCAAAAGGAAGGACCGCAAACTGGCAGTGTTGCGACCCCACCACAAACCGGAGACACTTCCTGTGTGACTTGAGTATGGGGATATAAAAGTAAGCATCCTGCAAGCCTACCAACACCATCCAATCCTCTCTGTTCAATGCCAAAAGCACCTGCGCTACAGTCAGCATCTTGAATTTCTCCTGTTTGAGGAACCAAGTCAAGATCCTCAGATCCAGGATAGGTCTCAATCGACCATCCTTCTTGGGAATCAGGAAATACCTTGAATAGTATCTCTGCCCCCTTTCCTGCTCTGGAACCAACTCCACTGTGCCTTTTGATAAAAGGACCTGAACCTCCTGCTGAAGTAACAAGACATGATCCTCTGAACAAAACGAAGGACTGGGAGGGTAGCAAGGGGGAAACTAGAGAAAGGGAAGGGCATACCCTTTCCCCACAATATTCAGTACCCAGGAGTCAGATGTGACTAACTCCCACTCGTGGAGAAAATGAAATAACCTTCCCCCTACAGGAGAAGCAGGTCTTAAAATGGATGGAAAACTAGGGCTGCTTTCCTTGTTGTGCTCCCCCAGAGGAAGAAGATGAGGCAGGGTGCTGTTGGGTGGCTCCTCACGTTCTAAACCTCCCCGTCCTCTAAAGGACCTATATGAAAGGTTGGCAGACTGTTGAGTCGTAGATTGAGGCCTCCCACAATAAGCGGCTCCACGGCCAAACTGCCCTAAACCTCCAAAAGGACCTGAAAGGAGTAGATGTGGAAGCCTGCAGTCCCAAAGACTTCGCCGTGGCCCTACTATCTTTAAAGTGCTCGAAGGCAGAGTCTGCTTTGGCCCAAACAACTTTTCTCCATCTATTGAAAACCCAGAAGACCTTAGCCACGCATGTCTCCTAGTGGCGACTGAAGTACCCGTCGCCCTGCCCACTGAGTCTGTAGTATCCAGACCAGACTGGATGATCTGTTTGGCCGCAGCTTGGGTGCCCAACAGGAGTTCATGGAACTGTCCCTGCATATCCTGCGGCAAGTTAGGCACTACAGCCCTAGCCGTGTCCATCAGGGCGTGCACATATCTACCCAACACACAGGTAGCATTAACTGACTTTAGGCCATACTGCAGGATGAAAAAGTCTTCTTAGCTGTCTGCTCCATCCTCTTGGACTCGCTGTCTGATGAATTAACAGGAAAGGAGCCTGGTGCAGAACGAGCCGAACAATAAGCCTGGACCACCAAGCTCTCCGGAGTCGGATGTTGTGACAAAAATCCTGGATCTCCCAGAGCAACCCTGTACCTTCTTGCAACAGTTCTGGACACAGCTGGTGATGTAACAGACTTTCTCCAGATCTTTAAGATAGTCTCTATAAGAGCATCATTGAATGGGAGCAAGGGCTCCGCTGAAGCAGAAGAAAGATGTAAGACTTCAGTCAAAATGTTAGTTTTAACTTCAGCAGCTGGCAATGGAAGGTCCAAAAATTCTGCAGCTTTCTTGATAACCGAGTGGAAGGAAGCCGCCTCTTCCGTAAACTCCCCTAGGGGATCCCACTCAGGGGAAGTGTCCAGCCCACTAGCAGAGTCTACGCCCTGAAATTCTCCCAAAGACTCAGCAATCTCTCCTTCCTCCATCAATTGACTTTGGTACTCTTGCTCTTCCAAGAGCCTCAACGCTCTCCTCCGTGACCTCAACCTGGTCTCCAACCTAGGCGTCGACATGGAGTTAGCCGACGTCAGCTTCAAAACCGATGAGCGTGGACCGGGAGAAGAAGGAGATGCACTTCGTCCCAACCGGGATCCATCCGACACCGGAGTTGACTCCATCGACGCCGTCAGCATATGAGGCGCTGTCATCGGCGGCGTCTGTCTAAGCGTCGATGTCATCGGCGCCAGAGGCCTATGAGGCTATGTCATCGGCGCCAAACCGGCATCCTCAGCCTGATAAAAAGGCATGAACGGAGCAGATTTGTATGGTGCTGGAGAGCCCAAGGAGAATGCCGAAGGACCCGTGGGACCAGCCAGTGCACCAGCAGGGGCCTCAGCCTTATTAAAGATAGTGAACATGGCATTCAGAAATGCCCCGGATCCGCTGCCCGAGTCGAGTTG
This sequence comes from Pleurodeles waltl, assembly GCF_031143425.1. NCBI lineage: Eukaryota > Metazoa > Chordata > Amphibia > Caudata > Salamandridae > Pleurodeles > Pleurodeles waltl. The sequence goes on from NC_090438.1 coordinate 714,643,181, forward strand.
GATCTTCATGCGGTGCCTGGGTCGGATCTGGAACATGTGGCACCGACTCTTGAGCCCCAGGTGAAAAGTGAGGACCCGCTGGAGACTCAACCACCTCAATGAGCAATGGCACCGACGAAGCATGTGGACTTTGAGGCTGGGGAGTTATAGTGGGACTAACCTCCCACGTCGTACAATGCCTTCTGGATGGAGATCGAGATCGACCTCTAGAAGAATGATGTTGAGAGTCGTGTCGGCGCCTCTTCTTATAAGACTTATTGGATGACGAGTCTCTAGTCTTAGACCTCCGATGACTTCTGTGTCCTTTCTTCACCTTAGCTAAAAAGAGTTTAGTTTTGCTCTCCTTCAGCGCCTTCGGATTCATCCTTTGGTAGGACACGCAGTCTCCTACATCTTGGTCCGAACTGAAACAACATAAGCAATCCTCGTGAGTGTCAGTGACAGACATACAACCGCCACACTCCCGACAAGGTTTAAAGCCTGACTTTTTAGGAGGAAACATTGTAACAAAGTACAATAAGACATCATCGAAACAGTAGCTTCGAGAGATAAGAGAAAACCGCTAGTGTCGAAGGCACGGAAAAAAGGGAACGGACGTCAGCACGCCGAAGAGGACCTCTTATTGCCATGGTGATGACCGACGGAGTCGCGTGCGGAGCCGTGCAATTGTGACATCCTCGTCGACATGGAGAGCTGGGAAGAAAATTTTCCGTCGAATGCTGGTGCATTGGGAGAATTCATAAGGTGAGGAATCCACAGGTAGTTGTATCCATCAGAACATCGTCGTGTTTAGCTGGTTTGAAAACCTGCCAAATCTTTATCTGGTTCTCTAGCATCCAATCTCCTATTTTTTATATAGAAGAGGCTAGTTATTTGCTGCACTCATTGTTTATTTTTAATTTATCACCCTGCCTTCTCCCTCTCAAGAATGACCGCATAATGCACAGTACCATTGGCGCTCAAATTTGTACAGTCTGTTCGCACTAAGGATGTAATTCCAATCCTAAATCCCCCAAAGCTGCCTCTTTTGGGTTGAAGCTTGTTTTGTTATCAAGGTAATGTTTTTTTCTCTGTCCTTTAAAATGCACCTCTAACAGGTTGAGGAAGGAGACTCTAGTGTTCCGACTTGTGTAACCTCATCTTTTAAGTTCCTGTAGTGAAGGGCAAGGCCATTCCGTTACCATAAACTCCCCTAATGACAAGTTAGCTTGCCACATACATTTTGTGGGAAGTGTGAAGTGTTATTTGTGCGAGGATTAACTTGCACGTTGTTGTGCTTAAGAGCACATTAAGTTTTCAGAACAGTGCATCCCGTTCGGACACAGCTTACAAAATGTCAGCACAAAGCGTCTTTAACTATAGGAAGGCACTTACATTTTCTTCATCATTGTATAGAGCTGTGATACCCTGTCCTTCACAATTCTTGTTTCACTCTTCCTCATTAAAAGTTCACTTTTGTCACGGCTGATCTTGTAGAGCTCCTTGCTCAGTGGTATTTTGTGGCAGGAAAGAACCACATTATGAGGCAGGGTTGAGCAAATTATGTGGCAAAAAATCCACTTATCCATTTACAATGCCAATAGATTTAACTCTTGCAAATAAAGACCTATTGCATTGCAGATGCTTTTTTTTTCTACATTAGATTAGCCCTCAGCTTTCTTTGATTTGTTGGCTGGTATGGGTAGGATAAAGTGTGGTAATTTGGCAAAGCACGCCAAAGAGACAGAAGCATGGCACAAACAGAGGGCGACAGAATACAGAAGCCCTATTACTGAAGGTCGAATGTCGACGGAAAAAGTACATGGGGTAAAACAGTGGATAACAGTGAAGTCTGATTGAGCAAGAAACCGGATAAGGTGGGAATGGATGAGGTGAGACTGGATCAAGGATGACGCAATGGATGGAGAATGAGAAAAAGGTGGAAAATAGAATTGTATGTATTTGAGTCGCAATGCGTTTCCCAAACTAATTAATTTCTAATCAGAAGGAAGAAATCAGAAGACAGTGGTCAGATGCTTTGAGACGTGACAGGAGTAGGTCGGATTAGTATCGTATGGTGATAAAGAAAGAGAAGTACCAGCTTTGGATAAATAAAATAACTCATAGGGCATATGATATTTCAGAAAAAGTACTACAATCTGGTTTGGAGTAACAGATGGGGTTATAAAAACACTGGAAAGAGAAAACAAGGATGTAATGACATTGTTTCTAGCGTTGGTTGTATACTGCTCTATGATAATTGAGTATTTGATTATATCAATGAGAAATTATACAGAATTTGAATAAATTATGGCACGTTGAAATGTGGTTGAATGAAAGGTATTGTTAAGGACACAGCACTCTATCATTCTGAGGAGAGGCATTCCTTTCTAGGTATTTATTATTTAGTTTGTTTGGCATCCATCAGTACATGTTTGTCCCCACAAAATGTGTGGCGCTTTCAAAAACTGTATAACGCCGTTTCCCCTTTAAATGTTGGGTGAATAACTAATTTCTTGAGCATAGGGTGCCTTGTGCTATTGGGACTTTCGCAATGAAGTCCAAGGCCCTCATTATGAGCGGCCCATTTCATGCTGGTATAGTCAGTAACGCCTACTTTTACGTAAAGGTGGACTCAACTTGTACCAATAAAAGGCTGGATTTAGGAACACAATATTTAAAAAAAATGTGTATTTGCTCTCTAAAATCTGTTCACCTTTGTGTAATAGTACCCAACAACAGTGTAATATTACACTTGTGTAAATCCTACTGCAGGGGTGAGCGAAGGATCTTTCGTGGTGAGGACGGTCTGGAAAGTTTCACCTCACTCATCCTCCTGCGTGTTCGTCAGGATTCATAAACCAGTTTCTGCTGCATTCCTAAACCGAGAAGCGTTTGATGATTTATTCCTGAATAGAGGAGGAGTTCCCAAGGATTAAATGGGCTGGGAAACTATCCTCTGGCATGAAGACAAAAAAAACTGTTCAAATTTACACAGGCAAGACATTTTTGCATTTGTAATTTTACAGTATACGCAATTACACATGTAGATTGACTGTGCACAAGAGAAAATCGGAACTCACAAAAGGTACTGAGATGTACTCCTGGAAACCTGCAACTAATTCAGGTTTACTAGAATACCCCTAAGTGAATTCCTAAAATTTGGAAATCTGCATTACATATCTGAAGTGATAAACCAGCAGATACAGATGTCTTACCTGTTTTTCAGCTACAGCCCGAAGTGATAAATTGGTATAGTTATACAAATTTCCCAATTTATCCTCACATGTTGGTAACGGCAATAATTGCCAAAGCCAAAAAGATGCAAACACATGCAACACAGATATGTTTCCATTGAATAGCACATTAAAACCACACCTATCAGTTTTGCCAATATATGGTAATTGTAATATGGCAGAGGTCGTGCTGTTGGAGGTATCCGTGGTGGTATCTGTGATGGTGGTAATATTGGTACTGGTATGGTACTTGTGGCTTTGTGGTATTGTTGGTGGTGTGGCATGAAGGTGGCATTGGTAGTGGTGGTAGTATTGCATCAATGGCTCACGTATTGGTTCTGGTATTGTAGGCGATGTTGGCACTGGTAGTGGCAATCATATTGTTGGTGTGTGGTATTGTTGTTCTTGGGGGTATTTGTACTGGTGGCACTTGTGGCATTTTTGGCAGCGGCAGAATTGCGGGTATAAGATAAATTAATTTGACAAAATGTGTGATGGCTAAGCATAATTTCCCTCGTAAATTGTAATGCAAGCACGTCATAAGAGGTGGAATAATGCACAATAATAAGCACGAGGATAGAAAGAGATAACCCACTGGGTGATGCCAAATTCCAGTCTGCAAATATTTTAAACAACTAATAAAGGTCAAGCAAACAACTAAAGCTTTCACTAGGCTGACCTAAAAAAAACTGGTGAAGTGCCACAATTGCATCCAAAATAGCTGAAAAGTGAAATTTGGTCAACTAATGCCGAAGCAATTTTACAACAAGGAAAGCACTGGGCAATAGGTCTGGCATCAAGGTGCAAACACATGAAAAATACAGGCATTCTCAAATACTGTTTACATGTGCGGAGTGCACCAATTTTGTTTATCACCTTAAAGCATACCCTACTGGCTTTGTCAACACTGGATAAAAGAAGCAAACATGGATTATGTTCTGTATTTAATGCATATAGGAGATAAAGAGTGTCATACAGTCTGATAATTGAGTGAACCTTTCATAAGTAAAACAGTCACCTGAGCATTCCAATAGAAGCACTTCCTGGAAGGCGGAATAATACACCAAACAGCCAAGAGCTTGAGGTGAGAGAAAGCAATGGGTGGTGTCAGAGTTCACTTTATGTATATTTGAAAGCACTGGCACCAATAAATCTGCAACCGCTGCACTATTACGACAATCCATTAACGTAACTAAGAATTGGCACTTTCGATTTATACAATGTAGCATATTTGCTGGCCTAGCAAAGGCGGTATGTAATCAGCTACAGGTCAAACAAGAATTTGCAATGCACTAGGGTCTTGCATTTGTCGGAGTTACAGCTGTTCACAGTTGTAAACTCCCAACCGGATTTTTCTTGCATAAAAAAACAAAAAAAATGCACGATCACGCTGCTACAGTCGGCAAAAGTGCAATTAACTGAGTAACAAGGTCGATAGTATGCGAATCGCTGGACTTCTGCCTAGCGAGATCATGCTGCGAAAACAGAGGAAAAGTAGTCCACAAAACCAGCGAGCCTCGCATGTTTTCTGTACTTGGTCGCTGCGCTCGAGGAGGGCTAACCACCGGAAAAGGCATGACGTATGCGTGCCTTCCACTAATCATAAGAAGCGGATTCTAACAGGCAAGCCAACTTGCCAATGAAAGACACTGACGTGACGTCGACGGGGCTCCAAGCCCTTTTCTAATACCTAAAGCGTCTCGCTAGCGATACGCCTGCGCGAGTGCATGAGACGCAAGCTCGACCCTAAAAACAACGGAGTTCCAATCTGTTTCCCTACTGAACCACATTGTACATTGCTGGTTAAATAATTTGATTTAATCAGTGTTAGTTTCCATTCTTAAAAACACGAGTGTTTAGAAGGAGTCTAAACCGCTCTATGAAGCATTATACAACAAGCATTTACAATGCAACGGGTCTCGCGTTTGCTCATGTTAGAGCTGATCGCGTTGTAAACTCTTAACCCGACTTTTCCCCTATCGGGCAAAAGTGCATTTATGTACGTGACCCGAAAAAGTGAAATCAAGTATGTAAAGCGCCCGACTTCTGCCAAGCGAAATCGCGCTCGTAAATTAGAGAAAAAAAGTCCACGAGCCCGATGGAAACCAGCGAGCCTCGCATGTTTTCTGTACTTGGTCGCTGCGCTCGAGGAGGGCTAGCCACCGGAAAAGGCATGACACATGCGTGCCTTCGACTAGTGAAAGCAAGCAGATTTTATTAGGGAAGCCCACCAACCAATAAAAAACACTGACGTGAAGTTGACAGGGCTCCGAGCCCTTTTCTAAATACAAAAGAGTCTTGCTGCGAAACGCATGCGCGACCCTAAAAACGGTTTCCATTTACTTGAATTATGTGGCATTTTCAGATTGTTACATTTAGTTTCTCTATAGGCAGAACCCAGTGGAAGCACTGAAGCACTGTGGTTTTCAAGCATTAATACTCCCAACGAGGTGCTTTTAATGCACTCTCAGGTATAAAACCGAACTGCTAAATGTCACATCCCTCATGAGGCATATCAGGTAACTACAAAATGTATTCAATATATTCTGGTTTTAGTTTACGCACATTATTCGGAAATTATAAACCAATAATCTATCATTCTAGTATAGGAAGAGTCAAACTGAATGAGGTTTAAATAAAGTCTCCAGTAGCATAGCTCTTTTATCTGGACTACTGGCATTTGTGTCCTCATAAAGGCCTAGTCCGATTTAATATACAGATACAACTACAGAATTCTACTGCCTAGCCTTGCTGCCTGCTTAGTCAACGTCAGAGCTCCAAAGATTGCTCTCTAAGTGAGAAATGTCTACGTTTTACCTTTCTTACAGGTGTACAACTGGACAATCCATGGTCGCGTGACTACTAATTTGCTGACAGATTTTATAGCACTTGCTACGTTGAAAACATCTGTGGAATTGTTGATATTATGGTTAACTTGTAAAATGAAGCTTCCTGTAAAAAAGAATAGAAGGCCATGTAGTTTTTCCAAAAAAGTTGCTGGAAATGTCGTCAAGTTGCCAAAACAGACATACAAACATAAAATAAAGTGGTTTCAGGACCGCTGTTCATAAAGAAAAGTGGTCAGAAACAGCAAACGCGGCATACCGTGTGTTTGCAATGCTGTCCAAAGGGAACCAGAGCGGATACCATTAGAGCTGATCTGAACCTTCACGTTCTCATCTCACTGCTGACACAAATGTCCTTCAAGCTGCGGAGTTATGGCCCCTGTGTCCAACATCATTACCACAAGAACCAAAGAATCATAAATAAATGTGTTCTGATTAGAGGTTAATACAAGCAGCGGGCTTATAGTATTATGGTGCTGAATTTGCTCTTTGACAGTCGCTGACATTAGGGGCCCCTCATGGCCGCCATACCATACCGGCATTATGGAGTGATTTTTACTTTACTGCCTTTTCCATCAGATCATCCCTTTCCTTTCACACACAAGGTTAATTCACTCTTTGATCACATTATTTCCGCGCAGCTCTTGGACAATATAAAATTCAGAGTGGACAGCTCAATCCCTCTTCCATCTCAGATTTGATTGTTATGGTATTGCCTGGCGTCCCTCTGAGGCCTCCAGCAGCCATTCCCGCGCTTTATGACACTTAAATGGCCGGGCTACAATTTCTCCATCTTTTCGCAAAATGCTGTTAATAACTCATTTCCAAGGAGGCCCTGCTTTATGCCTTGGCATTAGCGGATTTTTTATTAGGTGCCAGGCCAGGTGACACACAACCCCAGTAACCAAAGAGTTAATTAATCAGTTGGAATTTATTGCCTTTTACACTGCACTCAGTGTGGCAGTCCCTAAGAGAAACAGATACCATATTTACGGCCCAGCCAAAATATTCAGTAATATAGTCTGCATACTGACCCACTCCATCAGTGTGTGGATGGCGTATTGTGGGAGCAGCCATTCGTCAACTGTGATGGATGTGCAATCTTTTTCTCTTATTCTGAGATTCCAATAAATATTGAAATAATAATTTATTGATCACCCTGCAATATAAATGCGTAGTAAAGTCACCCCAGATCTTTGCATAGTAATGCGCTTTGAAACCTCTTGGCATTCCTAGGGCACGGGATGGAGGCTGTAACTCTGGTCTCGCTTCATTACACAGAAAATTGAATTTAAAATTAATAAAAAATGGAGGTATCTCGAAGGGAGCTTTCAGAGTTATGGAGACATGTAAACTACAACAAAAGGTATGGTTACCTCGACTATAACTGTATTAAGCAGAAGCATATACAGATAATGTATACATCTTACAAAACATAATAAAGAGAACCCTGATGGCAGCCAGGCATGGGCAGCCATTGTGAATGAACGTGCTATCAGTCGGAGTCATCTAAAAACAATTCTTCTGCTGTCTGCCTATCAGTCAATGCTTGCATGCCAACACTACACTGTCCCTTAACGCTTGTACACGTAAATATGATTCGTTGTTAAAATGGGCATATTTAAGGGCATCACATGCATGTAACAAAAGAGGCTAAGCTGGTATACCATTACATTACCATATAATGCTGGGAGGTCGTCTGCCCTGCCCTACGTTCTCTAGGGATGTCATTTAGTGGTAGCCAGGGACAGTAACTGCTTTCTATGGCTTGCTTTTTGGCAACCCTCACACTTTCATTCCTACTCCAGAGTAAGGGGAGAACACTTTTTATGGGACCAAATGGTGCACAATGTGACTTCCACTACACTTGGTATTTTAGTGAACTGATGTTCATGATCTACAGATGTTTAGCATCCGATCTATCAACATCCCAAATCCAGAAAGTTCAAAGAATAAAGATTCAGGCTGCTACATTGTGCCTCAGACTCGAATAAGATAGGCCCTTTTCTCTGATGCTAAAGTGCTTTCATGGGCTATTTCTTCAGCAGAAGCTCAAGTTCACGGTGCTATGTGTCATGCAGAGCACATTCAGTGGAAAATGCTCGCTCTGTCTGTAGAACATAGCCACACAATTTCACCACAAGCGAATCTTGAGATCATTTAATGCATCACACTTCTGTCCAAAAAGGGCCATAACAAAGCACATTGAAACATGTAATAAAGTCTTGGGCCTTCACCTATGGAATCAACGTGATCCAGGCTGAACTATCCTCAATTTCGAAAACACCTTAATACTTCATTCTTCAGAGAGGCCTTAAACACATTTCTACTTCACTGGACTATCTCCATCATAGGGACCAGAAGCAAATTCCCATTATGTTCTCCGGGACAGACAGGGCTCCCTCGCTTTGCTGTCCGTCTTGACCACACCGTTCACCCATGTCATCTCAATTCACTCCTTCACTGGAGAATTATTTTGTTTCTAATTGACAGTAACCATCGCCTAGTGCTGTAAAGCGGCCTTAAGGTGGCATGCCAACATTAAATAAAATTCCTTAAAAAATAAATAAACTTTTAGAGTTTAGAAATAAGGAGCTTGAACTATACTTTACAGAAAGCTTAAAGGATACGTGCTGCAATTTGTAAATAAATATTAGCAGGCCTGCATATGTTATATCTGTCCTACTCCTCTTCCTTCCCTGAGTCTTCCTATTGAAACCAAGTCATCAACCACCCTCTGTGCGCAACTAGTAGTTCCTAATATCATTTACTTAAAATATTTCTTGTGATTTTTTTGGGCATATCATTGTTGCTACTTTTAGCTTACAAACACCTTTGATAGTCAATAATGACTTCATACATGCTGGTTCGCTTCATTTTATCTTAGAATATTAAATGGATAGTGTTAGAAATTGGGTCTCTAGTTGGCAGAGGTATGCACCCTGTCTAAGTAGGGACCACAATCCTAGTCAGGATAAGTCACAATGCAATCTAAATTATCCCGTGCTCACCCTCCGGGAGCTTGGCACAGAGCAGGCAGGCTTAACTTAGAAGGCAATCTGTAAAGTATTTGTGCAATACGTCATACAGTAACACAGTGAAAACACCACAAAAAGTACACCAAACCGGCTTAGGAAAATAGATAATATTTATCTGAATAAAATAAGAGCAAAACAACAAAAATTCAATATGCACAAGTCAAGATAACACCTTTAAAAGGTTGAAATGAGTCTCAATCCTTAAGAATTAGTGGTTGTACCCTTTTGGCACACAGTACCTGAGATGCGTCAAAAATAACGCAGTGGGGTCGCAGAGGAGGAGATGCGTCAAAAAGTAAAGCAATGTGTTGATCTTTCTTGCGTGGAAAAGGCGATGCATTGATTCTTTCCACGCTGCTAGGCGATGTGTCGTTTCTTTCCACGCTGCTAGGCGATAAGTCGGTTTCTGGGAATGCAGCCTTGGTTCTTCAATGCGATTCAGGGATATTTTGATGCCCAGGGATGATGTGTGGAAAATCCAGAATGCACTGAGAAGAGGCAACAAGCACTGCGTCAATCCGGTAGGTGATGCAGTGATTTTTCAGCCGCGAGAGGGGTGCTGCGTTGATCTGGCAGGCATTGCCTCAAATTCCGACGCGCTGGATCCTTTCTTTTTGGTGAGGTCTTTGATAGCCCTGAGACCTCAGAACAGGAGGCAAGCTCAATCCAAGCTCTTGGAGAGCACTTAAGGAGAAAGGAAGAGTCCTTCCAGCAGAGTCAGGGATCAGCAGACAGCAGGGCAACAAGAAGGCCAGCAGTCCTTCCAGCAAAGCAGTCCAGAGGAGTCCTTTGAGCAGCCAGGCATTCCCTCTGACAGAGTCCAGTTGTAGGTCCAGAAGTGTCTGATTTGGTGGGGCCACAGGCCCAGATTATACACCCGAATGTGCTTTTGAAGTGGAGGAAACTTCAAAGAGTGGTTTTGAGGTGCACAAGAAGCCCTGTCTGCCAGAAGTCATGTGGAGGGTTAACAGACCTTTGTGTGAGGGCAGGTCACTGGCCTTTGAAGTGTAAGTGAGAGCCCCTCCACCCTTCCTGCCCAGGGAAACCCATCTGTATGCAGATGAATATAGATGCAGCTGAGTGTCCTGTGTAATGGCTGTCTGGGTGGAATGCACAAGGGGAGATGTCAACCATCATAGACCAGATGTGGACTGGAGACAGGCTGTAAGGCACAGAGAGCAGTAAGTGCACAGAAATGCCTACTTTCTAAAAGTGGCATGTCTGTAATGGTAATGTAGAACCCAACTTCATCAGTAAATAGGATTTCTCACTACCATTTCAACCATACCAAATATGACAAGCCTATTCCTCTCAGATGAGAAATTACCACTTAAAAGCATATAAGGGAATCTCTAATGCTGGCCAACGAGAGGATCAGGCTTCACAGAAGTGAAAAACTACTTTGTCAGTTTAAAAACCAGAATAGGTAAAACATTCAAGTACATGTCCTGCCTTTCAATTAAATAGCACCCTGCCCTATGGGTTACCTAGGGCCTACATTATGGGTGACTTATATGGAAGAAAAAGGGAAATTAAGACTTGGCAAATAGCTTTAAATGCCAAGTCTAAGTGGCAGTGAAACTGCACACACAGGCCTAGCAATGACAGATCTGAGACATGGCAAAGCGGCTACTTAGGTGGGTGGCACAATCAGTGCTGCAGTTCCAATAGTAGCATTTAATGTACAGGCCCTGGGCAAATCTAGTGCACTTTAGAAGGGACTTACAGGTAAAGTAAATATGCCAATGCTGTATGAGTCAATCTTAGCATGTGTAGGGGAGAGAGCACACGCACTTTAGCACTGGTCAGCAGCTGTAAAGTGTGCAGAGTCCTAAAACCAGCAAAAAGGAGATCAGAAAAATGGGAGGCAGGCAAACAGTTGGGGTAAGACCACTCTAAGGCTTTCAGGACTAACAGATAATTTACTGTAACACAAAATCTACCTAAAATGACTACAGAACACTTTACAACAGAAAATGCTAAAAGTAATAAGACCTAAAAGAAACTTTTGCACATGACGTTTACAGTAGGTTTTGGTGAATTTTATAACTGATTGAATGAGGGTGAGAACAGAGGTAAAAAGCATTTGACATACATACGAGTTTTGTCTTGAATTGAGACAACTGTTCAAACATCACTGCTGCTGTCCATAAAATGGTGCCTTACAGACAATAGCAGTGCAAGCTATTCTCCACCTCAGATCTGCTGCATCATGGGAACTTTGACTAAGTACAGGTACACTACGTGCAGCAACATAATGAGCACTCCTGTGCACATATGGGGTACTGCACATGCAGCAGGAGTGTAAGGGTCCTTATTGACTCAGGAGAGGTGCTACAAGGCAGCAGCTGTGAAAACCTATCCCAGGCACCAAACAGGTAAAACATGGACAGCAGTAGTTACATACCTACTCCACATTTTAAAGTGAGTGTCTAGTGGGTGCAGTACCTCACACAGTAAGTCCCATGTGTATTTATTTTAATGGTTTCAGCCATAGCCACAACATAAAACACATTTGCAATACTTATGTAAAAAAGATCCAAAACACTTAAAACCAGGAAAAACACAAAAAAATACATTTAACATTTAAAAAGAAGCAAGTTAAAATGTTCATAATACGTTATGTGGTATCCATCTGGTATACCTGACCCCATATATCCCCAATAAGCATGTAGACCATAAACAAAGAAGCGGATGACATGAAAATCAGAACTACATTTGTTTGATAGCAAAATTGTAGTGGATCAAAATGTGATCTACTGCAGTAGCTCTTGAATAAATGAAGAAGCCCAATAAGCACAAAATATCTTTCCCTCCCTACCCAGTCGCAAAAACATTACTTGCTAATTGTGCGTCCCACTTTGCTCTGTATATTCTTGTCGAGAAAATCCCAATCTAGGTTTAATGTACAAGGAAAGACATAATTTGGGATGCAACTGACCCCAATTAGTCTAAGACACAAAGGTCTCTATAACCAGATGTTAAGGTAACCAGTTTAGTTTCATTCTCTATTGTATTAGATTTGTATGAATAATATGCCACCGTCACAGTCCTAGTAGCATCAGGACCAATAAGATCTTGGTTATCCCAAAGGTAACTAAGTCCTATATCTGTCAGCAGTCCTATCACATATTTAACCAACAGAAAGTGTTGGGTCATTTTAAAGCGGTCTCTTCTAATAGAAGTCTTAAATATCAGGCTCTGCCTGGCTCCTCCCGCACTTGAGCCCTTAACTGTACCCAGGCCCAGTTCAAGCGCAGACTCAATGCTCTCTGCCGCGACCTCCTCTTTCTCTCTCCTCAACCCCTTGTGCTCGCTCTCTTGCCTGCTTTCTCTCTTGTTTCACCACTTTCTCTGCTTCTTTGCCTTTTGACCTCCTCCCACCACTTGTTCTTTTGCCTCTGATCTTTGCTCAGGGTTCTTTGCCACTGTGCCTCTTGCGCACTCTGTCGAGCTTTTTCCTCTTTCTTGAATTCTCACTCTCTTTTGATTATTTACGCAGTCACTCTTGGCCATTTTCCTTTGCCTACACCCTTCAACTTTGCCACTCTTCTGCACCTCTCACACACTCTCTTTACCATTTTCTGTCTGTGCATCTAACACTTACCTTTCATGCTTGCTTTTTTTTCTTGAACCTCCGATTTGTTCTTGCCTCCCTGGCCTCTTCTTTGGCCTCTTGTTCTTATTTTTCCCCTTTTTGCTCTTTCACTCCTTACCTCCTCCTTCTACGTTCATTTCCAACTCTTTTTGCTCCCCCTTCACCTTCCCGCCTCCTCTCCCATGTTGCACCTGCAACCTGGTCCTCTCTAAGCCCCACCTACCACACACCCTAAGCTTCTGCCACTCCAGCTTGGTGGCTGCGCTGTAGATGCCCCCCGCTGGTGTGCAAAAGGCAAGCCCATCTGCGCCCATTCGCACCCAACTAATGCCAAAACCACTGACCCTCCTCCTACCCACCATTGATATTGCACTGCTTCTCTCCTCATTCCGAACACCGGGCGCACCTCCCAAAGCTGCTGCTTACCCTTACCAGTCGATGCCAAAGGTGTTTTCTCCAGCTCCGCCTGCCACTTCTCTTGTATCCTCCCACACCCAAAGATTACCCCAAAGGTATCACACGAAACACACACCTCACACACAATCACAGTAACCCAACCCATGCCACTTCCTGCCTCCACATCTGCTTATTCTGCCTCCTCCTTAACACCCTCTCAGTCGTCAAACACACCACCAAAATCTGGAACCTGATGCACAACCACTCTCCGGACATCCTCTTCCTGACCGAAACCTGGCTGATTCCCACATCAGCTCCCAACATCACCACAGCTATCCCAACCGGATACAAGATTTCAGATAGAGCAGTACTAACAGAAACAGAGAGGGACACACTATCATCTTCAAAGACTATATATCCAGTGCTCCACGATGTGGCAAGCACCAACAATAACATCAAACACCTAATTTTCCAACTTCACATCACCATTGATTACACCCTGAGCAGCACCCTCACCTACTGACCCCAGAGCCAATTTTAAAAGCACAAGTACAAACTTTGTACCTCTTGATATTCGACTCCACCACGGTCCTCCTCCTCGGCAACCTCAACTACAACCTGGAGATTCTCGATGACCCAAACATGACCAACCTCCTGCAAGACTTAAACATCAGATTCACTCAATAAGTGGATGACCCCATGTACATCACTGGGCACCTACTGGACCAAATCTTTACCAGCTTCAGTTAAATCTGACTTGATAAGCCAGATGGGGGCTGCGAACTACGTAGTGAAATTAGCGCTGCTTATATACCCAGGAAATTAAAAGAGCTCAATTTCTCTTGTGGTAGCTGAGTTACAGAAAAAGTTTTTCTAGGGAGCAAAGCAGATTTCATAAACATACCTTTTGTATTTGACACATTAATAGTTAGCATCTTTGCACAATAAAAGCTAGCAAATGTATAAATCAGCTTATGCTTTGAAGATTCTATTACAGACAGTAAACCAGCATCATGAGGCTACAGTAAAATTTGCACATTGGTATCAAGCAAATATGCAACATCAAAATTAAGTTGCAAGTAAGCAGCAACATTATTCACAAATTAGTTAAACAACAGAGAGGCATGTGAACAGCTATACCACCCCTTTACTGGTATCTCAAGGGCATCACTTCATGCCCTCAATGGTCCATTACAGACACCAGCCGTGGTTGCATTTTGGAAACCTTTTATCTCTGAAAGTAGGGGATGTTCAATTCCCATTTGCTGCAACAGAGTCTAAAGCTTGGGTCTTTTGACCAGATCAAAAGCTGCTTTTAGATCCAAAAATGTAAAGAAACACGAAGCTTTCTTGAAGTAGACATTTTTTGTCGGACAGCATATAGTGGAAAACCTGGTCTACAGTCCCCATTCCGTTTCTAAAACCAGCTTGTCAATTCTTGAGGATACAATTTGCATTAACCCAACCTTGTGGACTATTAAGAAGCACTCAGAGTCATATTTCTCCTGCTCAGCCCAGCCCAGCCCAGACCAGCCGTGAAATTGGTCTGTAATTTGCTGGATCTCTATAACTCCCTTTCTTATGCAAAAGGCCTTGTAATGGTTGACTGTTATGACAGAGGAATAAACTTTTGTGTGAACGCTCAAAGACAGTAATCTGCTTGATAGAAATCTGTTGGTACCAAATCAGAACCATATGCTCTATTAGCCTTCTGAGCACTGATGGCCCTCATCACTTCAGGGAATAATACAACCGGGTTTTACGATATATGGTTCTTGCGCATTAAGCCAACCAGTGCTGACTGATCCAATTCACCACTTACAAATTTTGGAAGTGACACACCCAGATATTTGCTCCAATATGATGTTTTATCTTTCTTCCCCCACATTATATCTGGAAGCTACTAAGTCAGACAAACCTTTAGCATTTTGTTTTCCTTTACAACTTCATATAAATCACTCCTTAGCCTATTTTGAGTCTGTAGCTTTTTATTCCATGTTAACTTCTTATGATTTTTCCTTAGTTCTCTAAAATGAGAATTGGCAATAGCTTTTAATCGCTTACATCCAAGAGCAAAAAGCTCACTTCTTTTTTTTTCAACCCTCCATATCAAATCAGCCTGAGGTACTTAAGGTCCTCATTGCTATAGGACATTTTGGTGTTGACCATAAATCTCTGACCATGTCAACTACTATCTTAAAAGAATCTAGAACTATATTTTGTTTGCCTTGCTTTACTCCAGAAGTGAATCTAGGAAAACCTTTATATTTTCCATTAAAAATGGGATATCCCTATGATATTTCTATCAATACCATTTTATTAACCTCATATTTGCAGACATAATCACATTCCAGGAATAGTTAAACAAGATGGAGTGCTATTGAGTGAATGCTACATGTTAATTAACTGGCCATCAATGGATAATGTTTTTTTTTTTTTTTAAATTAATCGTATATAAATTATTCTTTTCTTCATTGATGATAAGAAATGGTAGATGTCTGATTACTTGGCTGTACAAGGCATTCAATGGAATGGTATAAAAAGACCCACTAAAGGTCAGGCAGAGATGGGAGGAGGACCTAGAAAATGACATAGTAAATGGGGAGTGGGACAGAATAATACATTAGACACAAAGGGTTACCAGAACCCGAGTGGGTTTACCCAGTTTAATTTCCTACACCAAATCTACCTCACACCCGTGAAAATAGGGGATATTTATGGAGGAGACCGAAGACCTTGCCCAAGATGTCTGTCGCAACCAGCTAATTTCCGTAACCTTTCTCTACTGGCTTATTGGTCGAGAATGGTCAACAATTTAGGAGAGACCCTGGGCTGGGTTATAGAGGTGACATTCAAGATTTGTTTACTGGTTCCACAGGCCAAAGTGAAAAAAAGCAGGCAACACTTTTCTGTTACTTGCTCGGGCCAGGAGGCAGGTCATTTGGACTTTAAAATCCAAATAGGGCCCAACTTGCAGAAGATGGAAAGAAGAGGTAAAATATTAGGCTAGGGTGGAGGAGGAAGAACATTTGAGAGAAGAAGCAAGTGGGATATATAGGAGGCCCCCATATAACTTATGAAGAGAGATTCTCCAAACCTTTATAGCCTATCCTAATCGACCAGGAACCATAAAAAAGCCTCCAATAAATCCACAAAATGCACCAAAGACAATGTGGGTGGTGATCCTCTCAACTAAAACCCCACACAAATTATGGCAGACATAGTAGAGTTTCAATCTGGCAGACCCTGTTTAAGCCACTGCCGTAACCCATGTTGCCATATATATTTCCTTGTGGAGAACAATAGACAAGGACCAGTATGTGTGACTGTGGTGTTACTAGTTTGTCTGTTCATAATAAATGAACCTCAAGGCTACAATTCCTATGTATGAAAACTATCTAGATACTGAATAATGTACACACAGTAAACACTATATGTATAACGTGTACCTTATAAATAAATTTTAAAAAAGGAGGTCTTAAAGTTATTCTTTTCCCAGCACCTACCAAGGTTTCATGTTTTCCAAAATGGAAGGTGTAATTAGTATGGTTTTTAGGAAGACTGGAGCATTGTTTAACAACAACAAAATCTAAAACTTTGTCCTCTCGCTGTTTTTTTTCTAAGTGGGATTCCTGGATCAGGGACACTACCTCCAAACCACCTGCCCCCCTCAATCCAACCCTTCCTCAGTTTTCATCCCCCTGAGAACTGCATCTTCTGCTAAACATTTTGGAGGTGGAATATCAAGGTTGTCATGCAGAAATAATATATAGCAGTTTTGTTATTTCTTATCTGCCCTCTACTGCCCAGTAACACTTTAGATGCCTATGAAAAAATTCAATAGAGCTGTGACCTGGAGGAATATAAACAGTCAAAACATCCAGTATATCTTTTTTGTGCAGTGGATTGTGTCACCTGTATATGTAAAACATCAAATGGAGTCTTGCAGATAGGTAACTGCTTTATATCAAAGTGAAGTTTAGTTGAAATAAAGACCAACAAGGTCATCCTCGTCACCCCCAACTGGCCAGCCTCCGACAGCCAAACTAAATTCTGTGAACCCTTGCAGAGTAACCTCTGCTAAAGCCCACATCTCATGAAAGCAACATATTGGTTGTTATATTAAATAATTGTGATTACTGATCGACCAACTCTGAGGCTAATTCTGCAATATCCCATGAGAGGAGGAGTATGATATTAGTGTAAAAACTACTTTCTGTCAAATCAGGGGACAGGGATGGTTATTGTAAAACAAACTTCAGGGAAGGCACAGAATTTGTGTTGCTTCTGGTGCTTTTCAATAGGGTTGGACCTGTTCATGATTCATCATTGGTCAAAGTAGGCATTGGCAATATTTTTAACATCCTTTTGCTATCTCTCTAGGTAATGGTTAATTCGTTAGTCTCTGTGAGGTTTTTGTGGTTTCGTCAGGCTGTCTAAAGCCGGGATTGTTGTCTTACTTCTGACAGCATCTGAAGCTACCCGCATTCGGGGCCAATAGAATTAGGTGACAAGCCTGGCGAAGGTCATGTTTTGCCCCAAATGTCCTGCCAGGGGGATGTTGTGAGCCAAACCCAGTAGGAAGGCCTGGTAGCACAGGTGGACCAAAGCACACGTGCTGCGACAGCTTCCGGCACCTTAGGCTCACTGTACTATTCTCCGAATAGATATGGTGATTGCCAGAGGCTTCACCTGCTGCCTGGGCCGCGGCCTGTCACCCCAAACCGTCAAGAGTGGGGCACTCTTTCTGTGCTTTGCAGAATTCCTCCCTAGTTGGCCAACCTCAACTTGCCAACCAGCAAGCTCAGGCAGGTTACCCAGGGTGGCAATGTCCTCCCCAGTTGGCTCAGGGGCCTCCTCCTCTAGGACCCCGTCAACCACAGCGTGAACTTCTGGGGCATGTTTCCCGCACCCCTTGCCCCTCTTCTTTGCAGCTGTCTGGGCCATTGTTCCAGGCTTCAGACACCCCGGACTCCCTTCCCGGGCAGCCCTGGACCTTGTGGTCATGCAGACTCATTCAGGCAAACCTAACAACTTCAGGTGAGAGCTGAGCTCCACCTCCTTCTAGGTACTATGCTCAAGGTCGTTGCCTAACAGAAAATCTACAGGCATGGCAGGACTCACAGCTACTTTTAGAGTACCAGAGATTCCCCCCCCATTCAAAGGGATCGAGAGCCACCAGTAGGTGACTCTCACGATTGTCAGCAACTATGACTTGATGAAATGTATTGGGGATGACCTAATCTGTTGACACCAGCTGACCCCCCGACAGTAGTCATGCTGGCTCCTGTGTCACGCAGATCCTCCACACTTTGCCCATTGCTGGTGACCCACTGCCCATATTTGGAAGTATTTGCAAGCATGTGGGCTTTTGGCACCATTTCCTCATCTCCTAGGGACACTAGGGTTACCTCTATCTGTTCTCCAAAGCTATCTGGGACTACCTTCTCCCTGAGCGCTATGCTAGCCAACCCAGGTGCCTGCCCTACACTGGGAGCTGAGCCTTCAGTGGACACTTGGAGTCACCCTTGAAGTGACCAAACTTGGTGCACTCTAAGCATTTGGGTACAAACTTCCCTTTCTTTTTGTCAAAGAACCCTGGCTTATTTTCAGAATCAGGTTGGGACTGGTTACCACCACCCCCCTGGGAATTTAATTTGGGGGCCTTTTGAGAACTCCTTATGTTTACGTTTTTCTCCCCCTCTTTCTTCTGATGGGAACCCTGACCACCTTTGTGGGTGTCCCCTCCCAGATACCCTTTTGGACACTCGGGTGTTAACCCAGAGGTCTGCCTCCTCAGCAAGCTTCCTAGGATCAGTCAGCTTACTGTCAACTAGGTGCCGGCACAACTCTGTAAAGCAGACACTGAGCATATGCTCCTTCAGGATCAGATTATACAACCCAACATAATCATTTACTTTACTGCCCGCACCCATCCATTCAGTACCTTACTGGACACATCAAAGAAGTCTACCCAAGTTTGTGTGGAGAGTTTGGTGCTATTCCCGAACCCCTGACGGTTTCTCTCAGGGGTCAGCCCAAACTTGGCAATTAAAATGTCCTTCATGAGTGGGTATGTGTTGTGGTCCTTGGGTGGTAATGTGAGGAGTGTGTCCTTCCCAATGACTGGAAAATGTCTCCACAAACCCGCTCCCCATTGATCTTCAGAAACCCCATGGGCCTATAGTGCACTTCATACGCATCAAACCATTTATTAATGTCATCTCCCACCACGTTACTTGGAACCACATCTTTGGGCATACAAACCTTCCTTTCTCCAGCAGGTCCTGCATGTATGCTGTCATCATCACTGCTGGACTCAAAGAGCTGGATCTCAAGTCTAGGCAGTCTGAGCCTGAGTTCGTGAGCCAGAAGAAGTTTCTTCTCAGTCAAGGCCCTTTCAGCATCAGCTTACTTGGCATCTCTCTCAGCCTTCCTCTCCTCTGCCTCCATGTTTAACCTTGCAGTTGAAACGCTCTCTCCTCCCTCCTTTACTCTTAGGTCAGGTCATGGCTAGAGACGCTGCTCCCTGGTTTAGCAGAGGGCACAATTCCAGGGGTAACAACCCCCAATGCTGGTGGCAAATCCTCTGAGGGGCCATCCTCTGGCTCCTCCACCTCAAGATCCTCTTATGAACGGGCTTCTGCCCAGGACCTCAGTGCCTTTTGGTGCTCCTCCTTCCTGGAGGTACCCCGGGTAGGTACTACCATCCCCTTGCAGCACCCTTTCATCTGGCTGACAGTGTATGTCTCCAGCTTGGCTAGGTCAAAGCCTTAGCTTGTCCTTGAGACCCAGCTAGAGACATGTTTGAGGATTAGGTTAAAATATCAAGCAGGAAAAAGAATTACAGCAAAAAGAGAAAAAATATAGTTGACCTTTAACTGTAGGTAGGTAGTGTACAAGTTGCTATGGTATGTTACTGCACAAATACAAGTCCTTTTCTCATTGCTGATGTTAGAAATGGGGGTCTCTATTTGGCAGAGGTATGCACCCTTGTCCAAGTAGGGACCACAATCCTAGTCAGGGTAAGTCACACACATCCAAATTATCCTGTGCCCACCCTCTGGTAGCTTGGCACTGAGCAGTCAGGCTTAACTTAGAAGGCAATGTGTAAAGTATTTGTGCAATAAATCATGCAATAACAGTGAAAACACCACACAGGTTTAGAAAAATATAGGATATTTATCTGAGTAGATTAAGATCAAAACGATCAAGATTTGATAAGTACAAGTTAAAATATCTTTTGCAATGATAGAAAGAGTTTCAAGTCTTTAAAAAACAACAGAGGTCTCTTGTGTTCACAAAGTATCTGGTATGCGTCAAAATTACAAGCACGAAGACAGCAGAGGAGGAGATGCGTGGAAAAAGGAAGTTATGCATCACATTTCCAGATGTGCAGATGATGCGTCGATTCTTTTCCACACAGAAAGGGCTTTGTGTCGAATTCCGGCGCACAGGCTTGAATCCTCACTGCAATGCAGGGTCATTTGATTCCCAGGGACGAGGTGTGGAAATCCTGGGCTTGCAGGCCGAAGTCACAGGGACTCCGTTGATCCGGTGGGCGATGTGTCGGAGTTTGTCGCACACCAGGCGCTACGTTGATTCCGGCATGTTGTGCTTCGATTTTCACCACACAAGGAGTCCCTTTGAAGAGATGAAGTCTTTTTGGCCCTGAGACTTCAGGGACAGGAGGCAAGCTCAATCCAAGCCCTTGGAGAGCACTTCTCAGCAAAGCCAGAGGCCAGTAAGGCAGCAGGTAACAGCAAGTCAGCAGTCCTTCACAGCAAAGCAGTCCAGGCGAGTCCTTTGGGCAGCCAGGCAGCTCCTCTTGGAAGGATGCAGGGTCTGGTTCAGAGTGTCTGTCGCAGGAAGTGACTGAGTTTGCATGGTCAGAGCCCCAGTTGATATACCCAAAAGTGCCTTTGAAGTGGGGGAAACTTCAAAGAGTGGTTTTGAAGTGCACACGGTCCACTTTTAGTACAGGTCTGTCTGCCAGGGTCCCAGTAGGGGGTGCGGCAGTCCTCTGTGTGAGGGCAGGCCCTAGCCTTTGAAGTGTAAGTGTCAAGCCCCTCCACTCTTCCAGCCCAGAAAGACCCATTCAATATGCAGATGTGTGCAAGTGTGACTGAGCATCCTGTGTTTGTGGTTGTCTGGGTGAAATGCACAAGGGAGCTGTCAAACAGCCCAGCTGTGGATTGGAGACAGGCTGTAAGGCACAGATGGATTTTAAGTGCAGAAAAATGATCACTTTATAAAAGTGGCATTTCTAAAATAGTAATATAAACTCCAACCTCACCAGTCAGCAGGAGTTTGTATTAGCATTCTGGCCATACTATATATGACCTGTCTACCCCTTTCTGATAAGAATCTAGCACTCAAGCAGTATATGAGGGCAGCCCTAATGTTAACCTTTGAAAAGAGCAGGCCGCACAGCAGTGGAAAACGAATTTAGGAGTTTCCCACTATCAGAACATATAAAACACACAGGTATATGCCCTGCCTTTTACCTAACAGCGCCCTGCCTTTTACCTAACAGCACCCTGCCCTATGTTTTACCTAGGGCCTACCTTGGGGTAGACTTATATTTAGAAAAAGGGGAGTTTAAGGCTTGGCTAGAACTTTTAAATGCCAAGTCGAAGTGTCAGTGAAACTGCACATACAGGCCTTGCAATGGCAGGCCTGAGACATGGTTAAGGGGCTACTTATGTGGGTGGCACAACCAGTGCTGCAGGCCCACTAGTAGCATTCAATCTAATGGCCCTGGGCACATGTAGTGCACTTTACAATGGACTTACAAGTAGATCAAATATGCCAATTGGGTATAAATCAATGTTACCATGTCTTAAGGGAGACAGCATATGCACTCAAACACTGGTTAGCGGTGGTAAAGTGTGCAGAGTCCTAAAATCAGCACAAACAGTGTAAGAAAAATGGAGGGAGACAAACAAAAAGTTGTGGGTGACCACCCTAAGGCTGTCAGATCTAAAAAGCCTCAATGATGACATAGCAACAAGTAGGTTTAGCAGCAGTGATCTATACAATGCTTCAATAGTTGTACAACAGGGAACAAATTAATTAAATCTAAGACAAGTGTACTGGAATAGCTATCGGCCACTGATCAATTTTGGCTAACCGGAGAGTTTGGTTTGGTGGATATGTCGAGGGCCCTCATTGTAAAAACAGCTGCTAATGGATTGAGAGGTGGAACAGGCTAACTAGCCTCTGATCGCCAGCTTCAGAAACAGGCCAGTTTCCTCCAATGTATTAGTGCTTGATTCTGCTTGATGATTTAAGAGGCCTTTTTCAGGCAAGGAACTTGCGTGTTTTCCATCACTGCTGGGTTTTTGTTTCCAGAAGTATACTTTCAACTTGTCCTGTTTCCAGGTCATTTCGAAGGTTCTTATCCCGTCTTTCAAATATGGGTTAGGGACAATATCCTGCAAATTGTTCAATTACAGTAATTTAAATAGGTATTACAGATTCATCGGTTGGTGTTCAATTCCATTTTCAATAAATAGTTTATTAATTCTATAAATAACATCAGGTGCCTTTTGCTTTTTCCTTAACTTTTTATTTTTCTACTTCTCCTAAGGAATGATTTAGTGCTCTTAGGGCCATCAGCTTCCTATTGAAGCCTACTTTCTAATCCACTACTATTGGCTTCGTTTTCTTTCCAGCAGAGTTTAATTTGGCATCTTAGCCTTGACTTTCATTTCTAGTCACGCTCAATTTCAATGTATGTGTTCCTTCCAAGGCAGTTATTAATTATCAGGGCAGTCATTTTAGTACTCCTCTCTACAAGAAGGGGCCTCTATGTTTGCTTTGAGTATATGATCTGCAGAACATGACTGAGTGGCTATGTTAGCAGCGTTTGCTGTTTACATAGAGTTTAAAGAACCAGTTTGAATTACATGATTCATTTCAACATAGATTGAGTTAGAACTTATATATCATTATTAATAATGAAGAAATCATTTTCAACATAGACTGAGTTAGAACGCAGTTAATAATGAAGAAATATGGTCACTTTCAGCTAGTGAATTTTCAAGAAGAGAAGTCCCATCAACATTCCAGGTCTTCATGCAACTTAACACGTCATCATTTGTCAAATATGCAGCTCTTAGCAACACGCACTCTTAAATATTATACATTTAAGCCACAAATCCACTTGTGAGTCTGTTGGGTTAGGCCAATGAGCGGAGAAAATGCAGTAAATTTGTACTGGGTAACATATGCCAACTCAGCAAGTGAACTGTCTGTCGACCCCATCGTTAAGGACACGCATCTGTGCCCTAAGGTTCTATTTTATGTAAAATGCTAGGGAGCAAGTACCTTAAACTGAGTCCATTTAGATCTGGCATTTCCCCATACAGTTTAATCATGTGCACTTTGTTTTCGGCCAATTAATGTAATTTAGTAGTTCAAAAGAGACCTTGCTTTGCTTAGTACTTAGATGCCACAACAACAGTTTCCTTTCTGCTCTTAGCATGCTGTACAATACCGATCTATATCCTTACCAAATCGCCGGTAACACTATAGCATTGTGCAGTACCATTAAGAGTAGAATGTGGAACAAAGGCTGCGGCTAGGAACGTTATGATTAGAAATTGGTGGTTACAAATAGTGGTGTTACTGGACTGACAGTACAATAGCACTGTCTGGAATGAAGCACTGGTATGAATACAACAATCTGTTTTCTGAGTTGTTCCTACCTTAGCAATTTGGCGACAAGGAGATCAGGGCAGTGTGGTAGCATGTAATGGATCTTCTATGCTGTGGTGAAGGACTATCCCATCGGGATGAGGGCACAATTGAGGTATGACTCCCACAATGAGAAAATGCATGCTGTGCTGTTTGGAATGCCTCAGGTTTGGGCACTTGAGCTTGAAGGCACAACTGGGTGTTGTGTGCATGTGTGTGGTGTGTGCGTGTATGTGTAGCGGTATGGGTGTGCATGAGTGCATGTGTGTATGCATGTGTGCGTGGAGGGTGTGTGTGTCGAATGGAAGCAGAGGGGAGAGGGGTGTGTCGGGGTGCGAGTGTGTGTTTGTATGCAGAGGGGTGGGGTATATGTCAGAGTGCGTGTATGTGAATGGTGGTGTCTGTGTGTGTGTCTGTGAGCGAGAAACACACACTCATGGATGTATGCATGCGGTTGGGAGTGTGTGTCTGCATGTGTGTGGATGGGGGTGTCTGCATGTATGCGGAGGGGTGTGCGTCGGGGTGCGAGTGAATAGGTGTGTGTTTTGGGATGCATGCGAGTGGGGGTGCATGTGTGCACGTCTGCGAGTGAGTGGGGTGTCTGTGCAGATGGGGGGTGCAAGTGTGTGTATGGGGGGTGTATGTGCAAGTGTGCGGATGAGTGGGGGGTGTCTGAAGGTGTGTGGATGTGTGGGGGTGTATGTGCCGGCGGCAGGAATGGAGATTCCTGTCACAGGGTGCGTTACCGCCAGGGTTTTTGTGGCGGTGCAACCACCATGGAAAGCCTGACGGTTTGCTGAGCCGTAATACCGCTGGCGGTCTTATGGCTGCTGCCGGAGGTGCTCAACTCCGGGCAGACGGTCCGACCGCCCTGGCGGTACTGGCAGCACGGTGGTGATTTGGCTTCAGCCAAACCGCCAATGTCATCATACGGCAGTCTTTACTGCCGGCCCGCAGTGGTAAGACTGCTACCGCAAGTGTGGCAGTCCTCAAACCGCCACACTCGTAATGAGGGCCCTAGTCTTTGGAGTTTGTGGAAATAATGGAGGCTGAACAAGTACCTCTAGATCAAGAGCGAGAGAATGTTTCTTGTATCATTTTATTGCAGCTCAATGGCCTTTGATATGTCGGATGTGCAAACTTTAGTTCCAAAATGTGAAAAGTGGGAGAAGATTTGCACATTTTCTGAGAAGTGGAGAAGATTTGAACATTTTCTGAAAGCTACATGCAAAAAATGTTCTGATGAGCAAGCAAGCTATCTACTACTCAATCTGATAGGAGGTGAAGTAGAGGATTTAATTATGACATTCCCTGAAGAAGATGCAAGTACTTACAAAGGGTGTATAAAATATCTTAGTGAAAACCATGATCCATAACGGAATGTAGATTTCAATTTCAATACTGCCCATCAAACAGAAGACAAGTCAATAGACAGTTTTTTTTTTTTTTTTACAAAGTTATGCAAACTAGATACATTCTGTGAATTTGACAAATTCAAAAATGAGGAAGCTGTAAGGTTGAGAATAATTGGACAGAATAAAACAGACTTTAGAAAGAGAACAACTAACAGAGAAACATGATTAACCAACTATCTTAAGGATGGCACGCAAGAGAGGCACAAGCAAAGTTCAACAGTAAATATGGAGCAGAGGCGTTTAAAAACAATAGAACAACTTGGACAAATGCCAATTAAATATGAAAAATTGAATTAAAAAATGGCTAACCAAAAAGGAGAAAATAACAGTGCTATAGATGTTGTTTACAATTTCCTCATATAGCAAATTGTCCAGTTTTGGGACAAACATGTCAGAAACGCGGATAAGTTAACCATTTTGCAGTTGAGTGTAAAGCCAAGATGGAGACTGAGTCAAAGAGAGATATTAAAGCATGGGGCCAACAGGATGAAAAAAGGAATGACAAGCATGTAAGGCAATCGGAAGATCATGAGACTGAGGGCCTCATTATGACCCCTGGCGGTCTGGTGGCGGTCTGATCGCCACAATATGACGTGGCGGTTGTGCCACAGTCGAACCGCCAGCACCACCAGTTTCTCTCCACTGGCAGGACTGGCGGTCCTAAAACCGCCAGGGGAGCGATGCATGTAGTGCTGCAAAGGGGATTATGACTCCCCTCTCTGCCAGCTTTTGGATGGCAGTTGCACCGCCATGTAAACGTTGGGCGAGACGGGGTGCAGGGTGCCCCATGGGGGCCCCTGCACTGCCCATGCACTTGGCATAGGCAGTACAGGGGCCCCCGTGGACAGCCCTGTTGCACCTTTCATTGTCTGCATTGCAGACAGTGAAAAGCCCGACGGTTGCTGTTGCACCCTACACACCGCAACATTGCGGCCGGCTCAATTATGAGCGGCATCAATATTGTGGGCTGTTCCCTGCTGGGCCACACACAGTTTCTGCCTGTTGACCCAGCAGGGAACCCGTAATTGGGCCCACGGGAAGGTGGCCGCACTGGCTACAACCTAACCGCAGGAGTTTGGCGAGTGGCCTTTTCCACTTGCCAAACACATAATGACCCTGAGTCTGTACAAGAAGACAATTCAATGGGACAGTTATACATGACAAATACAAAGGGATCACAAAGAAAACAGCTACAGTCAATATAATTGTAGGTTCACAAAAAGTGCCATTTGTTTTGGATAGTGGAGCAACATTTTCTCACTGGGGAACCAGACACCTGTTAGTAATAAAGGAAAGTTCACAGAAACTCACACAATGGGAACATGACAAGTGAAGAGGAAATTCAAGTGCTAAAAAGAGGAGTTCCGGGTCCTTGTTTGTTAAGCCCTGTTATTGTTCCACTCATGGGTTTGACTGCAATTACATTTCAATGCAACACCCAATTCTAGGGCAATCTAGGCAAGGTGAAAGAAACAGGGATTATTTTGCACATAAATAAATCTGTTAAACCAGTAGCACAGTTGTACAGGAGAGTTCCAATACATCTACAAAATAAAGTGGAGGAAGAAAAACTCTCTATTAAAACAGAAAATAACTGAGTCAGCAGCCGGCCCAACGCCGTGGGTTTCTCACACAGTTGTGGTTCCAAAGAAAAACAGACAAGATGTGTGTAGATATGAGAATTCCCAAAAGGTAAATGAAAGAGAAAGACATCGAGGACCACAGTTGAATCATTTGATAAGCAACTTCAATGGTGCTGCGATATTTTTGTATCTAGACTTATGCAAAGACAATCATCAGCTGAAGATTGATGAACAATCAAGATACATAACACAATTCTCTGCCCATTTAGAATTGTTTACTTTAGATACAAAATGTTGAACTTTAAAATTTGTTCAGCTTTTGAAATATCTCTGGAAACAATAAAGAATCTCATCAGACCAGTGGAAAATTGCATGAACTATAGTGATAATATTCTAACTTGTGGAAAAATTCAAGAGGAAGACGATCACGCTTTAATGAAAGTATGTGAATGTCTAAGTGAAATTCGTCTCCCTTTAATTGCTGAGAAAGGCTAGGGAGATGAACCATATTTAACATTCTATGGTCATATCTTTTCAAAGGATGAATGCATCAAGATCCAGACAAAGCTTCTTCTTTAGTTAAAATGTCTTATCCAAAGGAATTATAAGAGTTACAATCATTTCTTGGTATGGCCAGTTACTGTACATGGTATAGCGAAGAGTTTGCAACTATGAGAGATCCTTTACATGAAACAACAAAAAAAGGAAACATGTTTGAATGGGATAACTCATGTAAAATGTTGTTCATGAAAATTAAAAAGGCCATTTCGTCTGCAAAACATGTTATATTTTGATCCAAAAATGTGAACAGAACTAATAGTGGAAGCAAGCCCAGTAGGATTGGGAGCAATACTTGTACAGCATAAACCTGGAAGATAAAGTATTCAGTAGGTATTAACTCACGCCAGTAGAGGTTTCTTGAAATTGAAAAAAAATATTTGCAGTAAGAAAAAGAAGGATTGGTAGTTGTTTGGGCATGCAAACATTACAATACTTTTCCATTTGGGAAGCCATTTGAAGTTATTACTGATCATCAGGGTTTGTTGACTATATTTGGTATCGCAAATGCAAAAATGCCACCAGGCATAGAAATATAAGGAATGAGACTAATGGATTATAATTTCAAAACTGTAAAGATATTAATCATGCAGATTATTTATCTAGACATTACGTCTTTACATATCAAGATCATGCATCATTAGCAAACAAATATAATGGTTTCCTGATTAAGACGGCCACTCCCGGCAGAAATACAGAAATAGAGTTGATAGAGGCTACAATGGTAGATATAATACAAGAACTCAAGAAAATAGTCATTACAGCTAGATGGAGTCACGCTGATATTATGACATGCGTACCTCCATGAGTTGATAAGAAACGTTTGTTGGCATTTAAAAATGTACATGATGAGTTGGCAGTGGTTTCATCTTGC
Source organism: Pleurodeles waltl (assembly GCF_031143425.1). Lineage (NCBI taxonomy): Eukaryota > Metazoa > Chordata > Amphibia > Caudata > Salamandridae > Pleurodeles > Pleurodeles waltl. Next base: position 714,671,405 of record NC_090438.1, read on the forward strand.
ATTCTTTTAAGAGGAACCCGAATAGTAATAGCCCGTGCATTTCCAAGACATGTGATTGAAATTGCCTACGAAAGTCACAGGGGAATAACTGCAACAAATAACTTTTAAGTGACAAGGCATGGTTTTCTGGAGTGGATGCTTGTGTTGGAGAAATTATTCAGTTATTAGTGCACTTTGAAAAGAACATTCACAGACAAACTTAGAATGTCAAAGTTGCCTGAGGCGGTTCGGACAACACTAGCAGCAGACTTTTATGGACCGTTGGATTCAGGACATTATCTATTTGTCATTAGGGAGGAAAATTCAAGAAAAATTCAAGATTCACAATTTTAAAGCAAGTGGCATCAACTTCATCACTATCTGTATTACCAGTTCTAGATAAGGTTATTTTCACCTTGGGGAGATACTTGTTGAGTTAAAAACTGACAAGGAACCACCATTTTAATGGTGGAAACTTTAACCCCTTCGCTGCCAGGCCTTTTCCCCCTCCTGTGGCGAGCCTTTTTTTGGCTATTTGGAGCAGTTTGCGCGTAGGCCCTCATAACTTTTTGTTCACATAAGCTACCCACGCCAAATTTGCGTCCTTTTTTTCCAACATCCCAGGGATTCTAGAGGTACCCAGACTTTGTGGGTTCCCCAGAAGCAGGCCAAGAAATTAGCCAAAATACAGTGAAAATTTCGTTTTTTTCAAAACAATGGGAAAAAGGGGCTGCAGAAGAAGGCTTGTGGATTTTTCCCTGAAAAGGGCATCAACAAAGGGTTTGCGGTGCTAACATTAACCAGCTTCCCAGCTTTCAGGAACAGGCAGACTTGAATCAGAAAACCCAATTTTTCAACACAATTTGGCATTTTACTGGGACATACCCCATTTTTGCAATTTTTTGTGCTTTCTGCCTCCTTCCAGTCAGTGACAGAAATGGGCATGAAACCAACGCTGGATCCCAGAAACTGCAACATTTCTGGAAAGTAGACAAAATTCTGAATTCAGCAAGGGGTAATTTGTGTAGATCCTACAAGGGTTTCCCACAGAAAATAACAACTGAAAAAGAAAAATATTGAAATGGAGGTGAAAAATACATCAATTTTTCTCTACGCTTTACTCTGTAACTTTTTCCTGCAATGTCAGATTTTCGAAAGCAATATACCGTTACGTCTGCTGGACTCTTCTGGTTGCGGGGATATATAGGGCTTGTAGGTTCATCAAGAACTCTAGGTACCCAGAGCCAATAAATGACCTGCACCCTGCAGTGGGTTTTCATTCTATGCCGGGTATACAGCAATTCATTTGCTGAAATATAAAGAGTAAAAAATAGCTATCAAGAAAACCTTTGTATTTCCAAAATGGGCACAAGATAAGATGTTGAGAAGCAGTGGTTATTTGCACATCTCTGAATTCTGGGGGTGCCCATACTAGCATGTGAATTATAGGGCATTTCTCTAATAGACGTCTTTTTTACACACTGTCTTACATTTGGAAGGGAAAAATGTAGAAAAAGACAAGGGGCAATAACACTTGTTTTGCTAATCTATGTTCCCCCAAGTCTCCCGATAAAAATGATACCTCACTTGTGTGGGTAGGCCTAGCGCCCGCGTCAGGATATGCCCCAAAACACAACGTGGACACATCACAGAAAACAGAGGAGTTTTTAGCAAAGTGCCTACCTGTAGATTTTGGCGTCTAGCTCAGCCGGCACCTAGGGAAACCTACAAAACCTGTGCATTTCTGAAAACTAGAGACCTAGGGGAATCCAAGATGGGGTGACTTGTGTGGCTCAGACCAGGTTCTGTTACCCAGAATCCTTTGCAAACCTCAAAATTTGGCTAAAAAAACACATGTTCCTCACATTTCTGTGGCAGAAAGTTCTGGAATCTGAGAGGAGCCACAAATTTGATCCACCCAGCGTTCCCCCAAGTCTCCCGATAAAAATGATACCTCACTTGTGTGGGTAGGCCTAGCGCCTGCGACAGGAAACGCCCCAAAGCGCAACGTGGACACATCCAAATTTTTGAAAGAAAACAGAGGTGTTTTTTGCAATGTGCCTACCTGTAGATTTTGGCCTCTAGCTCAGCCGGCACCTAGGGAAACCTACCAAACCTGTGCATTTCTGAAAACTAGAGACCTAGGGGAATCCAAGATGGGGTGACTTGTGTGGCTCAGACCAGGTTCTGTTACCCAGAATCCTTTGCAAACCTCAAAATTTGGCTAAAAAAACACATGTTCCTCACATTTCTGTGGCAGAAAGTTCTGGAATCTGAGAGGAGCCACAAATTTCCTTCCACCCAGCGTTCCCCCAAGTCTCCCGATAAAAATGATACCTCACTTGTGTGGGTAGGCCTAGCGCCTGCGACAGGAAACGCCCCAAAACGCAACGTGGACACATCCAAATTTTTGAAAGAAAACAGAGGTGTTTTTTGCAAAGTGCCTACCTGTAGATTTTGGCCTCTAGCTCAGCCGGCATCTAGGGAAACCTACCAAACCTGTGCATTTCTGAAAACTAGAGACCTAGGAGAATCTAAGATGGGGTGACTTGTGTGGCTTGGACCAGGTTCCGTTACCCAGAATCCTTTGCAAACCTCAAAATTTGGCTAAAAAAACACATGTTCCTCACATTTCTGTGGCAGAAAGTTCTGGAATCTGAGAGGAGCCACAAATTTCCTTCCACCCAGCGTTCCCCCAAGTCTCCTGATAAAAATGATACCTCACTTCTGTGGGTAGGCCTAGCGGCCACGACAGGAAATGCCCCAAAACGCAACGTGGACACATCCAATTTTTTTAAATAAAACAGAGCTGTTTTTTGCAAAGTGCCTACCTGTAGATTTTGGCCTCTAGCTCAGCCGGCACCTAAGGAAACCTACCAAACCTGTGCATTTCTGAAAACTAGAGACCTAGGGGAATCCAAGATGGAGTGACTTATGTGGCTTGGACCAGGTTCTGTTACCCAGAATCCTTTGCAAACCTCAAAATTTGGCTAAAAAAACACATGTTCCTTACATTTCTGTGGCAGAAAGCTCTGGAATCTGAGAGGAGCCAAAAATTTCCTTCCACCCAGCGTTACCCCAAGTCTCCCGATAAAAATGATACCTCACTTGTGTGGGTAGGACTAGCGCCCGCGACAGGAAACGCCCCAAAACGCAACGTGGACACATCCAATTTTTTGAAAGAAAACAGAGGTGTTTTTTGCAAAGTGCCTACCTGTAGATTTTGGCCTCTAGCTCAGCCGGCACCTAGGGAAACCTACCAAACCTGTGCATTTCTGAAAACTAGAGACCTAGGGGAATCCAAGATGGGGTGACTTGTGTGGCTTGGACCAGGTTCTGTTATCCAGAATCCTTTGCAAACCTCAAAATTTGGCTAAAAAAAACACATGTTCCTCACATTTTTGTGGCAGAAAGTTCTGGAATCAGAGAGGAGCCACAAATTTCCTTCCACCCAGCGTTCCCCCAAGTCTCCCGATAAAAATGATACCTCACTTGTGTGGGTAGGCCTAGCGCCCGCGACAGGAAACGCCCCAAAGCGCAACGTGGACACATCCAATTTTTTTAAAGAAAACAGAGGTGTTTTTTGCAAAGTGCATACCTGTAGATTTTGGACTCTAGCTCAGCCGGCACCTAGGGAAACCTACCAAACCTGTGCATTTCTGAAAACTAGAGACCTAGGGGAATCCAAGATGGGGTGACTTGTGTGGCTCGGACCAGGTTCTGTTACCCAGAATCCTTTGCAAACCTCAAAATTTGGCTAAAAAAACACATGTTCCTCACATTTCTGTGGCAGAAAGTTCTGGAATCTGAGAGGAGCCACAAATTTCCTTCCACCTAGCGTTCCCCCAAGTCTCCCGATAAAAATCATACCTCACTTGTGTGGGTAGGCCTAGCGCCCGCAACAGGAAATGGCCCAAAACACAACGTGGACACATCCAATTTTTTGAAAGAAAACAGAGGTGTTTTTTGCAAAGTGCCTACCTGTAGTTTTTGGCCTCTAGCTCAGCCGGCACCTAGGGAAACTTACCAAACCTGTGCATTTCTAAAAACTAGAGACGTAGGGGAATCCAAGATGGGGTGACTTGTGTGGCTCAGACCAGGTTCTTTTACCCAGAATCCTTTGCAAACCTCAAAATGTGGCTAAAAAAACACGTTCCTCACATTTCTGTGGCAGAAAGTTCTGGAATCTGAGAGGAGCCACAAATTTCCTTCCACCCAGCGTTCCCCCAAGTCTCCCGATAAAAATGATACCTCACTTCTGTGGGTAGGCCTAGCGGCCACGACAAGAAATGCCCCACAACGCAACGTGGACACATCCAATTTTTTGAAATAAAACAGAGCTGTTTTTTGCAAAGTGCCTACCTGTAGATTTTGGCCTCTAGCTCAGCCGGCACCTAGGGAAACCTACCAAACCTGTGCATTTCTGAAAACTAGAGACCTAGGGGAATCCAAGATGGGGTGACTTATGTGGCTTGGACCAGGTTCTGTTACCCAGAATCCTTTGCAAACCTCAAAATTTGGCTAAAAAAACACATGTTCCTCACATTTCTGTGGCAGAAAGTTCTGGAATCTGAGAGGAGCCACAAATTTCCTCCCACCCAGCGTTCCCCCAAGTCTCCCGATAAAAATGATACCTCACTTGTGTGGGTAGGACTAGCGCCCGTGACAGGAAACGCCCCAAAGCGCAACGTGGACACATCCAATTTTTTGAAAGAAAACAGAGGTGTTTTTTGCAAAGTGCCTACCTGTAGATTTTAGCCTCTAGCTCAGCCGGCACCTAGGGAAACCTACCAAACCTGTGCATTTCTGAAAACTAGAGACCTAGGGGAATCCAAGATGGGGTGACTTGTGTGGCTCGGACCAGGTTCTGTTATCCAGAATCCTTTGCAAACCTCAAAATTTGGCTAAAAAAAACACATGTTCCTCACATTTTTGTGGCAGAAAGTTCTGGAATCTGAGAGGAGCCACAAATTTCCTTCCACCCAGCGTTCCCCCAAGTCTCCCGATAAAAATGATACCTCACTTGTGTGGGTAGGCCTAGCGCCCGCGACAGGAAACGCCCCAAAGCGCAACGTGGACACATCCAATTTTTTTAAAGAAAACAGAGGTGTTTTTTGCAAAGTGCCTACCTGTAGATTTTGGACTCTAGCTCAGCCGGCACCTAGGGAAACCTACCAAACCTGTGCATTTCTGAAAACTAGAGACCTAGGGGAATCCAAGATGGGGTGACTTGTGTGGCACAGACCAGGTTCTTTTACCCAGAATCCTTTGCAAACCTCAAAATGTGCCTAAAAAAACACGTTCCTCCCATTTCTGTGGCAGAAAGTTCTGGAATCTGAGAGGAGCCACAAATTTCCTTCCACCCAGCGTTCCCCCAAGTCTCCCGATAAAAATGATACCTCACTTCTGTGGGTAGGCCTAGCGGCCACGACAGGAAATGCCCCAAAACGCAACGTGGACACATCCAATTTTTTGAAATAAAACAGAGCTGTTTTTTGCAAAGTGCCTACCTGTAGATTTTGGCCTCTAGCTCAGCCGGCACCTAGGGAAACCTACCAAACCTGTGCATTTCTGAAAACTAGAGACCTGGGGGAATCCAAGATGGGGTGACTTATGTGGCTTGGACCAGGTTCTGTTACCCAGAATCCTTTGCAAACCTCAAAATTTGGCTAAAAAAACACATGTTCCTTACATTTCTGTGGCAGAAAGTTCTGGAATCTGAGAGGAGCCACAAATTTCCTTCCACCCAGCGTTACCCCAAGTCTCCCGATAAAAATGATACCTCACTTGTGTGGATAGGCCTAGCGCCCGCGTCAGGCAACGCCCCAAAGCGCAACGTGGACACATTCAATTTTTTGAAAGAAAACAGAGGTGTTTTTTGCAAAGTGCCTACCTGTAGATTTTGGCCTCTAGCTCAGCCGGCACCTAGGGAAACCTACCAAACCTGTGCATTTCTGAAAACTAGAGACCTAGGGGAATCCAAGATGGGGTGACTTATGTGGCTTGGACCAGGTTCTGTTACCCAGAATCCTTTGCAAACCTCAAAATTTGGCTAAAAAAACACATGTTCCTCACATTTCTGTGGCAGAAAGTTCTGGAATCTGAGAGGAGCCACACATTTCATTCCACCCAGCGTTACCCCAAGTCTCCCGATAAAAATGATACCTCACTTGTGTGGATAGGCCTAGCGCCCGCGCCAGGCAACGCCCCAAAGCGCAACGTGGACACATTCAATTTTTTGAAAGAAAACAGAGGTGTTTTTTGCAAAGTGCCTACCTGTAGATTTTGGCCTCTAGCTCAGCCGGCACCTAGGGAAACCTACCAAACCTGTGCATTTCTGAAAACTAGAGACCTAGGGGTATCCAAGATGGGGTGACTTGTGTGGCTCGGACCAGGTTCTGTTATCCAGAATCCTTTGCAAACCTCAAAATTTGGTTAAAAAAAAACACATGTTCCTCACATTTTTGTGGCAGAAAGTTCTGGAATCTGAGAGGAGCCACAAATTTCCTTCCACCTAGCGTTCCCCCAAGTCTCCCGATAAAAATGATACCTCACTTGTGTGGGTAGGCCTAGCGCCCGCGACAGGAAACGCCCCAAAGCGCAACGTGGACACATCCAATGTTTTTAAAGAAAACAGAGGTGTTTTTTGCAAAGTGCCTACCTGTAGTTTTTGGCCTCTACCTCAGCCGGCACCTAGGGAAACCTACCAAACCTGTGCATTTCTGAAAACTAGAGACCTAGGGGAATCCAAGATGGGGTGACTTGTGTGGCTCGGACCAGGTTCTGTTACCCAGAATCCTTTGCAAACCTCAAAATTTGGCTAAAAAAACACATGTTCCTCACATTTCTGTGGCAGAAAGTTCTGGAATCTGAGAGGAGCCACAAATTTCCTTCCACCTAGCGTTCCCCCAAGTCTCCCGATAAAAATCATACCTCACTTGTGTGGGTAGGCCTAGCGCCCGCGACAGGAAATGGCCCAAAACACAACGTGGACACATCCAATTTTTTTAAAGAAAACAGAGGTGTTTTTTGCAAAGTGCCTACCTGTAGTTTTTGGCCTCTAGCTCAGCCGGCACCTAGGGAAACCTACGAAACCTGTGCATTTCTGAAAACTAGAGACCTAGGGGAATCCAAGATGGGGTGACTTGTGTGGCTCAGACCAGGTTCTGTTACCCAGAATCCTTTGCATACCTCAAAATTTGGCTAAAAAAACACATGTTCCTCACATTTCTGTGGCAGAAAGTTCTGGAATCTGAGAGGAGCCACAAATTACATTCCACCCAGCGTTACCCCAAGTCTCCCGATAAAAATGATACCTCACTTGTGTGGATAGGCCTAGCGCCCGCGTCAGGCAACGCCCCAAAGCGCAACGTGGACACATTCAATTTTTTGAAAGAAAACAGAGGTGTTTTTTGCAAAGTGCCTACCTGTAGATTTTGGCCTCTAGCTCAGCCGGCACCTAGGGAAACCTACCAAACCTGTGCATTTCTGAAAACTAGAGACCTAGGGGAATCCAAGATGGGGTGACTTATGTGGTTCGGACCAGGTTCTGTTACCCAGAATCCTTTGCAAACCTCAAAATTTGGCTAAAAAAAACACATGTTCCTCACATTTCTGTGGCAGAAAGTTCTGGAATCTGAGAGGAGCCACAAATTTCATTCCACCCAGCGTTACCCCAAGTCTCCCGATAAAAATGATACCTCACTTGTGTGGATAGGCCTAGCGCCCGCATCAGGCAACGCCCCAAAGCGCAACGTGGACACATTCAATTTTTTGAAAGAAAACAGAGGTGTTTTTTGCAAAGTGCCTACCTGTAGATTTTGGCCTCTAGCTCAGCCGGCACCTAGGGAAACCTACCAAACCTGTGCATTTCTGAAAACTAGAGACCTAGGGGAATCCAAGATGGGGTGACTTGTGTGGCTCGGACCAGGTTCTGTTACCCAGAATCCTTTGCAAACCTCAAAATTTGGCTAAAAAAACACATGTTCCTCACATTTCTGTGGCAGAAAGTTCTGGAATCTGAGAGGAGCCACAAATTTCCTTCCACCCAGCGTTACCCCAAGTCTCCCGATAAAAATGATACCTCACTTGTGTGGGTAGGACTAGCGCCCGCGACAGGAAACGCCGCAAAGCGCAACGTGGACACATCCAATTTTTTTCAAGAAAACAGAGGTGTTTTTTGCAAAGTGCCTACCTGTAGATTTTGGCCTCTAGCTCAGCCGGCACCTAGGGAAACCTACCAAACCTGTGCATTTCTGAAAACTAGAGACCTAGGGGAATCCAAGTTGGGATGACTTGTGTGGCTCGGACCAGGTTCTGTTACCCAGAATCCTTTGCAAACCTCAAAATTTGGCTAAAAAAACACATGTTCCTCACATTTCTGTGGCAGAAAGTTCTGGAATCTGAGAGGAGCCACAAATTTCCTTCCACCCAGCGTTCCCCCAAGTCTCCCGATAAAAATGATACCTCACTTGTGTGGGTAGGACTAGCGCCTGCGACAGGAAACGCCCCAAAGTGCAACGTGGACACATCCAATTTTTTGAAAGAAAACAGAGGTGTTTTTTGCAAAGTGCCTACCTGTAGATTTTGGCCTCTAGCTCAGCCGGCACCTAGGGAATCCTACCAAACCTGTGCATTTCTGAAAACTAGAGACCTAGGGGAATCCAAGATGGGGTGACTTGTGTGGCTCGGACCAGGTTCTGTTACCCAGAATCCTTTGCAAACCTCAAAATTTGGCTAAAAAAAACACATGTTCCTCACATTTCTGTGGCAAAAAGTTCTGGAATCTGAGAGGAGCCACAAATTTCCTTCCACCCAGCGCTCCCCCAGGTCTCCCGATAAAAATGATACCTCACTTGTGTGGGTAGGACTAGCGCCCGCGACATGAAACGCCCCAAAGCGCAACGTGGACACATCCAATTTTTTGAAAGAACACAGAGGTGTTTTTTGCAAAGTGCCTACCTGTAGATTTTGGCCTCTAGCTCAGCCGGCACCTAGGGAAACCTACCAAACCTGTGCATTTCTGAAAACTAGAGACCTAGGGGAATCCAAGATGGGGTGACTTGTGTGGCTCGGACCAGGTTCTGTTACCCAGAATCCTTTGCAAACCTCAAAATTTGGCTAAAAAAAACACATGTTCCTCACATTTCTGTGGCAAAAAGTTCTGGAATCTGAGAGGAGCCACAAATTTCCTTCCACCCAGCGCTCCCCCAAGTCTCCCGATAAAAATGATACCTCACTTGTGTGGGTAGGACTAGCGCCCGCGACATGAAACGCCCCAAAGCGCAACGTGGACACATCCAATTTTTTGAAAGAACACAGAGGTGTTTTTTGCAAAGTGCCTACCTGTAGATTTTGGCCTCTAGCTCAGCCGGCACCTAGGGAAACCTACCAAACCTGAGCATTTCTGAAAACTAGAGACTTAGGGGAATCCAAGATGGGGTGACTTATGTGGTTCGGACCAGGTTCTGTTACCCAGAATCCTTTGCAAACCTCAAAATTTGGCTAAAAAAAACACATGTTCCTCATATTTCTGTGGCAGAAAGTTCTGGTATCTGAGAGGAGCCACAAATTTCCTTCCACCCAGCGTTCCCCCAAGTCTCCCGATAAAAATGATACCTCACTTGTGTGGGTAGGCCTAGCGGCCGCGACAGGAAATGCCCCAAAACGCAACGTGGACACATCCCATTTTTTGAAAGAAAACGGAGCTGTTTTTTGCAAAGTGCCTACCTGTAGATTTTGGCCTCTAGCTCAGCCGGCACCTAGGGAAACCTACCAAACCTGTGCATTTCTGAAAACTAGAGACCTAGGGGAATCCAAGATGGGGTGACTTGTGTGGCTCGGACCAGGTTCTGTTACCCAGAATCCTTTGCAAACCTCAAAATTTGGCTAAAAAAAACACATGTTCCTCACATTTCTGTGGCAGAAAGTTCTGGAATCTGAGAGGAGGCACAAATTTCCTTCCACCCAGCGCTCCCCCAAGTCTCCCGATAAAAATGATACCTCACTTGTGTGGGTAGGACTAGCGCCCGCGACATGAAACGCCCCAAAGCGCAACGTGGACACATCCAATTTTTTGAAAGAACACAGAGGTGTTTTTTGCAAAGTGCCTACCTGTAGATTTTGGCCTCTAGCTCAGCCGGCACCTAGGGAAACCTACCAAACCTGTGCATTTCTGAAAACTAGAGACTTAGGGGAATCCAAGATGGGGTGACTTATGTGGTTCGGACCAGGTTCTGTTACCCAGAATCCTTTGCAAACCTCAAAATTTGGCTAAAAAAAAACACATGTTCCTCACATTTCTGTGGCAGAAAGTTCTGGAATCTGAGAGGAGCCACAAATTCCATTCCACCCAGCGTTACCCCAAGTCTCCCGATAAAAATGATACCTCACTTGTGTGGATAGGCCTAGCGCCCGCGTCAGGCAACGCCCCAAAGCGCAACGTGGAAACATTCAATTTTTTGAAAGAAAACAGGAGGTGTTTTTTGCAAAGTGCCTACCTGTAGATTTTGGCCTCTAGCTCAGCCGTCACCTAGGGAAACCTACCAAACCTGTGCATTTCTGAACACTAGAGATCTAGGGGAATCCAAGATGGGGTGACTTGTGTGGCTCGGACCAGGTTCTGTTACCCAGAATCCTTTGCAAACCTCAAAATTTGGCTAAAAAAACACATGTTCCTCACATTTCTGTGGCAGAAAGTTCTGGAATCTGAGAGGAGCCACAAATTTCCTTCCACCCAGCGTTACCCCAAGTCTCCCGATAAAAATGATACCTCACTTGTGTGGGTAGGACTAGCGCCCGCGACAGGAAACGCCGCAAAGCGCAACGTGGACACATCCAATTTTTTGAAAGAAAACAGAGGTGTTTTTTGCAAAGTGCCTACCTGTAGATTTTGGCCTCTAGCTCAGCCGGCACCTAGGGAAACCTACCAAACCTGTGCATTTCTGAAAACTAGAGACCTAGGGGAATCCAAGATGGGGTGACTTGTGTGGCTCGGACCAGGTTCTGTTATCCAGAATCCTTTGCAAACCTCAAAATTTGGCTAAAAAAAACACATGTTCCTCACATTTTTGTGGCAGAAAGTTCTGGAATCTGAGAGGAGCCACAAATTTCCTTCCACCCAGCGTTCCCCCAAGTCTCCCGATAAAAATGATACCTCACTTGTGTGGGTAGGACTAGCGCCTGCGACAGGAAACGCCCCAAAGCGCAACGTGGACACATCCAATTTTTTGAAAGAAAACAGAGGTGTTTTTTGCAAAGTGCCTACCTGTAGATTTTGGCCTCTAGCTCAGCCGGCACCTAGGGAAACCTACCAAACCTGTGCATTTCTGAAAACTAGAGACTTAGGGGAATCCAAGATGGGGTGACTTATGTGGTTCGGACCAGGTTCTGTTACCCAGAATCCTTTGCAAACCTCAAAATTTGGCTAAAAAAAACACATGTTCCTCACATTTCTGTGGCAGAAAGTTCTGGAATCTGAGAGGAGCCACAAATTCCATTCCACCCAGCGTTACCCCAAGTCTCCCGATAAAAATGATACCTCACTTGTGTGGGTAGGACTAGCGCCTGCGACAGGAAACGCCCCAAAGCGCAACGTGGACACATCCAATTTTTTGAAAGAACACAGAGGTGTTTTTTGCAAAGTGCCTACCTATAGATTTTGGCCTCTAGCTCAGCCGGCACCTAGGGAAACCTACCAAACCTGTGCATTTCTGAAAACTAGAGACCTAGGGGAATCCAAGATGGGGTGACTTGTGTGGCTCGGACCAGGTTCTGTTACCCAGAATCCTTTGCAAACCTCAAAATTTGGCTAAAAAAAACACATGTTCCTCACATTTCTGTGGCAAAAAGTTCTGGAATCTGAGAGGAGCCACAAATTTCCTTCCACCCAGCGCTCCCCCAAGTCTCCCGATAAAAATGATACCTCACTTGTGTGGGTAGGACTAGCGCCCGCGACATGAAACGCCCCAAAGCGCAACGTGGACACATCCAATTTTTTGAAAGAACACAGAGGTGTTTTTTGCAAAGTGCCTACCTGTAGATTTTGGCCTCTAGCTCAGCCGGCACCTAGGGAAACCTACCAAACCTGAGCATTTCTGAAAACTAGAGACTTAGGGGAATCCAAGATGGGGTGACTTATGTGGTTCGGACCAGGTTCTGTTACCCAGAATCCTTTGCAAACCTCAAAATTTGGCTAAAAAAAACACATGTTCCTCATATTTCTGTGGCAGAAAGTTCTGGTATCTGAGAGGAGCCACAAATTTCCTTCCACCCAGCGTTCCCCCAAGTCTCCCGATAAAAATGATACCTCACTTGTGTGGGTAGGCCTAGCGGCCGCGACAGGAAATGCCCCAAAACGCAACGTGGACACATCCCATTTTTTGAAAGAAAACGGAGCTGTTTTTTGCAAAGTGCCTACCTGTAGATTTTGGCCTCTAGCTCAGCCGGCACCTAGGGAAACCTACCAAACCTGTGCATTTCTGAAAACTAGAGACCTAGGGGAATCCAAGATGGGGTGACTTGTGTGGCTCGGACCAGGTTCTGTTACCCAGAATCCTTTGCAAACCTCAAAATTTGGCTAAAAAAAACACATGTTCCTCACATTTCTGTGGCAGAAAGTTCTGGAATCTGAGAGGAGGCACAAATTTCCTTCCACCCAGCGCTCCCCCAAGTCTCCCGATAAAAATGATACCTCACTTGTGTGGGTAGGACTAGCGCCCGCGACATGAAACGCCCCAAAGCGCAACGTGGACACATCCAATTTTTTGAAAGAACACAGAGGTGTTTTTTGCAAAGTGCCTACCTGTAGATTTTGGCCTCTAGCTCAGCCGGCACCTAGGGAAACCTACCAAACCTGTGCATTTCTGAAAACTAGAGACTTAGGGGAATCCAAGATGGGGTGACTTATGTGGTTCGGACCAGGTTCTGTTACCCAGAATCCTTTGCAAACCTCAAAATTTGGCTAAAAAAAAACACATGTTCCTCACATTTCTGTGGCAGAAAGTTCTGGAATCTGAGAGGAGCCACAAATTCCATTCCACCCAGCGTTACCCCAAGTCTCCCGATAAAAATGATACCTCACTTGTGTGGATAGGCCTAGCGCCCGCGTCAGGCAACGCCCCAAAGCGCAACGTGGAAACATTCAATTTTTTGAAAGAAAACAGGAGGTGTTTTTTGCAAAGTGCCTACCTGTAGATTTTGGCCTCTAGCTCAGCCGTCACCTAGGGAAACCTACCAAACCTGTGCATTTCTGAACACTAGAGATCTAGGGGAATCCAAGATGGGGTGACTTGTGTGGCTCGGACCAGGTTCTGTTACCCAGAATCCTTTGCAAACCTCAAAATTTGGCTAAAAAAACACATGTTCCTCACATTTCTGTGGCAGAAAGTTCTGGAATCTGAGAGGAGCCACAAATTTCCTTCCACCCAGCGTTACCCCAAGTCTCCCGATAAAAATGATACCTCACTTGTGTGGGTAGGACTAGCGCCCGCGACAGGAAACGCCGCAAAGCGCAACGTGGACACATCCAATTTTTTGAAAGAAAACAGAGGTGTTTTTTGCAAAGTGCCTACCTGTAGATTTTGGCCTCTAGCTCAGCCGGCACCTAGGGAAACCTACCAAACCTGTGCATTTCTGAAAACTAGAGACCTAGGGGAATCCAAGATGGGGTGACTTGTGTGGCTCGGACCAGGTTCTGTTATCCAGAATCCTTTGCAAACCTCAAAATTTGGCTAAAAAAAACACATGTTCCTCACATTTTTGTGGCAGAAAGTTCTGGAATCTGAGAGGAGCCACAAATTTCCTTCCACCCAGCGTTCCCCCAAGTCTCCCGATAAAAATGATACCTCACTTGTGTGGGTAGGACTAGCGCCTGCGACAGGAAACGCCCCAAAGCGCAACGTGGACACATCCAATTTTTTGAAAGAAAACAGAGGTGTTTTTTGCAAAGTGCCTACCTGTAGATTTTGGCCTCTAGCTCAGCCGGCACCTAGGGAAACCTACCAAACCTGTGCATTTCTGAAAACTAGAGACTTAGGGGAATCCAAGATGGGGTGACTTATGTGGTTCGGACCAGGTTCTGTTACCCAGAATCCTTTGCAAACCTCAAAATTTGGCTAAAAAAAACACATGTTCCTCACATTTCTGTGGCAGAAAGTTCTGGAATCTGAGAGGAGCCACAAATTCCATTCCACCCAGCGTTACCCCAAGTCTCCCGATAAAAATGATACCTCACTTGTGTGGATAGGCCTAGCGCCCGCGTCAGGCAACGCCCCAAACCGCAACGTGGAAACATTCAATTTTTTTAAAGAAAACAGGAGGTGTTTTTTGCAAAGTGCCTACCAGTAGATTTTGGCCTCTAGCTCAGCCGGCACCTAGGGAAACCTACCAAACCTGTGCATTTCTGAAAACTAGAGACCTAGGGGAATCCAAGATGGGGTGACTTGTGTGGCTCGGACCAGGTTCTGTTACCCAGAATCCTTTGCAAACCTCAAAATTTGGCTAAAAAAACACATGTTCCTCACATTTCTGTGGCAGAAAGTTCTGGAATCTTAGAGGAGCCACAAATTTCCTTCCACCCAGCGTTACCCCAAGTCTCCCGATAAAAATGATACCTCACTTGTGTGGGTAGGACTAGCGCCCGCGACAGGAAACGCCGCAAAGCGCAACGTGGACACATCCAATTTTTTTAAAGAAAACAGAGGTGTTTTTTGCAAAGTGCCTACCTGTAGATTTTGGCCTCTAGCTCAGCAGGCACCTAGGGAAACCTACCAAACCTGTGCATTTCTGAAAACTAGAGACCTAGGGGAATCCAAGTTGGGATGACTTGTGTGGCTCGGACCAGGTTCTGTTACCCAGAATCCTTTGCAAACCTCAAAATTTGGCTAAAAAAACACATGTTCCTCACATTTCTGTGGCAGAAAGTTCTGGAATCTGAGAGGAGCCACAAATTCCATTCCACCCAGCGTTACCCCAAGTCTCCCGATAAAAATGATACCTCACTTGTGTGGATAGGCCTAGCGCCCGCGACAGGAAACGCCCCAAAGCGCAACGTGGACACATCCAATTTTTTTAAAGAAAACAGAGGTGTTTTTTGCAAAGTGCCTACCTGTAGATTTTGGCCTCTAGCTCAGCCGGCACCTAGGGAAACCTACCAAACCTGTGCATTTCTGAAAACTAGAGACCTAGGGGAATCCAAGATGGGGTGACTTGTGTGGCTCGGACCAGGTTCTGTTACCCAGAATCCTTTGCAAACCTCAAAATTTGGCTAAAAAAACACATGTTCCTCACATTTCTGTGGCAGAAAGTTCTGGAATCTGAGAGGAGCCACAAATTTCCTTCCACCTAGCGTTCCCCCAAGTCTCCCGATAAAAATCATACCTCACTTGTGTGGGTAGGCCTAGTGCCCGCGACAGGAAATGGCCCAAAACACAACGTGGACACATCCAATTTTTTGAAAGAAAACAGAGGTGTTTTTTCCAAAGTGCCTACCTGTAGTTTTTGGCCTCTAGCTCAGCCGGCACCTAGGGAAACCTACCAAACCTGTGCATTTCTGAAAACTAGAGACCTAGGGGAATTCAAGATGGGGTGACTTGTGTGGCTCGGACCAGGTTCTGTTACCCAGAATCCTTTGCAAACCTCAAAAATTTGGCTAAAAAAACACGTTCCTCACATTTCTGTGGCAGAAAGTTCTGGAATCTGAGAGGAGCCACAAATTTCCTTCCACACAGCGTTCCCCCAAGTCTCCCGATAAAAATGATACCTCACTTGTGTGGGTAGGCCTAGCGGCCGCGACAGGATATGCCCCAAAACGCAACGTGGACACATCCCATTTTTTGAAAGAAAACAGAGCTGTTTTTTGCAAAGTGCCTACCTGTAGATTTTGGCCTCTAGCTCAGCCGGCACCTAGGGAAACCTACCAAACCTGTGCATTTCTGAAAACTAGAGACCTAGGGGAATCCAAGATGGGGTGACTTGTGTGGCTCGGACCAGGTTCTGTTACCCAGAATCCTTTGCAAACCTCAAAATTTGGCTAAAAAAACACATGTTCCTCACATTTCTGTGGCAGAAAGTTCTGGAATCTGAGAGGAGCCACAAATTTCCTTCCACCCAGCGTTCCCCCAAGTCTCCAGAAAAAAATGATACCTCACTTGTGTGGGTAGGCCTAGCGCCCGCGACAGGAAATGGCCCAAAACACAACGTGGACACATCACATTTTTTCATAGAAAACAGTGCCTACCTGTGGATTTTGGCCTCTAGCTCAGCCAGCCCCATGGGGGGCAGAAATGGCCTAAAATAAATTTGTCCCCCAACCCCTCCGGGAGCGACCCTTGCCTACAAGGTCGCTCCCCTTGCGTGACGGCGCAAAAAAAAGATCCCTGGTGCCTAGTGGTTTCTGCCCCCCTTGGGGGCAGATTGACCTACAATCGGCCAATCTGACCCCAAGGGGGGCAGAAATGGTCTAAATACAATTTGCCCCCCAGGGAAGCGACCCTTGTCGAAGGGGTCGCTCCCCCATCTGTAAAACAAAAAAAACAAAAAAAATCCCTGGTGCCTAGTGGTTTCTGCCCCCCTTGGGGGCAGATCAGCCTAATCAAAATAGGCTGATCTACCCCCCAGGGGGGGCAGAAATGGCCTAAAATAATTCCCCCCCGCCAGGGAGCGACCCTTGCCTAAGGGGTCGCTCCCCTTGCGTGAAATTCACGCAAAAAAAAAACCTCCCTGGTGTCTAATGGTTTCTGCCCCCCTTGGGGTAGATTCGCCTCATCAAAATAGGCCAATCTGCCCCCAAGGGGGGGCAGAAATGGCCTAAATATAATTTGCCCCCTAGGGGAGCGACCCTTGCCTAAGGGGTCGCTCCCCACCTAAGAAAAAAAAGAAAACATAACAAAAATAAAAAAATAAAAAAATTATCCCTGGTGCCTAGAGGTTTCTGCGCCCCCTGAATAATAGGCCCATCTGCCCCCAGGGGGGGCAGAAAAGGCCTTCCCAAAAAAATGCCCCCCCCTGGGAGCAACCCTTTTGACAGTTTCAGTGAAAAAAAACAAATCCCTGGTGTCTAGTGGGGTTCCAAAAGCCGGATTGCAAGCAATCCGGCTTTTGAAACCCTGTGAGAGCCTTCAAAGGGAAGGAAATACATTTCCTTCCCTTTGAAGCCCCTCCGGGCCTCCCCCATGGGATTGAAAGAGAAATGCTTTGCATTTCTCTTTCAATCGCGCTGGAAGCAGAGCTTCCAGCGCGATGGGGGAGACCCTGTGACTAATCAGTGCGCGCTCGCGCACTGACGTCACAGGTGGGGTTGGGGGGGTCGGGGTGGAAGGGGAAGGGCTTCCCCTTCCATCCCTGACTTGGGATGAGCTAGCGCTCCCTCTGGGCTCTGTGCACAGGACGTAATGGTTACGTCCTGGGCACAGCAGCACTGTGCCTCAGGACGTAACCATTACGTCCTGGGCACAGAACGGGTTAAAAAAATTCTAAACTATATGGGAGTGATTCATATGAAAATAAACCATCAGTAGCCACAAGCAAATGGAATGAGTGATCAAATTATGAGTATTTTAAAAGAAACAGTTCAGAAAGCAAAGTTAACAGAAGTAAAATTAGATCAAGCATTAAGAGACTACAGGAATACTTTCACGGAACAACTGGGAAATGTCAATCAGAACTGATGTGTGAACAGGTGAGACAAAGCTGTCTTCCACAATAGTGTGCAAAGTCTCCAGAATATCATCAAGAAGTTCTGAAACAGGACAGGTTAGCAAAATTAATAATGAAAGGTTTGCACACAAGACAAGACAAAGCTCAAGACTACCAACCAGATAATTTAAGCAACCACAAACAAGGAAATCTAAAAGTTATTTTGATCCAAATCCTTTGAATGTGACAAGAATAAAGGGATCAATGATTTCTTCGCAGAATAAAGAAAAAAGTGTGACCAGAAATGCCTCACATTTCAAAACGTTGAAGCCATCAATAATAGATTCAGGGGGATTTACATCCTAGACATTAAAATTTAGCTTCAGGGTCTCCAATTTAATTATGGATCTGTACCTTGCCCACACTAACCTCAAGGGTAGACTGTTTAGCTCCTTAAATATAGCTTCTGGGACAACACTTATAAACACATCTGAATCACAACCATTTTCGTAAGAGTCTCCCATCCATGACTAACAGAGATAGGATATTAAAGAAAGCAATACATGCATGCATTATATTTCAGTCTAGCATGTCGCTTAAGGTATGAGCAATATGTATCCCAAGATTCTAAATTCTCTGGATTTCAGGCCAATCCCAACATTGGAAGATTGGAGTCATTAAAAGGTACTAAATGTTCCACCGTATAAAGATCTGACTTCTGCCATTTATTATTTAAACCTGACAAATTTCTATAATTATTTAGTGTACAAAGCAGTTGAGGAATTGTTAACTCTGGGTTGTGCACAAACACCAACCTATCATCCGTGCAACTTCTCCCACCTTTATGTCCCGTTCTCTTATATATTTCCTCAAATTTGTTGCCCTCGGCTCTATCTCCTAGGCCAACAACAACAGATACAAGGGACAACTCTAATGTAGGTCTCTGTTCTGAATCATAATGTTTGTAAATAACTGTATTAGTTTTAACCCTAGCATGTGGTACCGTGGTCAATAGTATTGTACTCTACAAAATTGGAGCAAACGTTGGACCTACGCTATAAACACAATTTCTGAATGCACTGCATTGTCTGCTTTTTGAATATCAAGGGCTGTAACTGCGTAATCATCCTCTCTCACTATTCACAAATGTCTGTTGACTGTATCATTTGGCAAAAGCTGAGATTTGAACATAAAACCCACCCAACTAATTAGTATATATTAATATGTGGATTATCTGCGGCAGATGACTGGCTATTGATTTACTGGGTATGATCGTATTCACATTCATTATAGATAGAGACGTACAAGATATAACATTTGCACAATCCCTTTTTGGCTTCAGTTACTACTATCAGTGCTTCTCTCATTCAATCTGGAAATAAACCCTTAAAGCTTTATCATAAACCTCCATCGATCTTTCTACAAGACGCTCTGGTATGCGTAGATAGAACTTAACTGGTCAGCTACCCATGTATGGCATCTCAGTCGTTTTCATTTCACTGACTCCAATACTTTACTTAAGGACCTGCCAGAGTTGATAACAATGTAATTCAGCTACTTGTACATATTTTCAATCTGAATTCTTCATCCTGTTAGACCTTTGTTCTTAATTTCCAGATAGGAATACAAGACCTCCTCCCTTTCCCCTGATACCATCAAGAACAGGAGAATGGTAACACAGAGCCCTGCCACCACATTCACTATCCACACAATCTACTGCATTGGTAACAAAAATATAATCAGTATGACTATCAGAGTCAGGTGGAGCCTAATTGAGGAAAATTGATCTTGCACTAAACATTTACTAGGTTAAACTGCTCCAATATCTCCCACAGTGTCCTAGTCAGGATAACCCTCAGGTTGCCTATCCATAAACATGGTGATAACACAATTAAAGTCTCCCTCCAAATCAACAGGACATTAAGAAAAAGGGAGGGTAACAGACTCTTAAATATGGCAGGGTCCACTGTATTGAGAGCTTACATTAAGGAGGCTAATATCATATCCATCCAGCAACATATACACCTATCTATTGTTAAGAGTCCGTAAGCATCTATATAGGCAAAGGTATGAAAAAAAATGAAAAGGGTTTCAAACAGATGACACGAGGAAAACATGTCATATAAAACACAAAGGATGTCTCGGTTATTCTCTGACAGGGTTGGGAAAGAAAGATTCAAATAGCTTCTGTAGGGCTGTTGAATCCTTCCAAAGAGGGCTCTACTCACAGGGAAAACATCATTTACAGAAAAACACCCCTTTTTTGCTACATGGGTCTTAGATTTAAGTATTGTTTTCTGCAAATAAGGGTTCAGAATATATTTCAAAAAGTTAAATGGTGGAAAACAGCTTGGATTTATTCAAGGAGTATGACTCATAAGAGGAGTACATTGCTGGAGAAGGAGGGTTTTTATCATCAATCATGGTGAAGGAGCCGCAGTTAAGACTTTCATTTTAAAATACAGGAGGTTGTATACAACACCTATGTGAAAAACACGAAAGTTTACGCGGGGGGGGGAGGGGGAGGTTAGTGGGGGGAAGATATTCTCAAGACCTTGCAAGATTTGTGGAGTCATTTTGTAGGTGTCTGGCAACCATCCATATTAGACCTGTGCCTACATGCTGAAGTGTAAACTGGCATTACTAAGGATTCCAGCATGAAGCTTCAAGCAATCACGGTCCACGAATGGCAAAGTGACTTAACATGCATTGCATTTACCATCTATAATGTAATAGAGATTTGTAAAGTGTGACTAATACCCGAACAATGGGCTTCTGGGGCTAAAGCCAGCCAGGGGATAAAAGAAACAGTCATGTGCAACAGTGTTGTGCCTTTCGCATAGCTCAGTTTCTGTGGCTGACAAGACCCTTTGGATGCACCTGTGCTTTAAGAGCGGTATTTAACCTGGAAAGACTTTGATCAGCATTTCAAAGCACTCTCAAACTGAAGTGTTGCTCTCAGCTGATGGATGGACAATGGTCCATAAACGTGCCCAGAGACAAACAGCAGCTGACTGCTCATAACAATAGTGAACTCTTCAATACTTGTAAGTAAACTAAAGCAAATGTAAGCACGCACTACATGTACCATAATCAGGCTTTCCTGTGTTCACTATTTATTGTTTTGTGGATTTCAGTGGTATTGTTCAAAAGTTTAGAAATCAGCGTTTAGTGGTGTTTATCCAGAGGACGAACCCTTAAAATAGACAGAAATTGTGTTTTTCCAATGTTTATAAAAACTTGTGTTTATTGCAGTGACAGTTAGAATGCATACATTCAATTTAAAGCATTGCAGGGGATGTAGTGTCCTCCCACTGGCAGCTTGTCCAATGGACCTATGCTAGACTGTGCGAAGCACAACAGTCTGTATATTGTACTCCCACTCATGCTCCAAGACTCTCTTACATGCCGTCACCCATATCTCACTACCTCTCCCACTCACTCTTCTGGGAATCTGTCTGGTTTACAGGACTAAACGTGGACTAAGAAGGGAAGAAAGTGTTCATTTTAAATATTTTATATTAAACAAAATTCTTGACACAGCTGGGAATGGTTGGGGTGAGGGGTAATTAACCTACCCCTTATTACGACCTTGTAGCCAACACCACCAACTGTACTGTAACATACAGATTAATTTGTAGCCTCACATTGCAGAAACACTAGTTTTCTGCATGCTTGCAACTGTTTTTCTGCACTCTGTGCATGAGTACATGAATGTGGTGCTGCTGCTGTTACATAAAGATTCGTGGCTGCCAAGCATCCCATTGTCAAGAGTCAAACTGTACTTGAGTTCTTACTTTTTAACCGAAATCACATTGTATTACGGGACTTGAAATTTAGCTGTTAACATTAAAAGGTTAGGCTCATAAGCGCCAACAGTAAAGTGAAGAGTAAAAACAACTTTAACTTATTGCATCAGACATTACAATGGAGCACTTTGCAGCTTTACATTTTTGTTGTTATGCTGCTTTGGTATGTGGAAAGCCTTGGATCATTCTTTCATCACGGTCCCATGTACATGGTGGCAACACACTTTCCACATGTACCCGTCACCACAGCTTGCATTGACTGTTTGGCAGTTGACCTGCTATCAATGAGGACCTGTGAGCAAAGGGGCCTGATATACCAAAGGGTGTTCTCCATTCTGTGTATAAGGAAAAATATGCCAATACATATTGGCCAAGATTCCTGTAAGCCAGCCATTTTACGGATGATCGACAAAATTAAATACTGCCAAAAGATCAAGAATGATGCTATCACTCCCACATTCTCTGTAGTGTATAAAAAACTAGATTAGACTGGAAAAACACATTTCTAAACCCCTCACCTATAATCCAAGCACACAAAACTGGAAGACACAAAAGGAAAAAGAAACAACATTTTAGTGGCATCTCTAAACAACGAAATGCAGGCAGACCAATCTTAGCTCAGTCTTTCATGCTCCAGCTCTGTATAACAAAAGCCTCATTGCGATGGCCCCTACAGGAAAAATTAAACTATTTCTCTCTCACTGTATTTTCTTTAAATGGAAAGGCATTTAGGTTTGTGGACTTGCAAGTGTTTTATGTTTAGACTAGTAAGGGCTATTTCCTTTTCCTTTCGGTTTGGTCCTATCAGTTACTACACGTTTAAATCTCAAACGGGAAAGCCTAATCATAATGCCCCTGCGATAAAACATGTGCTGATATGCAGTGTGCACCCTGACCGCCCTGTAAAAGTATAATATATACACTAACAGAATCTGAGCAGGCTGTATCATGCTAGAATTAAGGATCTAAGACAATGTGCAGTTCAGCATTTAGTAGTTTCCTGAATCTTTAAAACTTTATTAGATGAGGGAAGTGTAAAGGTGGCAAACTGGAGATATAAGGAAGCATCTCTGATGATACTGCCTCCACCACTTGACAGTCAGTTGCCATCAGTTCCAGGGCTGCCTTTGCTCTATTTTCTGTTACCTGATGCACTGCATGTGGCTGCCATTCTTCAGCTGATTTGTTTCACCACTGGGATATGCTGCTCCCTGCAGATCTAAGGAAAGCAAAGCCACTCAGACTATGACCCTCATTATGACCCTGGCGGTCCATGGAAGGCCAGGGCCGTGGTGGTGGTCTCACCGCCGTGGGACAGGCGGTGCAGACTGCCATATTATGACCGCTGCGGTTTGGCCGCTTTACCATGGCGTGCCGGGCTGGAGGTTTCCACCTGCAGCCTGGCGGGAGTCGTATAACCACCGAGGTTATTCTGACTAGGGACACCGCCAGCATTTTCCTGGTGGTCTCACCACCATGAAACGCTGGTGGAAAGGTATCCTGATGACAGGAACTTGCATTCCTGTCGCCGGGATACCCCCCAAACACATCCACATGCACGCACCAACACACACATAATCACACACAGACACCCCCTACTCACAACATTCAACCCCATAGACACGCATACATACCCATACACATCACACACGCATACACTCTCCATCCCCCACCCCTCCCTTCAACTACATACATACACAACCTCCACCCCTCACTTATCTTCACTCAACCATATCCCTCACCCCCAATTGTACCTCTGCACACACACACACACACACACACACCATTTACACAAACATACACGCACCTGCGCGCAGTCACACCCTCTTTATACCTTACTCATTCACCCATGCACACACCCCCATCCCCATCCACATGCATACATGCATGCATCACCACATTTACACACAGACACGCACAATCACTCTCGTCCCCCCCACATTCATGGCACGTATACACACACTCACACACCACCATTCACACACCCTCACCCCCGCCCCCGCCCCTTGCAGACAACACTTACCTCGTCTGATGAAGTGCTCCTCTGTGAGAGGCAGAAGTAGTACATTGTAGGATTCTTGGAAGTCTGCCATCATATTTCTTTTACGTCTACACTTGTGCTGCCTTCTTACAAAAAAAGTCAGCTTTAGTTATGGGCCTAGTAACAGCAAAACATAGAAAAGCTATGAAGTGAAGGGCACCTTACCATCCAAAGGTAACCAAAAGCCAGCTGACTGCTGTTTGATCACAAAAGGTGGTGTGAAAAATGATCACAGGATGGAGAATAGAAGGTGACAAGAGATTGTATTGGGAATTTATTTCTGGATACACCAGATGTGCCACCTGGTTTGTAAGTTTGAATACAGCAGTGTAAAATACGCTCGTGTGGTTTTAAAATGTTGCTGTAGCCTAACTATAACCGTTGCAAGTTTCCTTCTGCTCATTCTAACTGGGCCCTGAACTTGTTCCAAACTATGATATGCAGAGCCTCCTTTCCATGCTTAAACCTTAAAGTGAGAAAAAACTTCAAATTAGCTTGATCATTGACCAGAGTTTTTTTCCTTTCTCTATTTAAAAGTTGTCTGTTTACTTTCTCCTAACTTCAGAATCCTGCATGCGTGCACCTCCTTTGTTTCACTTTCATCACTAAATTTCCATTTGGAGCCCTGTAAATGAAAACCTGTGAATTCATATCTTGACTTCGCTTGGGCACTTTATGCTCATTTGGGGTGTTGGGGGGATCCCCTTGTCGCGGGTTTCTGTAATTCACAGAAATATATGTTTCTTTTGTTAATAAACTTTTTTTAGAATTCAAATTGACATGTGGGTAGATTTTCATTAACACTGCAAGCACAGCAGAGGTGGAAATTTTGCTGTTTGGCCCACATTTGAGTTGGATCTGAAGTATAATATCTGGGTTGCAGAGGAATATTTATAGAATTTTTATGAATACATGCTTTGTAGCAAAAAAGTATAATGCTCTGAAAACAAAAAAATGAAATGTTCAGTAATAAAGAAAGTTGAAAAAAGACAGTGCACCATGAAAAGAAAAAATATGTAGAAAATAATGATTAAAGAAAATAATGAATTAAGAAGGGGCTTACCTTGTATGAACGGGAGCCAGATTGGAGTAGGGAGGCAGATTCAAGTCACTTGGGAAGGTTGGACATGGAAGTTCATATGTAGAGATGCCAGTCCTCTTTCTCAGCCACCATTATCACCCAGAGGAAGAAGCCTCAAAGGAATTACTGGGTGGCCTGGGAGACTCTTTGCTTTTGAAGCCTGCCATAAGAAAAAATTGAAGAGGTTCGAGTAACACGAAAGAAAATGGAGAAACCAATATGAAAATGATAGCAAGGTCATTTACAAAAAAGCCCTGAAACAATACCAGTATGCTATTCACAGAGCTAGGCTGGAAGGCTTTTCTGATAGGACAAATCAGCTGTGAGCAGTTAGCCAACTAATTTCTTGGAAAGGTCAGTCTTACATATGATTCACTAGTGGAGGCTATAGACCCCTATATAAAGACAAAGATGGTGTGCCAATCAAGAAGTCAATGACGGAACTTCCCACAATTGAGTAATAATAACATCCTGGCGGTAGCAAATTAAGTCACGTCTGGCTCGCCCCTGGAGCCAGCCTCCATAGATATGCTGCTGAAAGGGGGCTATGCCATCATATCAGCTCTGACGGTCCTCTTTAATTTATCCTTGGAAAGTGGATGTGCTCCGGATTCTTGGAAGCATGTGATTATTAACCTGCTGCTGAAAAAACATTCCCTAGACCCTGATCGGGTGGAAAATTACAGACCCACATCACTGCTTCCAGGTGTCAGCAAGATTTTAGAAAAACTCATAACAGGTATCTGATCGATTTCTTGGAGTCTAATAATCTCCTACACCAGACATAAACTGGTATTCGACCTGGGTGCAGCACAGGGGTGGCTCTCTTACTGACTGCAGAGGATCTTAAGAAGACACTGGACCAGGGGGAGTCAGCAGCGCTCATTCTTCTCAATCTGAGCACAGCTTTCAATTCAGTCTCTCATCTAATTCTACAACATAGACTTGAAGAGGCAGGCATCACAGGTAGGGCGTTAAAATAGCTGACTTCGTTTTTATATAACAGGGCCCTTTCTTTGGTGAAACATCTGCTCAAAAGTGAAGTACTGCAGAGCTCTTCTTTGAGCCCTACACTCTTCAATGCCCTCTATCAGACATCATATGCAGACAACACTCAAGATCGTTGTCTCCCTGTCACAAACCACTGACTTGACATCTGAAAGACTTTCCACCTGTTTGGAACAGGTGACCAATTGGAAAGCGACCAGCTGTCTCAAGCTGAACGGTGATAAAACAGAGGTCATGTTAATTGGTAACAACCCTTCGTTCTGGGACCAATTCTTCTGGCCCTCATGTTTGAGTAAGCATCCCCTCCCCCAACCAAAAGTGAAGAGCCTTGGGGTAATGTTGGATAAAGATTTGACCATGGCCTCCCAGGCATAGAAAGTTATGGGTACATGCTTTGGACTCTTAAGAGCCCTTCGAATACCGCTCAAAGGGCTCACGATAGGAACTCGAAGGACAGTGGTCCAAGGCCTTTTACTCTCTCATTTAGACTATGGCAACTCTTTATCTGGGCAGCCCCTCCTATGTCACCAGAAAGCTGCAAGTCATTCAATATGTCGATGATCGAGTATTGCTGGGCTTACCGAAATCTCAATCGGTACGCTCAGCCCTTGCCAAACTCCATTGGGTGCTTGTAAACAAAAGGATTGAATTTAAAGCCTTATGTATAGCACATAAGGTATAATATACACAAGGCCCATATATCCCTAGGCATCTCATTACCACGAACAACACCTAAAGAGAGTTGATATCAAACAACCTCTCCCTTTTAGCCATCCCCAGAATCAAGAGAGCAAGAAGTGGAGGTCTTTTGTTTCCATACTTGGGCCCTCATTATGTTCTTGGCGGGATGCCCCGCCGCCAACAGTGCCGGTGGTCAATGAAATGAGTGTTGGTGGCCGGCATCCCGCCATTTAATGACGCATGGTGGCTTACCGCCATTGATGGCGGTGAGGCCCGCCATGCTGGCGGTCGGTGGAGGGAGTGGATACTGCTCCACCCTCACCGCCACGTCACTCCATACACCAACACGACTATAATGAAACAGTTATAGGCGTGGTGGTGTATAGAGAGGCGGCGATGGCGGCGGAGCAGCATCCAGGGAATCTGTTCCCTCCCAGAGCAGCGCAACAGAAAAGGTAAGGGCTGTCCGTGAGGGAAGGGCGGAGGGCGAGGGTGTGTTAGTCTGAGTGCATGGGGGTGTGCGTGAGTGTATGTGGGGGGAGGTGTGTCAGAGTGCATGTGTGCATGTACATGAATGGGTGAATGTGGATGTGGGGGATTGGGCTGTGGGGGGACCTGTATGTAGGGGTGGGGGATGGTGAGGGTTAGGGTGGTGGGACATGCATGGGGTTAGGGGGTCGGTTTTCAGGGTTTGGGGTGGGGGCTGTTCTAGGAGCTTGGGGGGATGGGTAGGGATTATGGAAAGAGGGGGGAGGGGCCAGGCATGTCACAAATAGGTGACAGAAATGATTATTCCTGTCACCTGTATGCTTTCCACCAGGGATTACCTGGTGGGGTAACTCGCCAGGGAATCCCTGGTGGAAATGGGTTTGTAATCCCACCGCCTGTAATGCCTCCACCGCCAGATCGAATGTGCTCACAGTCAGCCCGACGGTGGACTCTGGCCTGGCAGTGGGTGATAGTGAACTGGCTGCTTTGCCGGCACCTAGGGAAATCCAACAAACATGCATATTTTAGAAAACTAGACAGGTGGGGGAATCCAGGGAGGGGTGTCTTGCATGCCTCACACCAGGATTTTATACTCAGAATCCCTTGCACCAAAGAACACATTTTCCTCACATTTCTTTGATGAAACGTTCTGGAATCTGTTGCCACCATAAACCTCCTTCCACCAAGCATTCCCTTGAGACTCCTAATAAAAAGGGCACCTCACTTTTATGGGTAGACCTAGCGCTGGCAAAAGGAAACTGGCCAAAAAGCAACATGAATATATCCAATTTATCACTCAAAACTGCCCCCCTCAGGAATCTGCAAGAATCCACAACATTCCGAATACTCACCATTACCCAGCTTGTGCCAATAAAAACACTGCACCTCTTATGTGGCTAGGACTAATTCCCAGGGTAGGAATGCATCAAACCCAGGTCAATGGAAGACTTTGGGAGGGAATCCATGGAGAAGGAATTAGTTTGGGCAGGGCAAAAAAGATTCTTGCACCGGGAGCCACAAGCACTGAAGCTTGCCATGAAGCAAATAGTCCTGTTGACTATTTCTCTGCCACACTGGATCCAGTAGCTGCAGCACATTCTGGTTGTTTAAAATCAGTGGCAGCGGTCTGTCTTACAATTGAACAAAGTTAAGGGATTGTGATGGATATTACATTTATTGTATTAGTCCCTCAGTTTGCTGACTCACACTCCAACTCAGCATCACACAAACCACTAACTAAATATGAACAAACAATTTTAACAGCTGACATTTCAATCAAGAGATGCAATATCTTGAATCCCACAATGCTTTTGCCAATTTCAAACAAAGATGATGATGATGATGATGAGGATTGTGATCATGATTGAATAGATGTAACTGAATTATGTACCAAACTATGATGTACAACTGAAACAGCAACCTAAGAAGAATTCGGACATCAAGTGTATTACCCATAAAACTGGAACCTTAATGATTACATTAGGAAAAAGATATGCTCGTGAGGTACTTGTACTCTTGTGCTCTGAATCTGTAACAATCAATTCAAAACAGCAGGAGCAAGAATCATGTAAGACATAGGTACTCACAAACATTTGCCTAGGGGCCAAAACATTCTGTCTGTGGTGTGACCGAGCACTGCATTGATGCCAGGAGGGTGACGGTCGGGGCATGGGAGGTGTAATGTGGGTGTAGGGGAAGCGACGCATGTATATCTAGTGGTCAAATTGCACCTGGGATCAAGCCCGGCTTCCCCACTTGAACAATTGTCTGATTGTAGGCAACTATTTTATTTCATTTTGCCTACTAGTATTGTTGTCAGTGTAAGGGGAGGCATGAATGTTTCTAAATTCATGTTTGAAAACTGTCACTTAAACAAATTTGCAATGCACTTTTATAATCTGGTTTACTAAGGTGAAACTTCTGTAGGTTAATGAAATATACTTTTTTGAATTTTGAAGAGAGTTTATCATATTTGTACACGCTTGTAAGATGTCTAAAAATGAAGGTGTTCTTCAAGTTAAGTGGTGTAGGACAGCTTCTGTGCATCTTTTGTTTACTTTAGTTCTACTGTAAATGATTAATGTTTAATATCTTTATGAGTTTTAGTGCTTTGCAAAGTAAACAGCAGCCTAGTGCTGCTGTTCAACCAGGGGCCGCATGCGCCCCCCCCAGGCCCTACTTTGAGTATTACTGATGTAAAAAATTTTACAATTTAAATAACAATGCACACTGTTCCTTGTTAACTCCAGGTCAGACACTGAGTAAGCTCAGACAGGTCCATGATGGGGCACCAAAAAAATGAAAGAGGGAAATAGCAGGTTGCATAAAAGATCACAATGAAAAGTGGATGACAGCCAAAAAGTAATGTTTTACCTAACTCAATGTTGCCACCAATGTCCAGGTTAATTCATGGTCCAACATATGTAGGTTGAGATGCTTTGGTCAGGCTCTTTAGTAAAGCCATAGCAGCAAGTTTGTGTTAGCACTGTGTTACCTACCAACAAGTGAACTTAAGAAAAAGGAAGACTGACAGACCCAGAAACGGCCCAAAGAAACTTTCACCTGCCGCTACCTAGATGAGAGAAAGCTGCCTCAAGCTTTACTCTGACAAGATAGAGCCCATCATCTTCGGAAATGCTTAGCTTTGGATGACTCCTGGTGGCCCACATCCCTTGGCGCCCCCCCTGCACAGACCGAGCACACTCGCAACTTAGGAATCACCCTCAACTCCTCCCTATCCATGACCCGCCAGGTAAACTCTGTCGCCTCCTCCTGCTGGCACACACTCCGCAAACTTCGGAAGATCTTCAGATGGATCCCAGCTGACTGTCGCAGGACAGTCACCCACGCCTTAGTCACTAGCAAGCTCGACTACGGCAACACCCTCTATACCAGCACCTCAACTAGGAACACCAAAAAACTTCAACTCATCCAGAATGCTGCCGTCAGACTCAGTCTGGACCTCCCTCGCTGAGAAAACATCTCCCAACACCTGAGGACCCTCCACTGGCTACCGGTCGAGAAGTGAATCCCCTTCAAGCTTCTCACCCACGTGTACAATGCCATAAATAACACAGGACCAGCCTAACTGAACCACTGCATCTCCTTCCACAAACGGCGCCAGATCCCTGCGCTCCCCAAGATGGCCCTTGACACTGTCCCTCGCATCTGCAAAACCACCACCGGAGGACGATCTTTCACCTACACTGCAGCAAAGAGCTGGAACAACCTCCCCCTGCACCTCAGACAAAGCACGTCGCTCATCATCTTTATGAAGAACCTCAAGACGTGGCTCTTCGGATGAGGCCCAAATCCCCCCAGCGCCTTGAGACCCTCGTGGGTAAATAGCCACGCTTTACAAATTGATTGATTGACTGAATGAGTCATACAGGAACGTCTGAGGGTCCAGTTGTCAGAATCCAGTAAGATTTCAGTGACATGTCTACTGAAAATAATCTTAGCTACATTTTAGTGATTGTGTGCTTATTCTTGAGGTGAGTTGAAGACTATCCAACCAGGAGATGGGACAGCATGGCAATGGTCAAATTACTAATGAGAGAGTGAGTTGATCCCTTGATATGGCTCACCAGCTTCAGAATCTGATAAAGGTATTCACTTTATGAGTGAGATAATGAAGCTATTGTACACATCTTTCCAAATGGGTCAGATGTTCCAATGTAGGCCAGAAGCATTAGGAATTGTAGAATGAGTCAATGGTACACTGCAGTCCAAGTAAGCAAAAGTGTGTGCTTCAACATCACTGATATGGTTAGACCCTCTTCCACTCATACTGATAAGCTTCAGAAACACACTGAATAAAAAAAAAAAACACTACTTTCCCTGCACAAACCGTTGATGGGGTGAGCCCTGAGTATCCTTGCATTCCATCAGCTGCACTTGTGTCAATAAGGAATTACATTGTGTTTGATTTCTGCAAAGGCATTGCTGATGTTATACACTCTTGCTCTCATAGGGTCAATTTGGCAACGCCATAAGCAAAACAAGAATTATGCCACAACCTCTAGCCTGGTAAGTGGGTTGAGGTGAAGAAGCACATTTGTATGTCTTGCCTAGAGCCAAGGTGAAAGGGTCTATATTAGGTAATCTTTGTGACGAACCCTGTTGAGAAATGTGGAGGCTTGGCACAGTGGATCCAGGCATCTCACATGATGTGAAATTAAGACAGCAGATGAAGAAATGGTGATCACAGTAACTGATTTACATAGACATGGTGAATATATAAATCAAAATCAGAATCTTGATCAGAATCAGGTTCAAAAAGAAGAGCAAAGAAAAAAAAACACAAAAAACACAAAAAAAAATCAGGAAGCCTAAAATCGGTAAGTGAAGCTGAAAATTCAGGTTTCTGAAACCCAGAGGAAATCGGATTTCAGTAGAAAGAATGAAGCCGTTCCAGGAAGAAACGTGAACCAAGTGGCAAGTGAAGATGAAGATGTAGCAGTAGTTATAAGTGGATCTAAAGATGAGAAAGTACATCTCATAAACCTGAACCTGTGAGAGGAATAAAGAGTGTTCAAAGAAGTTCAAAAAACAGAAAAGTTCAGAGACGAACTATAGCTATGAGATCAAGATTGTTCTTCACAGTAAAAGTGAGCAGTCAGTAGCCAACAGATCAGTAAGAGTGCCAAATAAAATGTATAGAGATCCTGAATGGCCATGCTTAGCCAATACTGAATGAGATGAGGAAGTCATTGAGTTAGCAAATTGCCAATTTATTGGTGAAGCTGAAGGAAAACCACCATGAAATAATGTGAATAAAATAAAGAGATTAGTTTTGGAAGAATTCAATTTTTTGTGCACAGTTTTTCTTAGAGTCTGTTTTGAACCTTAGGTATCCAATCAAAGAAAGCAGAGTTCCTTTCTTGAGTTTATACTAAATATATGAACTGACTCCATAAACTGAAGAATCAAAGAAATTCAAGTTTTGATTTTTGTATAAATATGGCTGTTTGTAAGGAAATATGCTGCTCAAAGATATCAAAAGTTTTATTGTTTATAATATACAATATTTTTAGCTGGCTTACAGTTGTGTTTGACTTCACTAGTTGGATATGATTCACTTGCAGATGAGATCATCGCTACATAAAAAAGAAAGGTTGACACAAAAATAGCATATAAATAAACCTTTTAGGCAATTTTAAGGAGAGTGTGTTTTCAAAGTTATTGTCAAAGTATGCAGATGTTATGAAAGTTCTTAATTATTAGTTTTGATAATTTCTCCTAACTTCTGTTTTAGAGGGGGTTACTGATCTACATATTCCTCTGTCTTATTCTATCATGTAATGTTTTTGTTAATGCTTTCCTTGGTCGAGAATTCCTAGTGCAGAACTTCACGGACTACAACATTTCTTTGTGAGAGCTTTTTGTGCTCAGATTTTCTTTGTTAGTCAGTTTTGTACTATAGGTATTTGTCGAAATAGGCTCCAACTGAAGATTTGAAGCCTATTTCTAATAAATTGAGATTAACTATGCAACCCAATTTAAAATTGGGAAGAAGTAAAAGAGATGAAATTGCAAGAAGAGGCAGAAGAAAAATTTAGATACTCTAGAATGCATCCAAGAATGAGCGTGTAGTAAGTAAGGGAGAGAGTAATGTGCATAATGTGTGAGAATCCCAGAGTGATAAGTCAATGGAATTGGTTGGAAGAAGTGTAATGGGACTTATATGGCTGATAATAAGCTCTTGTTTGGTGAAGAACCAATATTAAGTGGTATTTATTATGTTTGAGGCAGATCTGCTTGTTTTTACCTCCCACATAACTGGGTGGGAAGCTGCTGTCTTCAGTTGTCTTCAGCTGCAGTCTTCCCTCATATTTTTCATGTGAATGAAATGACTGAAAGGAGTGACACTGGGCTTAGAAGAACAAAGCATGATATTGGCAAAATACTGATGGATTTGTTAGGTGTTCTAATACCTTCTATTGGTGTGTTCTTGAATTACGTGAAATAATAAAGCTGTCAACTTTGGAGGATCACTTGGCTACTAATACTGCTGGAGAATTATCTAAAGTTAATTAACAGCCAATGGCTATGAACGCAATGGTGATGGGAAGAGGGAAGAATATGTTGTGTGTTAAGGGTTTAACAGTGCTGCAGTTTCAGACTGGGTAATAGTAAGCTTATTAATAATTACATTACTAATATAGCGAACATTTCACATGCAACAAAGACTCGCAAAGAACACAGATTATAGTAATCAGTAGGTGTATGATTCAGTGAAATTGGAAAGGGTTTGGCAAAGGCTGGTGATTGATTTGATAGCATACTACCAGAGTGCCAGACAGCATTAGATTACAAAAAGCATCCATAAGGGTGTGAACAGTGAATCTGACAAAACCTTAAACCTTACACGCTAACTTCGAGGAACATAAGTTATCTGTAACACAATGCAAAAAAGCAAAGGGGCAGTCCAGCCATGCAAGACCCATTTCACAGTAATATTCTGGGACAACATCTGCTTTAAGCATACTATTAGCTGCACTACAGCTCTTAACTTTTTAAAAGGTAATAACATAGTCTGCTTGTAGGAAACATGGGCAGTTACACCCCATTTAAGCATAGGATACAATAAATATACCAACCAGCTAACAATTTTTATCGACCATCTGAAGGACTATCAATATGTATCTACAGGATTAAAAGTAGATATAACCATATTAGAAGCCTAAAATCCTTAATTTCGAGCAATTCTAATCCATAGATTTAAAGTAGGAAGTCTAAAAAAAACAATACTAATTATTAATGTATTTTCAATCTTGCACTGAATCAACAGGAAACTAACTTTAGAAGGCTCCTATGAAGCACTACATGACCTAATATTCAGATTTGCTTCATATAAGATCACACTGACACAAGACTTTAAGATATTCAATTTGGGTAATCAATCTGCCTGTACGCAGTTAGTTAGCTTGGATCACCTTGCAAAAAAAGTGCATGATGGCCTTCTATCTTAAAAACTAAAATCCCTAAACCCTTTCAAATATCTAAGAAATCAACACTACATTTCCACATTCATTTAGGGACATTTCCACACTGGATTACACTTTGTGAACAACATCCTTCTAGAGACATATAATTCCTTCTCTATAATCCAAAACCCCAAAAGGGACCACCTCCCATCGATATCGCAGTTTCAACATGGCTACATCGCTGATATCGCCGAACATCTAAAAGGTAATGGGCACTTGGGAGAAGTAAGAGAAACACTCACCAATGAAGAGGTTAAAGAGGAGCAAGGTCTCCTTAGCTTGCTTCTAATCGTGGAAAAAAAAATAATTTACCCAAAGCATGTTCCCAGCCAACCACTGATAAACACAATCATTTTGAACTGGGACATAACAGATTTGCTATACAACCATGTGATGGGTCGCTCCATTCCGACCCACACAGTTCCCTTACTTGTGCTGACTCTGCCACATACGACCTGGTGCATACTGTAGACCCCGGCGATTTGATTGGTCGCTTATGGCAACCGCGGGACCAACTGCGGGTTAAAAGCGGAGCGTCAGAGATATCGAGGAGAGAGGCGAGCGGGAGTGAAGATATACGAGTGACAAAGGAGGAGCAAGAGGACGAGGAGCCCACCATCGAGGAGGAGGAGGACGGCCGGAAGACGGAGCCGACGGGAGCTGGAGTACCACGGAGGAAACTTGGAGACAGCTGGCCCGGGGAGCCTGCTCCTACGCCGCCACGCTTCCGGAGAAGCGTGGCCTCTCCAGGTACGGAGACGAAAGCGGGGAAGGGAGGCGGGAGGTGAGAGGAGCGGGGAAGAGGAGGGGAAAGAGGGGAGAAGGGGAAAGGGTGAACGGGCACTTTTGATGGTGAGCACTGTGGGGAAAAGGGGACGGGGGCAAGAAAACAATAGCAGTCATTCAGATACAGAAAAGAAAGGGAAGAGAAATAGGAAATACGATACCAAGAAGATAGAGCGTACGCAGGAAGAGATTCACGATTAAGTACACTAAACAAATAAACGAGAGAAAGAGAGAGAGAGAAAAAGAAGAAGAAAGACGGAAAACAGTACATAAGCAAGAAGCGCAGGACGCAAAGAAACAGGCAGGAAGGAAGTCTGGCAGGAGAACCAGAAGAGAGACAACACAGGCGAAAAGTAGTAAGACAGTCAGAAGACAGCGGAGACAGGGACAAAGAGAGTGAGAGAGAAAAGGGAAAGACAAGAACAGTTAAGCCTTAACAAGCCCCCCCCACTTACCGTATCTATTTATTTTCTTGTTTCCATGCTCCCCGCGAGGCCTGGGAAGGAAGAAGGAGGACGAGCCAAGAGGTCAACCCGAGGACTACTCTACAACCTACTGCTATTCCATAAACTTTGTACATATTACTCATCGTATAAACTGTTTCAAGAACCAATAAAAGACAGTTCTTTGAAACCACGATATTGCTATTCAGCGTCATAAATCTGCCATCCTCGCACAAACCATTTAAGAGGTAAGGACACAATAAAACAACAGCTAGGAAGAAGCCAGGGCTTTGAACAAACTCATGGTACACCTTAATGTAAACATAAGTCAGTTTTTAGAGGGGCAGTAAGAACATACAACAAGGATGAATCAAACAAGGCAGCCAAGCTTCCCCTAAAACACTCAAGTAAGGCCTACCGTACTATATTCTTGACAGAAAAGGTGAAACATCTGGAATCCGAATAGCAATATGAGGTTGTATGAGCCAGGTGAAGTTTTAGCATTATGTCAACTATGTAAATAACAAATATCATATCAGAGGGAATGGAGACCCACAGCAACGAAGATTAAGAGTGTCTGGCGGCTCTACGTAGACAAGAACCCACAGGACACCATCATCTCTGACATTACTGTCATGGGGAACCGAAATCAAAAGACACCTGCTCAATTAATGAGGCTGATATTTAAAAAAGTATTAGAATCAATCAGAGAAGAAGTGGCACCGGGCCCCAATGGCTTACCAGGCTCTCTTTTTAAAGCTAATATAAGTTTTTGTGGGAACCAGTTAACACAGCTTTACCAGGAATGCTTACTGAACGCTCAAGTGCCGCAATAATGGCAAGGCTCCATTCTACACATAATTTATAAAAAAGAACAACAACACAGACCTGGCAAACTATCAGTTATTTGCCCTATTGGACTTTGAGTCGAACACTTATGCAAAAATATTGCTGCAAGAACTTAAATACTGGGCATATGGAGAAAAATAAATCCCTTTTCACCAAATAAGGTTCAGGCAAACGGCATCCCCTTTATATAATGTAGTCATTCTGACTTGTATAGCCCACCACTCCTTTCAGCATGAGGTGTCCAACCCTCTGTGCAGGCTTCTTAAACTATTCAGCAGCTTTTGAAAGGGTGGCTTGAAATATATTCTGGGCTGAGCTAACAAAATGGTGAATATTGCATACTTTAATAAAGCCATTATTTCTTAATATTTCGATATTTGGGTTTGTATCAAGTTAGGACAGGACAAAACAATACCATAATAGATCGAATTACATCTAACCAGGGCCTCGAACAAGGATGTGTTCTAGATCCCATGATTAAAGTTAACACAATCAACCTAGGTAGTATACTGACAAGAGTGAATATAGAATTGAACAATCTAGTCTACCGAACATCCAATATGCAGATGAGTTGATCATTCTTGGCATGCAGATTGCACTTGATGAACTACACAAATATCATTTAATCAATAAACTGGTGGCCACTGTAAACAAAAGAAAATTATGGCTTTAGGGAAGTACAAGAACAAATTTAAGCAGCATTGGAGGTTGGGCCAGTTAAAAATAGCACATAAACCAAAATATAACTATATGGGTGTTCAGCTCACGGAAAGTGGAAAACCAAAATGTTATCTAAAGTATATTACAGGATAATCCTCAAGCTTAAAATTTACCTTGTGTTGAATAAACAGATTTTTATATATTCTATCAGTGGAAGCCATTCTAAGAATTATAAGAGCAAAGCTGCTTCCAATTATCTCCTATGGCCATCAAGGCTATCTAATGAAGCTTTCACTAGTGTTGGGAAAACTGCAGTGCACTACATACAGGCGGGTCATTTACTAAAACATACCTGTCGATCCCAGCTAGCAGTTTGGTTTGACAGGGCAGGAGCTAGAAAGCAAGGCATCATTTTTTAAATATTATTTCTTAGTCAGTCATGCACAATCAGCCACTCAAGAGGGCCTTAAAAGAGATCTTCAACAAGGAGGCAAAGCCCCTGCCCTTAGTCACTACAGTGAAGAGCTTAAAGCTGATTATTGGTAATCTAATAAACAGTTCTGTTTGATATTCACCCATAAAAAACATCTTAAAAAGCAGGTATTGCCTTCTTTAAAGGAAAGCTGATATAGAAATAATATAATCAACTGCTTACTTAAACGGAAGTGTGACGACACCAGAGACCAACATGGCCGACAGGGCGTGAAGCTCCAGCTCAGCTGAAGCCAGGTTTGCAGGACCAGCATCCACCTGACCCCACCCTGACAGCAGGATCAAATGCCCTGAGTCGGGTGTCACCACTTGGAGCTCTTGATGCAGGCACGGCTGACCACAGATGTTGCCATCCAGGAGGGTCCGTGCTCGGCGCAGCACCGGCTCAGAGGCCCTGCGGTGACAGGGGCCATGGGTGAATCTGAGGCAGAGGCATTCAGACCTCGCTGAAGCTACGTGTTCCTCCCACCCATCGGGAGACAGCAAGGAATTGCTGTGGTGCTCTCAGCCTCCGGCCTGTCTCTGTATGGGACGGCCTGCACTACGTGTGTGTGTGTGAGGGCCTTGAGGCAACCGGGGGATGAGTGGTGACACATGGTCTCCCACTGAACTACAACTTCAAGCCTGGTGAGTGAACCACTGTGCCCAGATGGGGCACGGCCAGCCAGAATCCATTGCCCCGCTGCCCTGGTGAATATGCTTCAGCCACAATGACATGTGCTCATTGTAAACAGCAGTGCATTACTGTATCCACCTCCCCCTCTCCATTACTTAAGAGCAGCATGGGCACTGTCCACCCAAATTAACTGTGCTCCTGCGTCACAACAGTGCTACATTTGCTACTGGGAACCAAGCGGGTGTGACAGTACTCTGCTCAATCCTCTGTGCACGTTTCTGCTTCACTGGCTATCTTCGCACTGCCAACAGCTTGCTGTTAGTAGCTGAGCAAACCTGAAGAAGCCTGGTCACCCTACACAATGTTGCAGAGGCAGTGAGTGTAAACAGTACATATGCTCTGCTAAGCAGTGTAACAGGTTGCATCTTACACTGCTATTTTCAGGGAGCCACCAGGTCATGCCAAATGGACATAGAATGGGCCAAGGGGACCCCAAAGAACATAAACTGCTCTTCGAGCAGCGCAAACATGCCATGCACCATGGCTCCTTTTCAGACACGGATGACGGTCCAGACAAACATGTTCGGCTGGGGTCTCACACAGCACTGCCACCATCATGGCTGAATTCTACACTGGATTTTGCTCAACTGGTGCCGGATTTGACACACTCACAAACAGATTTGATCGCCTGGGCGAAAGATGAAACCGACAGGCCATCAGAATGGATGATGCCAAGGAACACATCTCAGGGTTGGAGGATGGAGCCACGACAACTGCAAAATACTTAGAAAAAAAAATGGAGCGTCTACTCAAAACAGCTACATCTAAAAACGAAGACCTGGAGGCACACTCATGCTGCAACAATATCCATATCATCGGAGTGGCAGAATCGACGGCCCTGACTTGTTTGTTAAGAGTCTCCTGGAACAGCTGTTTAACTGACAGACCTTCATAACTATATTCATGGTGGAGCGCGCTCAAAGGTCTACTGGCCTGCGACCACTCCCCGGTGCTCTCCAACCTCTATCATTGCACACCTGTTCAATCACATAGATACGGATACAGCACTGCAACTGGCACGACAACAAGGCCCATTACAGTTTCAAGGTTCCACCATTTCCCTATTCCCCAACTTCACCCTGCTGTACAAGAGGTGCAGCGCAAATTCACAGATGTCAAGAATTCTCTCGGAAACAAAGGCTAAAATATGCCATGTTATACACAGCTCGGATGTGGGTCAAGGTGAACGGAAAATCTAGCATCTTCAACACCTCAGCGGAAGTCACTGAATTTTGCAAACAACATGGTGTGGACAAAGCAAACTCTTGACGGAACACTTCAGAACGCTTCCCATTGTCTGCCTCTGCTGCAGAACATTTCCCCTCAGGCTGACCAGTACTCATCTCTAGCCAACTAGAATCTTTACTGTTGCATCTCATACGGATAGTCTCTCATCGTCCACGTTGACATTGTTCTCAGATATTCTACCATGTCGTAGCAATCAATGGCTTCTCAATCAAAACCTGAGTTTTTATCTACTGTCCAGGAATCACACAGCAATCGGGCACCATCAACCATATCGTTGCTCTCTCCCCGAGGTGGATAACAAATGACAGAATGTTGGAGTTTATGTTTTTATTTTGATCTCTTTTGGGATTCACAGGATGGTTTATAACCTAGTGTGGGTGGGGTTTCCAAGTTTGTATGGTGGTGGTTTGTTTGTTTTTTAATGCCCGTCTGGTATATACGACTCTCTTGTATACACATACATGATCCCTTTCATACTTATCTTATTGATGGCAACACAAAGTAGACAGGACAGGGTAGCAGAACTCACATTTCTGACACAGAACATTCGTGGTCTCAACAATCCCTGTAAAGGTAAACAAGTACTCTCTTATTGGGTATGATATGGGGTCAACATTTCTCCACGAGACACATCTCCCACCCCACGATTCATTCACCTTTGCATCTGCTTGGGGGTCTCAGTGTCATTTCTCATGCTACAGCTGGTATTCCAGGGGAGTGTGCACATTAATACATAAAAGTATTCCCTTTAAAAACACAGCCAGCTTTATAGA
Organism: Pleurodeles waltl; assembly: GCF_031143425.1. NCBI lineage: Eukaryota > Metazoa > Chordata > Amphibia > Caudata > Salamandridae > Pleurodeles > Pleurodeles waltl. The sequence goes on from NC_090438.1 coordinate 714,711,043, forward strand.
TACAAATGGCAGGTATATCGTTGTGGCTGGAGTGTTGGCTGACTGCTGTGTCCTATTGGTTAATAACCGCAGACGATAGTGAATTTCATAAGGATATTTCAGCACTGATAGGGTGGGTGGAGGCTGACCTGGTCATCTTGGGAGGAGATCAAAATATAGTACAAGACCCACTGGTAGATTCTACAAGTTTTGCAAACGTGTAACAAGCCAATGAGTGTCATGCGAGACATCATGGACACCTATGTACTACACAATGTTTGGTGCATGCTTCATACTACTACTTTGCAATATACTTTTTATCCTGCGCCCCATGCGGTATGGACATGACTCGACTATTGGTTTATTTCCGCAAACACTGCTCAATGGGCAACTGATGTTGCCACGCACCTTTTTAGATCACTCTACGGTTCCAATGGTGTTCAGGGTACGTTAAGGGGGAGTCCTGGAACACAGTTTGAGATTCCAAGGCAACAGTCTTCATAAGGAGGCCTTCTGTTCCCAAAATTTGTGACTCCACCACTGAATACTTTACACTTAATACCGGCTCGGTCACCACTCAGCCCATTCTACGGGAGTCTTTCAGGGCTTTTATACGTAGGGTGTGCATTTCCAAACATGGTGGAGTACTACGGGACACACGCACCCGTCTAACCCGCACAGAGACTGAGCTATGAGACACAGACTGTGAAGATTCCCAATTGCACAACAGACCCCACACCCGGTTCTCATGGCTGAGTTCTGTGACTTGGGAGACCGAGAAACTGCATACCTGGGAAAGTATCCTACAGCTAGATAGTATGGAGAAGGGGAACACCCAGGCTGCACCCTAGCACGGAACTTGCGCCTCAACAGACTAAGTGGATACATCCCTACACTGCAGCGAGCTGCGGGTGGGCTGATTTCAGACAAGTGTACTATTCTTGAACTCCTGTGCTACTATGAACATCTCTACTCCTCCTGCATCCCAGGAGGCACAGCTGTGATTGTAAATTACCTTGCAGTGATCGCAACAGTATAGATCTCTGATGGTCAGAAACCATTCCTAATCTCATGTGAAAAAATAATGCAGGCAACAGACGCTCTGGATTGGTCTAAGAACACCAGCCTTGACGGACTGACATGCACATTCTATAAGGCATACAAACACCTGCTCACACCACATTTGCTTAAAATGTATGCTGAAGCACTTGAGGCAGGCATTCTCCCATCCATGCTACGAGAAGCTGTGATCACATTATTATTGAAACCCAGTAAAAAAAAAAGAAAACACTACTGTACCTCCTACCGTCTGCTCTTACTTCTTAACCTTGATAATAAAATCTTAGCTAAAGTTATCACAACTAGATTATCTCTCATAATGGAACACATCATATCACCCATCCAGACTGCCTTTGATCCCCACAGATCCACTTCTTTAAATTTGTGGACGAACTTTGCGGTATTAAATAGGATTTCCCACGATGTCCCTGCTGCAGTTGCCCTCTAAGACGCTGAAGTGGCACCGGATTCATTTGATTGGTCCTTTTTTAAAAGCAGCCCTGAAAAAATTGGCTTCCTCATGGGTATACTGCCTTGATTATGCACCTGCATGAGCCCCAGTAGCCGCTTACAAGTGAATGTCTCTCTTACGGATCCCTTTCGGGTAAACAGAGGGCCCAGACAGGGTTGCCCTTTGTCACCACACCTTTTCATTATTGCAATGGACCCCTTGGTTCGACATCTGCAGGAGAAACCTCTACTTCATGGACTACACTTTACCCCGACCCATTATTGATGTCCATGTATGCAAGCAATATTCTACTGTTTGTTCGTCATCCCTCTGACAATCTTCCTCCTCTTATATCTGAAATTTTTTGCTTTGGAGGCTTTTTGAACATTAAGATAAATTGTGACAATGTTGCAACATTTTGCCGTTCCTGACATTATGACACAGGAGACCACTGAATATCCCCTGACTTGGTGTATGGACTTCACCAAATACCTGGGACTTATTCTGCAGAGGGAAAAGGAGCACATAATGTGCCTGAATTATGGAAATGCCAGACAAATGTTTCACACAAATCGAACGATGGAATAAACTTGCCTCTCCATAGCAGGATGCGTGGCTATCCTAAAAGTGGTTGTCCTCCCTTGCTTCCTATACCTCTTCTTGAACATACCTATCCCATTAACTAATAATTTCTTTGCCACCCTGCGCAGCCTTTTACTAAGATTCATATGGGCAGGGCGCAGACCTCAGATCTGATAGGACACCTTAGTGCTACCCTAGAAGCGAGGAGCTTTCAACGTACCTGATCTACAGTTATACTATCTTGGAGCGCAATATCACTGTGTATCATTGGTTTCTTCCAGATGTTCGTCTTCACTATATGCTGCCTTACAAGTACCAGGTGGGACATGTTCCACTTCTTTCCCTATATCTTAAAGGCATTCCCATGGACCCCTCAGACATGCAAACACTCTACCACAAGCTGTGCATAGAGAAAGCTTTAGTGTCATCCTGGAGGGGGTACCAGAGGAAGTGATGTTCCTCCATGCCATTCCAACTATCAAACAACTCCTGCTTCCCTTTTACACAGGAGCAACTAGTCTAACGTACCCTATAAAAACATAAGTTACACACTTGTGAGGATATTTTCCTGGACGGTCATGTGCTTACACATGCAGATGATATATGTTTTGGAGATGTCACATACGTGGACCACTTTCTGTTTGGGAGCCTTCGTGACACATTGCACTCCTGTATACCCTCCTACTCTCTTGCCCCAGATGATTTTTCTCTACTGTCATGGACAACGCTGGTGGGGTGTATGAATTGTCTCCAGACTATACCAGGCATGGGTAGCCATGAAGCCTGAGCCGAATAGGCACATCAGAGGTGCCTGGGAATGCGACTTGGGTCACCAATTATCTGATAAAATGTGGTATTATTTTTACACTCAGACTAAACTCATCTACTTTAACCATAAACCTAAGTTGTTACATTACAAATTCCTGTAACAGGCCTACTTTACACCTCGGGATTTGGTGAGAACTGACCCCACGCGGTCCTCCCAATGCCTTAAATGTCATGCACCAAGGCTGATTTCACCTACTTGACTTATTAGACTAAAATCTTCTCCTTAATATTCACAATGATAGGAGTTATGCTTACATCAGCTCCACTACAAGCTCTCCTGGTATATGTTCATGACATTCAAAAAGGGGTACACAGATTTACTGCCATCGCACTTTTACTTGCAAAGCGAGGTCTGGCACTTCACTGGGGCAGTAAAATTTGCCCCACCGAGACTGAATGGTTAAAAAAAACACGATTTCTGTGATACCACTCGTGAAGACTATGCTGCATTACAGCTACCTCCGGGTCAAAAGATATATGGTACCACTACAGGACTTCCTTCTAACACTGAATAATGCTGTATCTGGTTAAATTACTGTACTTTGGGTTATTCTGTATGTGCTCACCCCCTTCGCTCTTTCATGCTCCTTACTGACTCACCTGAAATCTGGAAGAAAAGAACGGACCAATCTGTGCTGCCACTCCGCAACTGATCTACCATTGATATACAATTTTATTGCTTACTGCAATAGCACATTGAGGGTTTTGCAGAAGCAGGAGAAAATCCATGTTACCTCTGCCTTGCTAGTGTCTGTATTTCTTGTCAGCATGCCGCCCTTTACTAAAACCAAAGTTTCTAAAACACAGGATTTTAACGTGCAAGGAATCCTTTGATGTCTGCCTCACAACTAGCAATCCAGTGGAACTAGCCTGATTTGGCAAATAAAAAAGCATAAAAATGAAAAATTTCCTAGCTATCCTAATGGAAAGTTTCAATTCTATTAAGGACACGGAGGTAAGGATTATGCTGTTCTTTCTCCACCACTTTATTACACAGCAGCCAGTTAACAAGAACTACATTTCCCGTGACCACTTGGGAAATTCAACAAACAACAGAAATCAATATCCAATCTAATCCAGCTTCTGTCCCACAGAAATTCCATAGTCGCTGTTGCCACCTCCTCTTTCTACCTGCCACTGACAATGACCAATCAGCTTCGTCAATCTTGCTTAAACTCATTTGATCCTGAGTGAAAAGAAACATACAGTAATGACCTTGCATACTGTCATGATCACACAAGATTATGCGAATGGCAACACGGGTAAGCAAAGACAACATACTTGTAAAATGGATTTTAATGAAACATCATGAAAATGATCCTCACAGTTACGAAGACTGTCTTCCACGGTGGGTAAGGTGTGCCAGAATGGGTGAGCTAATCCTCGCATCTTGGTCCTTTATGGAATTGAAACTTTACGTTACCATAACTTGGAATTTTTTTAATTCTATGTCAGGACCGGAGGCAAGGATTATGCTAGTTTAAAGCTTCCCCATGAGTGATGCCATATTAAGTACTGGTTTCAAATAAAAACCACTTGAAAGTAGAGTCCGAGGACCAATCTGCTGCACTGAGGGTATCCTCTAGGTGAGCTCCAAGAGAAAATGCCTTTGAGGCCATGGACCCCCCTGACTCAATGGGCACCAAAAATATTAGTGTCAATGGCCACTTCTTGCATTGCCCAGTTGACCCATCTAGCAAGTTGAGGAAGAGACTGCCTAAAAGGGTTTCATGAGGGTGATCAAGGGTTGTCTCTCTCCATGGGGGTAGATATCCGCTGTTATAGCCTCATAACATTTAATACATCTGACCACGCATAGCTTTGAGGAGTCTGTGAATTGCATTTTGTACGCCTTGGAATGTGGAAGGTAACTCCCTACAGTGTGAACACTCTGCCCCTGATAACAAACATCGGATACCCTTTTGCAGTGGCCAGTTTGGCTGAAAGCTCTTTATGGGAAAGGTTTTTCTTGGCTGTTCAAGATAGAAACAGGTTAAGAACCTCTCATATGTTTCCTCACTATGGGATGTTCTCCCACTGGCTGATCTGCCACAGGTGTATATCTCGCCGGAATCGTGGACCTGAATGTGTTAATCGATCTATAGGCGAGATCGTCTGAATCTAGCGAAGCTACGAAATTCAGGATATGGACAACATCTGCCCCCACTGGATCTAGGTGTCACTTATGACTCCAGCCCAGCCATCGAGACCATGGTGAGCGATATCGTTTAATGGTGTTATCCGCCCATGCCTTGGAGAGGAGTGCTACAGCCTGCCCCGAAATTCCTGGGACTTTCCAGGGTTTCCTGTAGTCCTCCAGGCCATAAGTGACAGAGACCCCTCAAGTACTAGCAGATGTGGATTCCCGTCGGGATTTCGGAGGAGATCAGGATGAAGGGGTAGAGGGATTGGAAAATTCCAGGAAAGTTCCAGTAGAACTGGATACCAAGCTTGTAATCTCCAGACCAGAAGTATCAGCACCACCTCCGCCTGTTGCCTCCATACCTGGGTGAGAGGTGAGTTATCATGGCAAATGGGGGAAAGGCATACCCCTGTTCTGGAAGCCAGACCTGGAGGAATGCATCTCTGGCTGTTGCCCCGAGGTCCGGGAGCCAGCGGAAATACCTAGGAAGTTGATGTTCCAGGTGTGACGCAAACAGGTCCACTGAGAATGAGTCCCATCGGGACTGAAGGGCCTGGAAGAGACTGGCTAGCAGTTGCCAGTAACTCAGGTCCTTCAAATGTTGAGTGTGCCAGCCAGTGGTCTGGCTAGCTACCCCAGGGAGGTGTTCCACTGTCATAGAGACCTGATGTGAGAGGCAGTATTCCCAGAACGACCAGGTCAGATCCAAGAGTGCCTTGGAGCTGGTGCCCCCCCAGGTGATTTATGTATCTCACTGCTGTCACCCTGTCCATCTTGAGAAGGTCACAGCATTTTGCCAGTCCCTGGTCCAAGATATGACCACAAGCGGTCTTGTCAGAAGCTCGAGGCAGTTTATGTGCATGGACTTTTCCTGTGCGGACCATAATCCTGTGGTGGGGAACGCACCATATCATGCTCCCCATCCAGAACCGCTGGCGTCAATCTATGACCAGGTCGGGGAGACAGCTGAATATCACTCACCCATTCCAGGCCTCCACGTGAGTGAACATTAAGGGAACTACCTGAGAGGACGTGAGGCCACTCCTAAGGTGGATGGCCTGGAGACGCTGCAGAGCACGGTAATGAAGAGGACCTGGGAATATGGCCTGGATCTAGGAGGATAACTGACCCACTATCCTCGTGATCTGGCAAGCGGAAGTCAACGGTTTGGCCACTAGACGGCGCATCTTGTGTCTGATATTTTTCATTTTTCGTGAGGGAATGCTGAGAGCGGTCCAGACTGAGTCCCCCACAAAGTCCAAGAACATCAGAGATTGGGTGGGTGTGAGGCCAGACTTCTAATGAAGCCAAGAGACTCCAACAGGGAAACTGCCATTCGGAGGCATGAAAGAAGATTCAGCGGAGATTGGACCATCAAGAGGAGATCGTCCAGGTAGACTATCAGGCGAACACCTCGAGCTCTGACAAATTCACCTACGGGGTGCATCACTTTAGTAAAGCACCATGGGGCAGACGAGAGGACAAATGGAAGGGTTGCAAACTCAAAAGTTTGCTGCCGCCATTGAAACTGAAGGAAAGGGCGGTGGGGAGGAAAGATCAGAATGGCCAATTATGCGTCCTTGATGTCGAGACACACCATCCAATGGTTGAGTTCGAGGAGGTCTTACAATAGATCGATCCCTTCCATCTTGAAGTGGCGGTAGATCAGCCATTTGTTGAATTCCCTTAGATTGATAACCGGACATTGGCCACCGTCCCTCTTCTCCACAAGGAATAAGCGGCTGAGGAAACCTGATGGACAGGGGAATGTCCTGACAATCTTGCACCTCTAAATTTGGAGTAGGGTCTGGTGGGGAGGAAAGATCCAAACTTGGATGCGTCCTGGTACTGTCCACGCTTGTGTCCAGGGCCCCTACAAGGGGCTGTAGGTTGCAAACAGCCGGCCGAGCACCCCCTGCTTCGGCCAGTCCTGATGACAACCCAAGGTGTACATATCTGATTAATTGACGTCTGTGCCTTGTTCAACAAAGTAAAGTTCTGCACAAACTTGCTCTGCTCCTGAACAAAAGGTCACCGAACAGTCCCCCTAAGGCGACGTACCCGCTTCCTAGGTTGCTAGATCCCCCAGTTTGGGGTCTATCTTGATGAAGAGCGAACAGTGCCTCTCGGTCGATAGTGCACATTTGGCATTCCCCAAAACGATAATAGCCCTCTGGGCCCACCCTAAAATAATGTCCGAAGGTATTCAAGGTGCCTGATGTCTTTGCATCCACCATGTCCAGGGTGCAAGGTAGGGGACCTTCCACATCCAAAAGCTTGTCCTGACAAGTGAGCCAGGACCAGTCGATCCATTTTTTGGGGTCACGCATAAACTTCTTTAGGAAAGTCGCCATGCGTTCATAGTTCTGAGGGGTCAGTGCTGCTTTGTCGCCTAAAGATGGGTGAGGACATTCGGCGTGAAGGCGGTTATGGACCTCTTTATGAAGGGGCTTGTGGAGGCGTCCCACGACATGGGTCACTACCTTGTCTGCTGGAGACTATTCCACTGAACGCGGCTGAACCAGCTGCTCCGGTTCGAGCATGTTGGATGTCCCAAGGGGAACGGAAGGAGGGTCTTTAAGAGGTCTGAGTGTAGGAGGGAGGGGAGCCAGGGGCTTGGCTACTCATCCTTGTTGCTATAAGACCTGGACTGGGAGTCGTCTAGTGGAGGTAACTGGGCAGAGAGGAGGGGGATGGGGCTGCGGAGCCCGCGACGGGACCAGGGTTTGAGGGTGTGTGTTAGGCACCAGACTCTGGACCATAAAGGCTCGTTTTAACCTAGGGTCCCTTTTTTGCTTGGGAGGTGCTGCAGGTTGGAGTCCTGATCCGGAAGTAGGGAAGGCACGGGTATCGTACATTACTGGGAGGGGTTTATCGCAGAGTTCTGTGTATTATAATAATCTCTGCTCTAGGGAGGCCACCGCCTGCTTAACTGCGTTCCAAATAGATACGTTCATGATCATGCAAAAATGTTCAATTGGCAGGTAAGTGATGTTTTCTTCCTCAACCTCACTCTTGATGAGGATTGTAACTTACCGGGATCACCAGTGTCAGAAAGCGAGGTCTGTGTTATCAGGAGGGGCAGAGGGTGGAACGTGGGGCCTGGGGTCACCAGGGGAGCAAAGAGGCAGTACTGGAGGTGTGGTATTACCACTCAAGTAATGGGGACAGCTGTATGCAGGTGGGAGTGCCTGCCAGGACACCAAAGTGCCCATTATGGTGAGGAGGGCATGCATGCCTGGCCCGGTGCCTAGGTATGAAGGAGCACTTGCTATGCACCTAATATAATATACTGATCGCTGCCAGGGCAATAATGCTCCAGACGAGGGGGGCATGGCACAGAGTTAGGCACTCTGCCAGTCGCGATTCGTCTATTTCTTTGATCAATTTCAACGACGTGTGCTGGCCAGGAGCCTGAGAAGAGTGCAGTCTAGTAGACGGAGGGGCACAAGCCATTGAGCCCCGAAGTGCAGATTAGTCACCAAAGCAGCTATGGAGGAACGCTAGTGTTCCCTCCCCCCCGTCACGTCCTAGAAGGGGAAGAGCAGTCAAAGCCTTAAAACAGAGCAATAATTAAACAAAGCAAAGGAAAAAGCCCGGCCTGGTACTAGAGACACTTATCTCGGCTGCAGGAGCAGTGAAGAAAGAGGAGGTGGCAACAGAGACAATGGACTTTCTGTGGGACACAAGCTGATGAATGGATACAGATTTCTGTTGTTTGTTGAATTTCCCAAGTAGTGATGGGAAATGTAGTTCTTGTTAGCCAGCTGCGGTGTAATAAAGTAGTGGAGAAAGAACAGCATAATCCTCGCCTTAGAGTCGGACACAGAATTAAAAACGTTAAAACCCTGAAAAAGTCTGACTCATCCCATCAATTAGTGAGGTATCACAGCAGTCATAATGGCATACTGCAGGAGATGCTCTGAGGAAGGACATTTACAAACATTCTTCATGGGAAAAGAACACCTATATTGGTTGCACTGGTGGTCACAAATACTTAGGTATTTGAGGGATGAACTCTGTTTACAAATTCCTCTGAAAGATTAAGAGGAGCAACACATGACTCTTAAATTTAAACAAACCCTATCTGCAGACTATTAAATCAAACAAAATGTATTTTCTTTGTAATGAACTTAAACGTTTTAATTTCTATTTTTATTTTACATTTTAAATATTTTAAAGCTCTGTTTCTATTAGTTTCAATTACTTGAAATTGTTAAACTAAACATTCTCTCTTTCCTTTTGTGTTTCCTTCATTATTTCCTTTTGAGACATTCCCTATTCTTAACCTGCAATAGAGCATTTACAAATCTGAAGAATTACTACAGAGTACAAAGGGGACGAGTCCCTGCCTTATTCTCTTTTCTTTTTGTGTTCTTCATTATTTCATTTTTTTCTGATGGGATATTCCCTGTTCTTAACCTCGGACAGAACATACACACATTTAGGGAATTACTACTTAGAGCAAGCATTTGTAATGCAACAGGTCTTGCATTTCTTCAAGTTAGAGCTATTAGCAGCTGTAAACTCCCAACTGACTTTTCTTGCCTCATTAAATGGAAAGAAAAAAAAGAGCGCGATCGCGCTGCTACAGTTCACTCTATCAGCAAAAGTGCAATTATGTACATAACCGGCAAAAGAGCAATTAACTATGTAACAGGGTCGATGTCATGCAAAGCGATCGACTTTTGCCAAATGAGATCGCACTGCGAAAAAAGAGAAAAAGTAGTCCACAAACAGGACAGAAAACAGCAAACCTCGTATGTTTTCAGCACTTGGTCGCTGCGCTCGAGGAGAACAAACCATTAGAAAAGGCATGACGTATGCATGCCTTCCACTAATAAAATGAAGCAGATTTTAAAAGGCAAGCCCACGAATCAATGAAAGACACCGACGTGACATGGACGGGGCTCCAAGCCCTTTTCTAACTACTACAGAGTCTCGCAAGCAATACACATGCGTAAGCGCAGGCTCAACCCTAAAAAGGGAACTGATCATACTAGTCACTTCCACATTTGCTTGGTCTAACACCAATAATATTTTAGCACTAAAACCCCAATATGCAAGGTAATAATAGCATGAAATATATTTCGGATAGCAGTTTTTATTCAACTTGCTAAATGTACAAAGGAAATGATAATGTCAGACCCACAGTCCGGATTCAGAGCATGCCGAGACACAGAGTCAACCATTATCTCTATTTAGTATCACCTCAAACTCACAGTTTAAAGGAACGGATTGCTTCTTACCTCAGAGACAAAGTGCAGTTTTTCGCCCACATATCACATTAGCTCCTAACACTCAACACTGTGGTGTCCCTCACGGCTCCATATTATCTCCTATGTTAGTCAAATCGTAGCAAACACTCTGATTTAGAGTTTGGCTGAGGGGGTTACTCCATCACAGACATAGCTGATATCCTGTCTGTAGTATTATAATCCCATACTAGCCTGTGGAGATCGTAATATGGCAGACGGGATATCTGTCACATCTGGATGGAGTAATCTGTTGTCCAAACTCTAAATCAGGCCCAAATCATTCACCTCACCTTGTTGCAACTACACAGATGACACACAATCACTCTAAAAACATGGATGGCCCAGAAGAACTCTACAAATCAAAACTTGACAACTGCCTTTGTGCCATAAACAGTTAGATGATAAGTAACCAACTAAAGCTCAACACTGCAAAGACAGAAATCATGACATGCAGACAATGGTAAAAATACCAACCTACTGCCATTGGAGCCCAAGGAATTTGAGGCTCTTCTATCAACATCAAGAGAAGTCAGAAACCTAGCCGTAAGTACAGATGCACGCCTATTCCGGCTTCCACATGTCAGAAACATCACAAAGCATTATGTAAGAAGTTGAGTTTTAGATTGAGGGGATGAAATCCCTACTCTAGCAACAACCATAATCCTTGTCAGGATAAACCACAAAAGTCACTAAATTATTCTGGGTTTACCAATCTGGCTTGGCACAAAAGCAGTCAGGCTGGGGCACTTTGTCAAGTATTTGTTAAGTATTTATGCAGAACTTAAACAGTAATAAAGTGAGAACACAACACGAGAAAAATCCCACACCAAGTTAGAAAACTTAAAATTTTAAAAACTAAAATGACACAAAAACAAGTTACATCCAATCTGTAAAACCAGAATTTTAAAATGTCAAAGTTTTTTGTGAAATCTAGCACCTAAAAGATAAAAGCATCAACTGCGGGTATCTGGTAGCGCAAGACCAGGGCCAAGTCAAAAGTTAAGACCGACCGTATAGTGCACCGATATGATACACGAGGTGAATTGGCTCTGGTCTCGGCTTACCATCAGGCTTACAAAAATTTTGAAGCAAAGTCCAGCAGAAGATAAGAGTTCGGTGGGCAAGGCAGCATGCTGTGTCCGACGAGGGGTCACCATCACCAGGGAGCACCGGATGAGGTCTCAGTAAAGCCATCAACAATGGTGGGAAAAAGGAAAGGATTTCCATGCAGAGGAGGTCATGGTCATGGTCATCGCCTGTCGCCATCCAGCTGGTGAAGATTTTTACCTACCTTTGGAAGTAAAAAATCTCCAGCTGGACGAAGCTGCAAGCCGTAGCCTAAGAGTGCTCCAGGAGGCAAGACCATCACTCGAACAGGATTTGCTCCTCCAGAGAAGAACATTTTGGGTGCTACCTAGTCAGGCTGACAGGTGATCAAACTTGGGTGGATCAGCAGGCCTGTAGGTCCCGATATTCGGTTAGTTCTTCTGGCACTTTTTGGTGAACATTTTTCTAAGTCCCAACTTTTACAGTTAGGCAGGACACCACATCCAAGGGCCCAGGACCAGGCAAGGACCACAAGGGGAGGAAAGGGGGTCAGAACTAACTCCACCAGAAGCCAGGTGCAGGATTCAGTCTTTGAAGTTTAGGTACCTGTAGCGCACACAGGAGGCCAGTCAACAAGCCCTGGGAGACACTTTGGTATTCTGTGTGCTCAAGGAGATGGTCCTCTCTCCTTCAAGCAGCAATATTGGGTGCAGGCAGCAGAGCTGTCTCTAAAGAACAAGGCAGCCCTCAAGAAGCAGGGCAGCCCTCTGGTACCAGTAGGGCAGTCCCCTGGAGTACAATACAGTTCTACTGAAGCCTTCCACAGGTCTAGGGGTATACCGAAGACATGGCTCAGAAGGACCAATATTTATACCTGGGACTTTGAAGTAGGGGGTGACATCCTGGTGAATTCCACATCGGATTCTGGAAAGTTCTTCCCTCCTCTGCCAAGGCACCAAGTAGTCTGGGATGATAAAAGACCGATGGCAGATCACATTGTGTGTGCTGGAGGCAGCTGTATGAAATGTAATTGAGGCACTGCATAAAAACAGGATTTTTGCAGGTTTCCCCATTGCTTGCCCCCATTTGGTTTACAAACTGCAGATTTTTAACTCCACAGTGCAATGAAGCCAGCTAACCAGGCCCCAGCGCTAGTGCCCCCTCCTTAAAACTGATGTGTATGTACTAGTATCCACAACTGGCTAGAACATTAACCAGTCCCTGGTAAGTGGTACCAATGGTACCCAGGGCATGGGACTTAAAGGCATCACCAGGGCTGGAGCACTGTTTCTGCCGCCCTGAGAGACCCAAGTAAACAGATGGCAGCAGGTCTATCATTGAAGACTGCAGGAGAAGTGCAACCTGCCCCAACTCAACTTTGCCCTCACTATGTGTAGCACGGTCAAAGCATTACTTTTAATATATGCCAGTTACCCAAAAGGTAGGCCTCATTAGCCAAGGAGGCAGGGTGCATTATATTAAAAGTGTGGGCATATAAGTGCAAACTTTTATGACCCTATAGTAACCTCTTCCATTTAGGGCTACAATTGGTCAGGGGGCCATAGGCTAACATGGGCTGACACCTGAGCATCATGAGGTCCCCAACTCAATTACAGACCTCCTGAAGTATGTCATGTTTGGTTTCTAACAACGTTTCATTAAACTTTACTTTATTCGGAAGTCAGATTTAATGACATGCACCCAGGTCGCTACATTAGAGGTTGCACACCTGGCTACCGCAGCCTTTCCGATGTCCGAGCTGACAGCCTACAAGCTGCTACAGCTGTGACAGGAATCTGAGCCCCTGCCAGAAGAGATAGACACTCCCAGGAGTCAGAAAAAAGGGACTGCATGGGCAGGATGTGTCACCTCCCTTCCTGACAGGATGGCTAGTATAGTGGCATATCAAGGCAGTGAGCATCAAAGCCCACACCGCCCCGATAGTCAAGCAGGCTGACTCCCTAAGGAGAACAAAGCAATCTCCCTGCCCCAAGGCACATTGGCACCTGGGTAGGTGGGTAAATTAGGTAGTCAGGAGGCATACATTCCCAGAAAGCTAGCCACAGCCTTTGGGTGGGATACCTGGTCTGTACATCCAAGGATAGGGTCGGCCATTTTGAAAAGTGGCAGAATAAAGTGTTCTGGGTAGAGAATGTGATTTTACTTGCAACAAGGACAATGAAGAGACCCGAGTGTGCAACATGAGGACCTGCACAAAGAAAAGGTGTGAAACTCTTTACCTGTGGCAACCACCATGCAACTGCGACTCGTCCTGGACCAGAGACCACTTCCAAAGCCAAGTGGAATATCTCCGAGCATCAAAGGCAACTCCATAACGCCCTTGGGCTAGAGGCATTTGTCCACTGCAGTCCGCAGATAAAAACCTGTTCCCGGATGTAAAGAATCACTGGCCAACAGGCCCACAAAGAGATCGCCCACAAGTAAATGTCCTAGTAGTGCATTGTGGGAAACATATTTCTGACCTCTAGAAAGTTTCAGGTGGCTACTGTTTTCTCCTGGACTCCAGGAGATCAAAGAACTGCACTTTGTTTGCTGCTGCCAAGGCTTGTTGGAGGCCATCTAGGCTATCACTACCTTTGCTTGATGCTGCACCTTGAGGGAACCCTACAGCACCTTCAACCACCCTCCTCAGTGGCTCAGGTGTGCGTCTTTAAATCCATTTCCTCACCAGCACCATCTAAGTGGTAAAACCAGCACCCGGAGCACCCACGTTCAGCACCAAGGAAGGCCCAGACCACTCTGCACCCAGGCCGTAGGAGCCATGTAAAGCTGTACTGCCTGGCAAACCATGGTCCAGGGACCTGCACCAGCTTATCCGCCAGTGGGTTACCCTGAACTCATCCTGCAAGTGACCGATTGTCATTAGTGGATTTCTCGATTGACCGTAATTTTAAAGTTTGACCGCATTGAACTGGACTGATTTATTTTTCCTTTCAAAATCCATAACTCAGGATATATATATATATATATATATATATATATATATATATATATATATATATATATATATTTATATATATATATATATATATATGTGTGTGTCGGATTGTGCTTGTTTGGTGTCTAAATTTATATAAACATCTGGTCTAATTTTACAAATTGGTGTCAGATTTCTTTTGACTTGTGTCATTTATTTATCATCCATGTTGGTACTCTGAAATGCTTAACACATGTTCTCCTAGTAAAGCCTGACTGCTCCGTGCCACACTACTAAGACTGAGCTGAGGATTTATTACTGTGAATCAAAAGGACCCTGTTTGGGGTATTGTCAGAGTACTGCATAGTGACACCTAACCAGCCTCATTAAATAATACTCCACTTTCCTACAGGCAGGGAGTACCTCTTCCCCAACCATCCTGCCAACAACTAACTTTGTTTCACTGTCTGGGAAGAATACATAAAGGCCAATTGACAAGCTCTTCAAAGTCATGTGATCCAGGCATTAGGCACCAAATGATTAGGATAAGAAAACGCCACCTTTCTAAAAGTGGCATTTTCAGAATTGTGACTGAAAGTCTGACTTTACCATTAAAAAGAATGTTAAATTACAATTCATTTGAGTGCAAACTTGATACTCCTACCTGTTCCCTATCAAATGTTAGCATATATTAAATGTAACAAAGTAACCCAATGTTATCTAATGGGAGAGACAGGTCTTACAACAGTGAAAAACAAAATTAGTTTTTTTTTTTTTTTTTTTTTTTACTAACAGGACATATAAAACTTAAAAACACTTAAAAAGACATGACCTACTTTTTAAATACAATGCATCCTGCCTATGTGCTGTTTAGGGCCGAACCGAAGGGTGACATGTTTTTAAAAGGTAGGCTTAGGCCTGGAAAAGGGTTGATTTTGCCAGGTTGAATTGGCAGTTTTAAAACTGCACCACAGGCTGAAATGGCAGACCTGAGACATGTCTTAAAGTCCTGTTTAGGAGGGTGGCACAATGATTCCTGCAGGCCCACTAGCAGCATTTAATTTACAGGCCCCGGTACATGCAGTACCATTGCAAAGGTCTTGAAAGTAAATTACATGTGGCAGTCAAGTGTAAGCCAATAATACCATGTTTTAAGGAGAGAGTACAAGCACTTTAGCACTGGCTAGCAGTAGTAAAATAGTAAGAGTCTTAATGCCAACAACACACATTTGAGAAACCAAGAGAGGTGAAAGCAAAATGTTTTCTGCAAGACTGCACTAAGAATGACAAGTTTAACACCTGCATTCTACAGAATGAAAACAGTGCGTTGCATTTTTCCATATCTTGGTCTTTTGCTTCACTAATGACCTAGGAGAAACACTCATGCACTGACAAAATTCTCTGGAATGCGTGTCTTGGTCTAAAGAAAACATTTATTAATTCACTTCGCAAGGTTCGTAAAAGGAGGTGAACATGCTGAAAGTACACATTTTAAAATGGTCACAGCAATTAAATAAAAACATGTGCAAATGATTCTCCACTGCAATATACACAGCAAATATATGTATCTATGTTATAATGCAAAGCAAATAATGAATTGAAAAATATGCATCACTATGAGGCAAGGACACATCTGCTTCATCTCCCTCATATCAGCATCAGATCGCCAGATCCCAGAATCGATCGTAGAGAGAGAGAGATCAATTATCCTCAAGGGAAGGATGACACACCTCAGTGTCCTGAGCATGTCTGAGATCTGAATCACTCACATCCTGGTCCATCTGGTCTCAGCCTCTTATACTTTGAACAAACAAGAGAGGAAAATTCAAGAAACTCCCTCTCACTGCAGAAGTTTGTTATTAAAAAAATGCTGATTGCTTTAGGCCAGCTTTGAAAAGAACATGTCGGGTCTTGGCTAAAATCCCAAGGTGCCCCTTCAAAACAAAACCGTTCCCTGCCGTCCTAGGACATTCTTATCAGTCTAATCCCTTGGTGGGAAAGAACACGAA
Organism: Pleurodeles waltl; assembly: GCF_031143425.1. NCBI lineage: Eukaryota > Metazoa > Chordata > Amphibia > Caudata > Salamandridae > Pleurodeles > Pleurodeles waltl. Next base: position 714,727,337 of record NC_090438.1, read on the forward strand.
AACAAGCAGAATAAAAACATGAGCACATTGTATAACATGGAAACCTACTTGCAGCTTTTAACATGGTGGTGGCTAATGCTAAAATAAAGTCAATAGGCAAAATGAAGTTGGTGGTCACTAATGTGATGGTGAGCTTCTAGGTTAAGTGTAACGTGGAGTCAGTGGTCAAAACACAAATATCATTACACTTGGATACAAACAAATGCCACACGCCACCCTTAGTCTCGTAATTTCTAAGCGGAACCAGTTTCAACATACGTAAAATATAACTAATTGAAAATGCTGCTGCAAGACTCCATTTCGCCTTTATGTAAGAGAACACATGACTTCAGTCCTGCCATCACTCCAGTGGCTACCTATGGCTAGAAGGCACTCTGTATTGTCCACAGAGCCTCTAAGGGAACAGGAACAATTTACCTATAAGTTCAAGCAGTACAAACTAAATACAACAACATGCTTACATCACTAATCATAATACTACCTTATCATAAGAAAATCCATAAGGAAGCTTGCACCACAAATCATAATTCCATCTTATCATAAGAAATGCATAGGAGGCATTGTTTTCTCAGTAAAAGCTGCCACGTTCTGGAACTCACTATCAGACAAGACTTGGAGCATTAAGGCACACATACACTTCAGAAGACAGCTGAAAACAGGGCCATTTCCAAAATAACTACATCATTCAACAACCATGGACATGACCCTGAAAGATAATGGCACCTTCAAGTTCAATCTACACTTTATATCCCACAGATATGGGGCATCCCAACCTGCACACTAATTTGTATATCCAGGTAAATTAAGAAGGGCTGCCTATGAATAACTTGGCTATTAGATAATAATGTCAATTCATTTGTAACACTTATGCCCCCCAAGTACTAATACCATAACACTTGTGGGTCAGCAGCCAATTATAGTTTAATCATCTTAATTCACATAAGACAAGTATGTTGCGGGTCCTGTCAATCACCTAGGACTGTACTAATCAATAAACCACCCATCAACTAAAAAGGCAAGGAATAACTAATGAGATCTGTTACACACTGCTGGCCAACTGGAGTAGTTCAACCTAGTCCACCACTGCAGGTCTCAACCAGTGACACACAATGACATTCAGACATAAGATGAAATTAACAAAGCCGTTCCCAGTAAATCTCCTTCACTCAGTGCAGCAACCAGCTATTGAGAATATGATTATAAGAAATACCAACAAACATTGGAAAAGCCAATAGGTCACGCCTATGCAAGAGCTATTGGCTTTGCCAATGTGTTTTAGCCATGTTGTACACCATTGTGGCTGCTGTTCAGTACGGCTCAACATTAATGGCGTAGAGAGTCTTGTGGAGTGTTGTAGAGTAGAGTGGCAAAGAGTAGAGTAGAATGTTGTAAAGTGGAGGGGCAAAGAGTGTTGTGTATTAGAGCGGCACAGTGTGGAGTTGCGTAGAGTGGCATACAGCAGAGTGGCATTGGACAGAGTGGACTTATGTAGAGTGCATTGGCATACAGTATTGCACAGTATAGTAGCGTAGAGTACGATGCCATTGAATTCAGTGGATGCAGGAGCGCAGATTAGAGTGGTGCATAGTAGAGTGGAGTGACACTGAGGACCATGGCACAGAGAGCAGTGGCACAGAGTAGAGTCGAGTGGCATAGAATGCAGGGTAGAATCAAGTGGCATAGAGTACAGTGGCGTAGAGTGGTGCAGAGTAGAGTGCCACTGGACCTCTCGGCTGCCTTTGATACGGTTGACCATGACACCCTTATTCAAAGACTCCACGAAGCCGGCATACAAGGGACTGCTCTCGACTGGATTACTTTCTATCTTCAAAAAAGATCTAATATCATCTACTCGCCCCCCTTCTCGTCCAAACCCTACCTCACAAAAGCAGCGGTCCCCCAAGGATCAATCATCTCACCTTTGCTTTTCAACATCTACATGATATAATTACCAGAACTGATTAATGATTTCCATCTCACATGCTACAACTATGCAGATGACACACAAATACTACTTAAATTAGAATGCCCCAAAAACATTGAAAACTCAGAAATCTTCAGTTGCCTCAGAGCCGTTGATTAATGGATGATCTGGAGCCATCTCAAACTAAATACCTCCAAAACAGAAATACTCATATGTGGTGACTGGAAAAGTTATGACCCTCTGTGCGTCTGGCCTGACGATCTCGGACCACCTCCTCAATTATTCATGGAAGTTAAAAACCTTGGAATCGCCATGGACTCCAAGTTAACTATGAATGCCCAAGTGGACAAATTAGAACGAACAAGCTTCATCACCTTGAAGACTCTACGACGCATCTTCCCCCACCTCGGATTTCCACACAAGGTGCAAGCTACTATCTTGCTTGTACTATCCAAACTGGATTATGCCAATGGCCTCTACCATGAATCATCTCTATCGATTATGAAAAAACGACAACGTATTCAGAACTCTGCAGCAAGGCTACTATCACATGTAAAGCCCCAAGCCCACATCTCCCCTGCCTTGAGAGCACTACACTAGTTACCCGTTGCCAGAAGATGCACTTTCAAGCGTTTTTGTATCACCCACAAAGCTATACATGGAACAGGACCGCTTTTTATCAGAAACAAAATAACCAAATACATCCAACAAAGAAGCCTCCGCTCAGGATTGGCACCCCACCTTAGAACACCACCATACAAGAAAAAGACTATAGGTGGTACATCCTTCTCCGTTCAAGCAGCCAAACTATGGAATTCATTACCCCCACCTATAAGAGCCACAGATAACTTTCTTGTCTTCAGAAAACTACTCAAGAGTTGGCTATTTCCTTCATAACCACCATATTCAAACAACTATGGACTGCATATGCCTATATTGATAAATATTTTTTCTGATTATGTATATATTTCTAGTTATGTATAGTTCTTTAGAAAATATGTATCACTACTATGTCATAACAATAAAATACACACACACTCTTTAAACCTGTTTAACTAAGTATATTTACCCATGGTTCTAAATATGTATTGTATGCACATATATGTGTGTATTCATGTGTGTGTATGTATATATGTGTGTGTAGTGCATGTTGTTCTGTGCTTGGCATGTTCGTGGGTCATTGCATGGCTCCTGGGTGGGTTGGTATATATACTAGATATCTATGAATCCCTGCTCCCATCTTATATCACACTTATCTACCCATTATCATATGCCATGTCTCTATCAATCTATCCTCCATTCCCACTCTGACTCATACCAAAGCCATTCTACTACTTTCATCTCCTAAATAACTCTGCCTAAGCTCTTCCTTCCGCTTCCACATCTAACTCACCAAATCTCACTTTACTACCATGACCTCCCAAACAACCCTACTCCCTCATTTATCTCACCCTGCTACTATGATCTCCGTAACCTTTCCACAGACTCTTCCCTCCTGCATCCACCTTTACTCATCCCAAGCCTAAATCCAATTACCATATACTCCCAATTAACACTTCTGGATTTCTTTCCTCCTCCACCCCTCCATTACTCCAGTCAATCTAACTAACAAACTCTCATATACGCGGCTCAAATTAACTCATAATAATACTAAAACTGTACTCATATTTCCCGCTACTAATACATCACTAATTCTTGTTGGGTTTCGGAGTTGTGTGCTACTCGCCGAAAAGTGCTTTGACACCTCGTCAGGGGTAGTAAGCGCTATATATATACCATTACAATACAATACAATACAGTGAGGTGGCATAGGGTGGAGTAGGATAGAGTGGAGTAGTGCAGAGTAGATTGGTGTAGATTTCAGTGGCTCCTCAGTTAAGTTCACTCCTTTCTAAAAATCACACACCTATTATTGACACCCTTGGGTATGTAAGCTGACTAAGGGCATTAGACTGTCAAGACCCCTGGAACCCAGGTACTCTGGCTTGTGGGATGTGAATTTGGTCCAACGACGACTCATGAATTGGGAAGATAACCAATATTTTTCCAGGAAGGAGCCCTCTGCGAAACTGGCTTTTTTATTATATTTGATCTCATGCAAGAGAGTTTCCGATGTGCGAGCACTGGATATCTCAGCAAGAGTTTTCACACCTGACTGTGTTACCTTCAATATTTCTAGAAGTAAAGCAAACATCAGGTCATTAACTTATTCATCCTTGAATCATACACCTAAGCTGTGTGTGTTTAGGTACTTTAAAGCTTATGAGGATAATAACAGTGAAATCAGGTCCAGGGGGCTGGGGGGCAGACTATGGCCAAAAGAAGCATTATACAGATAACAGGCCTTTGTTTTAAGCAGAAAAATGTTATTGCATTTTTTTAAATGTAACAGTACTTAACTGCAATGTTTAAAGAGGTCTGGAGATATTTAAACATTGCCATCTTTATATAATAATTGGGAATAATTCTGAGGGGGGCCCCAATTACTTATTTTCCAACTAGGGGGGGCGCAGAACTGAAAAGTTTGGAGACCACTGACCTAAAGCCATCCACATAGGTGGTAGACTAGAGGAAATTATAAACGCGGCAGATTGGTCATCAGAAATTAATTTTAAAAAGTTTTATTTAAACCTATTTTTTACACCGCAGCCCTAGTGGTAAGTAAGCTATGAACATGCATAATCTTCGCCTCCAGACCTGACATAGAATGAAAAATGTCCTAACTACTGAGGAGGAAAGTTTCAATTCCATTAAGGACACAGAAGTGAGGATTATCCCACTGGGAGACATCATGTGGTGATATCTCCTTCCTACCCAGGACTCCTTGCTTAACAGTAAATAATATTTAGGATTTATTCCATTGATAATGGACAAAGGTTTTGACTCTATCATAGTATAGTGATTCTGGTTCAGATGAGATAATAATTTGAACAATTTATAAAAGTTCTTGATTGTCGCTATGCAAACTCAGTGATTTTTTCCCATAGACACTGATCCTAAACTCGAATAAAGGCCCATGAACGGTTAGCTTCGCCCAGTGGAGAAGAGGAACAGGACGGGACATTAGACATAATATGACTGGACACTGGTTGCTCTGCTTACCTATTCCCTATGGTTCATGGGAAATGTAATGAATGTTTGTTTATTCTCAACAATGTTCTTTGAAGTTGCTGGATAATAATACGTGAAGAAAGAAGTGCATAATCCTCGCCTTCGTGTCCTTAATAGAACTGAAACTTTCCTTCTCGACAGCTATGAAATGTTTAATTCTTAATGTTACAGAGGTATAATCTGCTTTGTATCTTATCTTCCACACCTGGTATTGCTTGCAGACAGAAAACATCATACGACTTTTCCATAGTAAGGATTGATAATCTTGCCAGGCTAAGCATGTCTCCTCAGACCCCTTCCACAGAAGTAGGGACACAATTGCTGATCATTTCTTTGTATAACCAAGAAGTCAGTTTTTGTCTTGCTCAGATTTCTTTTCATAAATGCCAAAAATAAAAACGTGTTTAGAAAAGTAGAAAACTGCAGAAAAAGAACCACTTCTATGTTAAAAACTTGCACGTTGCAGTTGACAGTTTGGTGCTTGTAATGATATGCATTAATTATGATAAATGGTTTTCTGTGAGGAAATTTACAGCTCCTTGCAGTAGTAAATGCCAAGCCTTTTATCATCGTGAACTATGAAACTGTACTGCCCTCCCTGTAACTATCATGCTAAAATGGAGCACTAGGTTAGTAGGTTAGTGACCACGCAATTCAGGGGTTTTGCAGAAGTTTCAAGATCTTTTTCAAAGCTTCTTATTGCTTAACATGACGTCATTTCTTAGAGTTGTTACTGTCCATAAACGTAATTGCTTGGTTTTATTTGAGAAAATGCGTCAATCTTAAGTGTCACACATTTGGCTGTTGAATGCCACTCATAAGTACAGTGGAACCATGGAAATATCGCACATAAGCAATCTGAAACCTTGGCAACCATAGTTATGAGAAGCAGAAACAACATAACCTGCCCACAAATAACTACCCCGATGAAGGTATATTTCAAGCAAGTGGTGTTATGACAACCATTATTACAAAACTTTTTAACACTTAAATAGTGCACAAACGATCACTCGTTATGGGATCGGTACATTCAAGATGATATTCTTAATATGAATTCACACGTTTCAGTGTTTATACTCCTTCCTATGAAACCCATAAGGAGCATTTGTCACCCGCTCATGGAAACGTGCATATTAGGACATAAGCGAAAACTGGTTACCCCTGATTCTGTAAATATAACTAAAATAATGTGCTTAATAATGCTTTCATGAAAAGCCTTCCGAGTGAAAAAGAAGTGTCCCAAACGTGCAACCTTACCTCCCGTCTCCGGACAGAACAGCTCAAACATCGGAGTGACTTTACTTCGTTTCTGGCGGTAATCAACTTTAATATGTCCAAAATACTAGGGAAGATTTTGAGAGAGCTGGCTTTAAAGTGACCGACATGGCAATAACCGGTAGTAGGAGTGTCTTTGCCGCTGTCCTTCCCATGAAACTTTCCGATTGGTAACACAAGATTGACCCGCCCCGAAAACCTCTAACCCACACATCTCCGCAGCAACCTTACAACACAGGAAGAACCCGCCCCCAAGGCTTCGCCAGAAACTAGCCTAGCGATGCTCCGGAAGCAATGGACCAGCTGCACTACAGTCCGCCAAAAAAACAAAACAAAAAAAACAGTGGGACGATATGGCGAAAGACGAGTTCTTCAAAATAGGGTCCATCATGGTCTTTTGAGCAAGCAGTTCAGGGAGGCGAGTGTGACTAGTTGCCTGGAGGATCATGTAGACCTCGACGTCCCAGTTGGCAACGTGTGGCACAAGAAGCAGGAGGTGGACTGTGTGGAGCCAAGAAGAAGGGGCAAGAATGACTGCTTTTATAGGCTGACCAGCCATTTAAACTCAAAAACAAGGAGGAGGTGCTTATTTTGTTTTTGGGCACTCCATGAGAGTACATGGATGTGCTTTCTTCATCTCGTGCCTGGTCCTATTATTTTTTCTCTTAATAAATGAATGCTCTCTTTTTTACAACCCACCGCCTGTTCTCTGTTCTTTATTGCCCTACCCTTCCAACCTACTCCTTGGCTGCAGTTATTTATAAACTGTAGAATACACATATATATACTTCCACGGGCTGGTTTCCAGCTTGCATCACCGTCTAAAAATAAAACTACAAGTCCCAGAATGAATATGTGTGCTCCACATAACGTGTACCAAGCAGATCAGAGTGCATATACTGTAAAACTGTAAAAATAACTGGTGATTAATGTTTTTTTTAGAGAGAGAACATAGTTTTGTCTATGGAAGTTTAGACTCATTATGAGGTAGCGCAGAGGGTAATGTTCTCTTTGGAGAAAGAATGTTCTTTTGTCTAGTGCAGTGATTCCCAAACTTTTGACTTCTGCGGACCCCCACTTTATCATTACTGGAACCCGGGAACCCCCACTGAATCACTGTTCAGGGAACCTAATCTGTTAATATTATTTAATTTTCTGAGCAGTCGCGGACCCCCAAAGACCCCCGGACAACAGGTTGGGAACCATTGGTCTAATGGAAGCTTGGACTCATTGTAAAGTAGCGCAGAGGATTAACGTGCCTGCTGCAAAGAACGTGTGTGGCAAATCACATATGCATACAGTGTAAAAATGTCAAAATAACTGGTGATTTATGTTCTTTCTGGAGAGAACAAACCTGTGTCTAATGGAAGCTTGGAGTCATCATAAGGTAGCACAGAGAGTTAATGTGCCTGCTGCAAAAAACATGTACTATCCATATCATAAAGCGCATGTAATGTAAAAGTGTCAAAATATCTCAGTAGATATATGTTCTTTCTGGAGAGAGAATGTACTTTTGTCTAGTTGAAGCTTGGAGTCATTATTATAAGGTAGCAATGAGGGTTAATATGCCAGCTGCAAAGAACATGTACTAAGCAGATCAGAGTGCATATAATGTAAAAATGTCAAAATAACTCTGGTGATTAATGTTATTTCTGGAGAGAGAACGTACTTTTGTCTAATGGAAGCTTGGACTCAAAAGGTAGAGCAGAGGGTTAATGTGCCTGCTGCGAAGAACATGTGCTAGCCATTCATATAATGTAAAAACATCAAAATAACTGTGGCGATTTATGTTCTTTCTGGAGAGAGAACATATTTTTGTCTAGTGGAAGCTTGGAGTCATCATAAGGTAGCGCACAGGGTTAATGTGCCTGCTGCAAAGGATGTGTACTAGGCAAATCACAAAGTGCATGCAATGTACAAATGTCAAAATTACTCTGGCGCTTTATGTTCTTTCTGGAGAGAGAACATACTTTTGTCTAGTGGAAGCTTGGAGTCATCATAAGGTAGTGCACAGGATTAATATGCATGCTGCAAGGAATGTTTACAAGAAGATCCAAGTGCATATAATGTAAAAAGGATACCGCTGATCAAGTTCGCGCTGTGAGTGCCATGGCAGCCACAGAGCTCAGACAAAAAAAAAAAGTAGTTCGCCCATGCTGAAGTATATCTGCAATTATCCGTGTAACAGGGTCGGTGTCCAGGGTTGGAACCAAACTTCTACACACAAAAGGTGTGGAGGTGGAAGGAAGTTAAAGTAGGTGCACTCACTTGAGGCTTATTCCAGGAAGAAACATACTCATAGTTCCACAAGCATTCTTCTTTCAACTGGAATAGCAGGAATTCCTCCTTTTTGGAAGAGGTGGTCTCTCACACTTAATAGTGTCATGCTTCATCATAGACCACCTCTCCCCACCCTGGTAGGTCAATGCCACCAGCGAGTACTCAGCCTCTTGGTCCGGGCCTACCAGAGGGAGTTCTTAGATAAAGCTTACTGGATAATAAGGGGATCCAGGTTACTAAAAATACCTAGTGGAGTACCAGTAATTTACCTTTAATTGGGGGGTCTACTGGTATGATTAAAAATAAAAATTGGTAGTAAGCATGAGTGTAATGACTCAGCTCATCTTCAAAAAAGCCAACATGTTTCTTCCCACTCTAAAAGCCTGTATTCGTGTGGGACATTCATCAGGGCTGTGGATCCCTATCTATGTTGTCATGGAAAGTCGCCTAACTAATTATACAGTAGAAACAAATTACAAGGAGCACACTCAGGACCTACATGAGTGGCAATGATCATCCGAGAACCCTATTCAGATGGGTTAAAGGCCTTGAGTCGGAGACAGGAGCGATGCCCCTGTAGTCAAAGGGTTCATCGCTCACTTGCACCTAAGAAAGCCACCTCTCCCAGCTGCTTGTAACCAAGGTGGGACAAACGTAAGGCATTTACCAATGACATCAAGTGATTTTGAAGTGCAAGACCACAAACGAATGAAAGTTATAGGCGTGAGGTGGGGTGGTTAAAAGCTCACAACACTTACAACAGGTCAAAGCGCTTTCACGCTTGACCTAAAAAGCACTGTGATGCATTCAGCGTAGTCCATATCATAGTGCTTTTTTTAACCATTGATATTTAAAAGAATCCGGGGGCGAAGCAACACAAGGGAGGCACAGGGGAGGAGGGTGTAAGCAGTAAGAACATTAGAGGAGAAAAACAACACAAGGAAGGTGCGTGGGAGAAGGGAAGGTGCACCACACGAGGGGCAGCAACAAGGAGAAGGGAAGGGTGGGAGAGGAAAGAAGAAATAGTACCTTATTCACAGAAAGAGCAGTGGATGAGACTAATTAAGTTGAATTAATCTGCGTTTGATTAATTTGCAGCAAAAATGAATACAAGCTAGCCAGTTAGGAGGCAGAAAAGAAGAGTATCACTGAAGCCAATATATGGTAGCAATGGGCCCTTTATTGTAAACAATAGTATAGAAAGCAAGAGTGCAGGCTCAACCTAAAAACGGTTGTCATGACACATTGAACGCATTGTGATTCATGAGTCACAACGCATATAAAAAGCATTAGCAGCCATCTTGAAATGGTTTCCTTAAATCGGAAACCAGTTCCGAGATTGTCAACTATGTTTGGGCATACCTGTGACATTAAGCATTGGAAAAGGCACTATCACAGCTTTTCAAAGCTGAAACATTTTGTGTTTGTCAATGCTTGTTTAATGACTGGCTGTTCCTCACTACCTGGTCTTTTTGGATGCTAGTCTCTTTCTTTGTACTGTTTCTTCCATTGTCTATCCTTTGCTCTTTTCACAGTTTTGAGCGACGATGTGATCCTTGATGAGCCATGCTGGGTTTCGCAGTCGTGTACAGGCTTTTTCTTTCTTGGGAGTTATGACTTGATCAGTATCTGTCCTTAGCCATATATCAATACATTTTACAGATTTGTTATAGGCTGTGACAGTGAACACTTGAGTAAGGCTTCTAGACCCTTCAGAGATGAAGTAGTTTATTAATGGTTCTAGTGAGCCCCTGAAGGATATAAGGATATCTTGTTTGAAAGAAGGTTTTATAGAAAGGAAATTGCATGGTTTTTACTCTATGTGTCCTTTTTGTTACTGCCGATTAGTGTAGTCTTGAGAGAGAGAGGAAAAGAGGTTCTCTTAATGTAGAAGTTGTTCTGAATATTAGACGCCCTGCAATATGTAGCTCCCTGAAAGGCCCTAGAATGTAAAGCACAATTCCCAATCTGTCCAACTAGGAATAGCATAGGTTGGCATAGCTCCCAAAAGCTAGAGCTTATTTTACCCATTGAGCCTTCGGGATCCAACTGTAATGGTGAAGGCAGGACATAAGGAGTGTCATCTCATATATGTTTGAATAGACCTTAGACAATCACCTATAGGTTCTACATGAAGATGGTGCAGTTGTGACTTGTTGAGAAGCAGGAACAAAGGAGTACACTAAGTATGGATGGTCACAGTCTCTGTTCCTTGTTAGGGCCCCTCAGTACTTAGGGCCCCACTGTGCTTAGGGCCCCTCGTTGCCAAAGTTGCAATATGGCATAGTTTACAATGCCGGTAGTGAGTTATCTAGTTCTGCTTTCTCAAGAGATGTGGCTAACAAAGCACTGCGTATGTGTACTGCCAGAAGGGCTGAAAAGTGCTAGCCAGCTTCCTTAAGTTTTTGCAGGTAATTTCACTGCTGTTGATGCACCGAGGATCCTGGTTTAAATCAGGTACCCGATCAGAGTTATGGTTGCTTTTCAGACACTGCAGTTTACTTTTCTCTGACTGCGATGTGAACTACCTGGAGCTTACCGTATGGTGGGTTTGTCTCTACATCTAAGATTTTACTAGGAGCTGTTCAGAACTGTTTTAATAGTGAGTACTGTTCATGTTGTCTGATGGCCCAGCAGAGAGTTTTCTTATGCCTAGTCGTTAAGATCTGTACCGCTCTCTTTGGAAGAGGTAGAGTTCTAGCCTTCTTAAATACTTTTGTATACATTGGTGCTGCACTCTTCCAGATTTAGCAACTACATCTCCAGACTTTTTGTTTTGGACCGTTTTGATGCATTCCGAATATTAGTGTGATAGCTCAGGGGCTTACATTTTTATAATTGAACTCAGGGACATATTGGGGGTCATTACAACCCTGGCGGTCTAAGACCGCCAGGGCTGTTCCGCCGGAAGCACCGCCAACAGGCTGGCTGTGTTTCCCATGGCATTACTACCCCTGCCACGGTCGCACCGCCGGGACCGGTGGTTTACCGCCACTTCAATCCCAACGGTTTTAATCCGCAGGGGATTACGAGTCCCCCTACCGCCAGCCTTTTCCTGGCGGTTTGAACCGCCAGGAAAAGGGTGGCAGTATGGGGAGTCGCGGGCCCCCCCCCCCGACACGGCCCATGCGGCTTTACACGACGGATGCAACTGCACCCGTCGCACAGTCACAACACCGCCGGCTCCATTTGGAGCCGGCTCCTGTGTTGCGCCCGTGATCCCCACAGGGCCGGTGGGCGGAAACCAGGTTTCCGCCCGCCGACCCAACGGGGATCTCAAAATGACCGCGGCGGAAGCCGCCCGTCCAAGGCTGTAATGAGGGCCATAATGTTTTTATCCTTTCCCTCATCAGGGATTCAAATTCGGACAGTAATGCAGGAAGACTTATGGTCTTTTGCTTTCTGTTGGCTGCTTGGGTATTCATTTCCCCTTTGACAGCTGGCTTGATCCGTGGCTGAGGGTATTCCCTTGTGCTGGATTCTCTATAGAAAACAGGAGTTCAGATTCTGATTAGAGCCTGGCCTTCTTCCTTTACTGTAGAAACTTGTTTCGCACTTGATTCCTGTTTCTGCCTTTCACAGTGACTACCAATTCTTTTCTGCTTTTTTGTTTATTGAAAAATTAGATTATAAATGCTCTTCTATTCTGAATAAGTACTGTTGTATTCTGACTTAAATCTCCATAGGCCTTGCATCAATGTACGTCACTTGCCCACATTTTGAAACCTTGTCTCACTCTCCTTCATTGTGAAAAGTGTTGATCACTTCTCTGATGGTACATGGTCTGCACTTTCTACTTCATATGTTTTCCTCTAGGCTTGGCTTTTGCTCATTGTTTTTCTGCTGTGGCTTCTAGGCGTTGTCACTTGCAGGTCCCTGTGTTACTGCCCTGGGGTTACAATCAGAAATCAGACAGTTTTCATAAACAATCTAAGAAGTGTCAGTAGGCCCTAATATAAGAAATGGCACTGGACCCCCTTTTTAAATTGAGCTGTAAAGTATTGATGTTTTCGGGGTGCATCCAGCCCATTAACGTATTCTCTATGGGGGTGTTTGTGCACCTGTGTCAGAACTTGTATTTGTAACAAAATGTCAGCACTAGGTTCTTTAAACACATGCATATTAATTATATCTTTTGTGCACTCATACAAACTTTGGGGCATATTTATACTCTGCGCCGGAATTGCGTCGTTTTTTTTTTTTACGCAATTCCGACGCAAAACTAACTCCATATTTATACTTTGGCGTTAGACGCGTCTAGCGCCAAAGTCCATGGAGTTTGCGTCATTTTTTAGCGTGGACACCTACTTTGCGTTAATGATATGCAAGGTAGGCGTTCACATCTAAAAAATTGACTCCGAGGCATGTGCGCCGTATTTACACTCCCGGGCCAAATTCACGCCCGGGAGTGGGCGGGTCCAAAAAAATGACGTACGGGCGCTTTTGCGCCATTTTTTAGCGCCTGGACAAAGCAGGCGTTAAGGGACCTGTGGGCTCGGAAGGGGCCAAGAGGTGCCCTCCCATGCCCCCAGGGACCCCCCCTCTCACCCTTGCCCACCCCAGGAGGACACCCAAGGCTGGAGGGACCCATCCCAGGCACATTAAGGTAAGTTCCGGTAAGTATTTTTGTTTATTTTTTTTGTGGCATAGGGGGGCCTGATTTGTGCCCCCCTACATGCCACTATGCCCAATGACCATGCCCAGGGGACAGAAGTCCCCTGGGCATGGCCATTGGGCAAGGGGGCATGACTCCTGTCTTTGCTAAGACAGGAGTCATTTCTATGGGCGTTGGGAGTTGAAAAAAATGGCGCAAATCGGGTTGAGGCGAAAAATTTGCCTCAGCCTGACTTGCCCCCTTTTTTGGCGCCCAAGCTCCATATCCCCCTACGCCGGCGCTGCCTGGTGTACGTCGTTTTTTTTCACGCACACCAGGCAGCGCCGGCGGCTAACGCCAGCTAACGTCATTGATTAAATACGGCGCCCGCACGGTGCTTCAGAATGGCGTTAGCCGCCGCTAATTTTTTTGACGCAAAACTGCGTTAGCGCAGTTTTGCGTCAAAAAGTATAAATATGGGCCTTTATTTTTTGCCACATTCAGATCTATGTATTGATAGAAAAGCTGCATCATTACTCATTGCACCCAGAAGATGCAATAAAAAATGTTGAGATTGTTTCATTTTTTAACAGATTTGCTCAATATTTTGTTGCATTACTCAAATGGACAAACATAAATACTGGAACGCTAACAAGGTTTTGTTTCCTGGAGTCTGGCAATACCAAATGTGTGAGCTTTCCTAGGAAATGGAGTTTGCACAATCAATTGGCTGTTATTACCAAGGATCACTAAATTGTGGCAGAATCACTGTTCATTTAATGACATATATCGAACCTAGTACCATACTGACAATATAAAAACTACATATTTTCTAATTAGGTTTGACATAAGGAGTCTTTTGGTGTAAGGCAAATCTCCTTTGCTCTGACTGACAGGCCACTAGAAGAGACTGCACATGATGTTTATTAGATTTTTAGTAATTATGGGCCAGATGTATCAAACGGTTTTACCCATGTGTTCGTACATATGGCCCTATTTTTCCAAAACAGGACATTTCCATTTACTCTCACTCACCCAAAACATATCCCTGACAAGGCTTTCATCTGTGCTCTTCTTGGTCTGCTGAATGTAGAGGTACCGACAAGTATATATTTTTTGTGGCTTTGGGGTGTCTCTTTGCTATAAACTGGGTGCAGTACATTTGCTACATTTGAAAAACAACTAAAATAGGAACTGCAGATTTAGACTACCTGTTTTTTGTTTCCCAGTATCACCTTCAGGCTGTATGGAAACGTCACAAATATTTTTTTTTGACGTGCACACATCCTAAGGTTTGCAATGCTAGGTGTCAGACCTTCCTCTTCCTGATAGGTTGCCAGTAGAATATGCACAATATAATATTTGTCAGATGTGTATCAATTTTCCTTCCAAACCTGGTAATTCCCTCTACTCTAACCTTGTGCAGGAACATATCCCTGGAAAGGCTGGACCCCCATCTGGGTTCCTTTAGGTCTCCTGAGCATTGGGGTACCAGCCATGGATGGGGTTTTGTATGGGGCTGGAGTTCCCACATTCGATAAATTGGGTGCAGACTATTTGTGAAATCTGGAAAGCAACTGGAATCAAAATGCTGGTTTCAGTATCTGTATTTTGATTCCAGATACACCTGCACAGCCTACAATTTCTACCACTGGGTGCCAACCTCCCTCTCCATGATTGGCTGGCTGAAAGAATGCATTGCACATGACAGTTGTCAGATTTTCAGTAATTGTTTTCCCAATGCACGGTAAATCCCTTCGTTCTTTTATGCACAGGAAGCCATTCCTTCCAAGGCTTGACCCACATTTGCTTTCCTTTTGTTTCCTGTATGGGATTTCAGACATGCATGACGTTTCAGTGGGGTTGAGGATGGATGCACACAGTTGATAACTGGTTATGTTGTTGATGAGAGTTTCTATAGGTGATTTCTGTAGTATTTGGGGCTGGGATTGGCCTGGGTCAAGGAAACCTACCAGCCTAATATATTACTTAAAAGTAGATACCAGGTGATCCCAGCATATTTGAGTACCCAAAATGTCCTATCAAACTAAGGGTAAAATAAATTACAGTTTTTTCACTTGTCTATGACCGAAAACGTAAAAATGTTTGGCACACATCAAAAGTTACTCAATCTAGCGTTCCAACTCTTCAGACAAAAATGACACTCTACATGCGTGTTGGCCTATGGCATAGGATAAAACTAGGCCAAAATTTGATGTGAAGATCACTTTGATGGTACAGTGACTTCACACAGTCACAGTTTGCATCAGTTCTCATGCATTATGATAGGCCCAAACATTCAAGAGGAGCTTCTTTTATCAGTAGAAGTGTGGCAACACTGGGTGATAATGCTCTCACTGTGCCCCACCAATTCCTGAAGCTTTCTTCACAGAAATATTGGGGGAATTCTGGTTCTTGAATCAAAGTTTGTCATTTGCAGGACTGTCAGGAAGCATGTTAAGAGTCAAGGCTGAGCACTTGTGGCTCAGTGGGTGGGGGAGTGTAGTACTTCAAACCTACTCAAACTGAATTGATCTCAGAGACGAAAAGACTGGTAGTGTTTAGAGAGTGTAAGTGCTGCGTGGTGTAAGGTTTTGCTTATATGAATATATACTATGTGACAAACTATATTATGGACTTTGAGAGTTGATTGGTTGTGTTGTTTACTCATTCCCTAAGGTTTCTGGAAAAGGGTTTTTTTCTGATTGTTAAGACTGCTGATTAATAAAGTGGAGGAAGGAAATGTATAGTCCTTGTCACCGTGTCTTTAATAGAATTGAAACTTTCTATTGCTAAAGCTAGGACATTTTATATTTCAGAGCAGGTAAGAAAGGTATTAGCTTCAGTAGGTCACCAACTTGGTCCTTCTGTTTACAGCCTAGGTGTAGAAAAAGAGTTCTGCCCATTTAGTCCACCAGGATTTTCTGCTTTGGATTACCCAGTTTTTGGACTTTTAATGTGAGCATGTCTCATTACGGGAGTTTCATAGTAAATTCAGAGTAATTGGACTGAGCATGTTAACCGTCAGTGCCTGCCTTTTAAGATAAGGTTCTTTTGCGCACCTAGGGTAAGAGGTTCTCGGCTGGTTACAAATGAACACATAAACAACACTATTGTTGGCTGTTCATGTGAGACTACCGTTGTGTGCAGCTCTGTATCCATGCACAGGTTGCATGTCCTATTGCAGAAGGGACTCTGCAAGGATTGGTACTGACCTGTGGTAGCCCTTATGATATGAGTAAGCATTCATAGTGTATGTCTATTACTTACTAGAAAGTCTTTGATGCTTCTCTGTACTATACATTGTAGGTGAAGGCCACCCTAAGTGTAGTTTTGTGCTGCTTAGGCCAACAAAGTCCAGCAAATTAACAATCAGGTGTTAAACATGCATCACAAGTTTGAATTTTTAGTCCCCAATTACTCACATACACACCTTGTGGGACTTCAAGATTTTTCCTGTTTCTGTGGCTCAGCTCATAATCAGATTCCAGGCCTTTGCCCCCCTCCCTTTTACTTGACTGTAGGAGGCTGGCCTGGTTTGTAGTGGGTACCTTGGGTACTTACACCTTATACCAGGTCCAGCCATCCCTTATTAGTGAAATGTAGTTGTGTTCTAGCAGCTTATGCTGATAGAGGTAGCTATAGCAGAGCAGCTTAGGCTGAACTAGGAGACAGGCAAAGCTCATGCAATACCACTTATAGTTACACAGTACTTATACACAAGTAAAGACAATACTCAGTGTTACCAAAAATAAAGGTATTTATTTGGGTGACACAGTACTAAAAATATCTTAGAGACAATACTCCTTCTGGAGGTAAGTACTATACACAATATATACAATAGACATCAAAATTAGACAGTAAATAGTCATAGAACAATGCATACAGTAGGAAATCCTACTGTATAGAATGCAATGGGAGAAAATAATTCTGGGGCAACACAAACCAAATACTAAAAAAGTGGAATGTGAATCACGAATTCCCCCCTAGACAAGTGTAGTGTGTGCAGAATCACTGGAAGAGTAAGAATACAGTAAAGGTAAGTAAATTACCTCACCCCAGAGCCCAGAAAAGCAGGAGTAAAGTACTGCAAGTTTCCTTAGGACACACTACACCTCGTTTTGGGGATTTTGCAGCAGCCAACCAAGTCTGCAAAGAACCACTGCTGGATTATTGGACCTGAAGATCTGCAAAGGAAGAGGACCAAGTCCAGAAGTCGAAAGAAGTTCCAGGAAGGACAGGAGCCCCAGCCAACCCAGAAGAGGGTACAAAAGAAGAGTCCCTGGTTAGTCGAAGACTGCAGAAATGCACCCTAGGAAGATGCCAGCGGGTTCCTGCATGATGCAAAAGATGTCCCACGGTGTGAAGATCGTTGCAGATGAGATTTTGTGTTGGAAGGCGCCAACAAGCCTTGGCTATGGCAAAAGAGCATTTTTCATCAACATGGTACTGGATGGACCCAGGAGGGACCTGGGGTCCCCAACTCTGTGTGAGGAGGAAGGGGGGGGGCTTTCAGCACTTCAGAGAGTCATCAGGATGCCAGCAAGCACCCCCAGAAGCTGCAGGATCCGGGTTCAAAGGAGGTGCAAAATGTGGTTGATACAGCACAACAAAAGATGGTCCCACGCCACCAGAGAACAACTCAGCGAGTTGAGCATCTCAGGGTGGAGTGCTGGGGACCTGAGCCAGGCTGTGTATGAAGGAATTTTGGAAGGAGTGCACAGAGGCCACAGGAGGCAAAGAAGACACAATACACAATGCACAGGAGTACAGTCGTTCTCGGGGAAGGCAAGGTCTAACCTCCTCCAAATTTCATCAGCAGGACCTCAGGACAGTCTATGTCGATGATGTCCACCCTGTGTGTCCTTAGGGGCAAGCTCGTTTCTGTGAGACGAGTCCCAGGGTACCGGTCGTCGCCTTGGAAGGTGTCTGCTTGGAGCAGGGGAGTGACTTTGTCACTCCACAGGAGATTTCTTCAGTCCTTCTGGTGCAGGATGAAGGCAGGGAGTCCCCAGAGCATGCACACTGTGGAAACTGTTGCAGTTGCTGACTTGGAGCTGAAGTTGCTGAAGAAAAGTGTCTCTTGTAGACACTTTGTTGCAGTTACAGCGTTTCTTGGAGCAGGCTGCGGTTGATCCGAGGTCAGAAGAGTCTGAAGGCGGTCATTCTGACCGCGCCGCCCGCCATGCGGTCACCGCCATATGGCCGCTCCGCGGTCAGGAGACCGCGGATGCCATTCTGGCTTTCCCGCTGGGCCGGCGGGCGACCGCCAAAAGGGCGCCCGCCGGCCCAGCGGGAAAGGCCCTGCAACGAGGAAGCCGGCTCCGAATGGAGCCGGCGGAGTTGCAGGGGTGCGACGGGTGCAGTTGCACCCGTCGTGATTTTCACTGTCTGCAAAGCAGACAGTGAAAATCTTCATGGGGCCCTGTTAGGGGGCCCCTGCACTGCCCATGCCAGCGGCATGGGCAGTGCAGGGGCCACCAGGGGCCCCACGACACCCGTTCCCGCCATCCTGTAAGAACCGCCAGAAACAGGGTGGCGGGAAGGGGGTCGGAATCCCCATGGCGGCGCTGCAAGCAGCGCCGCCATGGAGGATTCCCTGGGCCAGGGGAAAACCGGCGGGAAACCGCCGGTTCCCCTTTTCTGACCGCGGCTTTACCGCCGCGGTCAGAATGGCCCTGGAAGCACCGCCAGCCTGTAGGCGGTGCTTCCGTGGTCCCCGGCCCTGGCGGTCATGGACCGCCAGGGTCGGAATGACCCCCTGAAGTTGTTGCAGAGAATTCCTGAAGGAAACTTGCAAGCAGAATCTGAAGAGAACCCACAGGAGAGACCCTAAATGGCCATGAGAGGGGGATTGGCTACCATATCAGGTATGGACCTATCAGAAGGGGTCTCTGGTGTCACCTGCTGGCACTGGCCACTCAGAGCCCTCCAGAGTGCCCCCACACCTTGCAAAGCAAGATGGCTGAAGTCTGGGACACACTGGAGGAGCTCTGGGCACCACCCCTGGGGTGGTGATGGATAGGGGAGTGTTCACTCCAATTTCCTTTGTCGGGTTTCCCACCAGAGCAGTGGAGAAGGGGTCCCTGAACCGGTGTAGACTGGTTTATGCAAGAAGGGCACCATCAGTGCCCTTCAAAGCATTTCCAGAGGCTGGAGGAGGCTACCCTTCCCCAGCCTGTAACACCTATTTCCAAAGGGAGAAGGTGTAACACCCTGCTCTCAGAGGAAATGCTTTGTTCTGCCTTCCTGTGACTGGGCTGCCCAGACCCCAGGAGGGCAGAACCCTGTCTGTGTGGTGGCAGCAGCTGTAGCTGCAGTGCATGCCTCAGAGAGCTGGTTTAGCAGTACTGGGGGGCCATGGTGGAGCCCCCAGGATGCATGGAATTGGCTCCCCAATACCAGATTTGGAATGGGGGGACAATTCCATGATCTTAGACATGTTACATGGCCATATTCGGAGTTACCATTGTGAAGCTACATATAGGTATTCACCTATATGTAGTGCACACGTGTAATGGCATCCCGCACTCACAAAGTCCCAGGAAATGGCCCTGAACTATGTGGAGGCACCTTTGCTAGTGCAAGGGTGCCCTCACACTTAGTAACTTTGCACCTAACCTTCAGCAAGTGAAGGTTAGACATATAGGTGACTTATAAGTTACTTAAGTTCAGTGAAAATGGCTGTGAAGTAGTGTGTGCACTATTTCACGCAGGCTGCAATGGCAGTCCTGTGTAAGGGTTTGTCTGAGCTCCCTATGGGTGGCAAAATAAATGCTGCAGCGCATATGGATCTCCTGGAACCCCAATGCCCTGGGTACCTAGGTACCATATACTGGGGACTTATAAGGGGGGTCCAGTATGCCAATTGAAATTGGTAAATGAAGTCACTGGCTTACAGTGACAAATTTAAAAGCAGAGAGAGCATAAGCACTGAGGTTCTGGTTAGCAGAGCCTCAGAGACACAGTTAGGTACTACACAGGCATACACATTAGGCCATTAACTATGAGCACTGGGGTTCTGGCAAGCAGGATCCCAGTGAGAAGGGCAAAACATACTGACATATAGGTTTTTATCTATGAGCACTGGGGTCCTGGCTAGCAGGATCCCAGTGACACAGTAAAAAACACTCACACACACTCACAAACAGGCCAAAAGTGGGGGTAACCATGCTAGAAAGAGGCTACTTTCCTACACTGACCAAGTTAATTAATCTCCCCCCCCAGCAGAGAGAGCAAAGGCCTCCACACACAAAAGAGGAATTAACAGTTCTTGACTCTGTTTCTTGGGAAAGAAAGGGGTTGGGATGAAATCTACATTTGCTAATTAGGTTGTTACACTGCACCTGGGTTGGGACAGACCAGGTCCTCCGGAATGAAGGAGGGATCCCAGACCACGTGAGCCAGCACAGAAGAGGCTCCCCATAGAAGTTGTGACATCAAGAGACAGCTAAGGCTTTCACAGGAGCCCTTAACATAGGCAATTTGAGGTCACCATTTTGGATTGTCCCTGAATGTTGTGCAGGAGGATTGGGACAGAGATGGAGGGTTGATGGGGCACACTAGGATTGCCCAGGGCTGCCTGGCCCTTAAAAGCTTCCACTTCCATTTAAAAACCTCTCCGGAAAGGGAGAGACAGCTGAGAAGACCCTGGACCTGGGGTTAAGAATGGAGTATGCAAGGATGGACTAAGGGCTTTGACTCCAGCTGACCCCAGGACTAGAATGGGTCTCTTCAGGGCCATTGACGCTGGCCATCTTATGCCCCCTGAGGACAGCTGGGGAAGGGACCTATTAGGAACCCTGGGCAGTTCCCCTAGGACTTCTGTGAACTGCCCCTGAACTCCACTGTATCCCAGGTGCCCTTCTAGAGGCAAGGAGGCTCTGGGGTCTGGAAAGCGGAACAAGGTGGGAGCTCGACCGGCTGATTGGAGAGGGGCTGTGCCAGATGTTCATACCAGTAGGAGAACTGCACCAAGTGCCAGGCAGATGACAAGTCCGGCACAGCGTGCCAGAAAACCCAGCTCCATACAAAATGTGATCCTTTATAGCGGGGAGTAAAACAATCCAAAGATCGTGGAAATCTGCCCTTCTGAGCAAAAAATATACAACCTGAAAGATTTGACGTGCTATGAAGAAACTAAGCAAGTGGGGCACTGTTCGATTTCTCTAAATTACACGCCGGTATGGTCCAGGTCCCGTGGGTTGGTGCATAGTATGGTTGAAATTATCCTCATCAGGGATGGGGTGTGTGTGGGAGATGCTCCTTGTACCGAGTTCTGCCCTGTGGCGTCGCTTGGGCCAGGACAGTACCATTAGGGTTCGGGGACCCTGATGTGAAGAGGAGAGGGGGAGTGGCACTTATGTTAGAGGGAGCAGGGCACAAACAGCAGAGTCAGCAACCTGAAAAAGAAAAGAGGATATATGGCACACAGCCACAAGAAGTAAAAACAAACCATCAGAACTGCTCATCGTGTATTTCTTGCACTCGTCGAGAAGTGTCCCATAATGCACCTTGTGGGCTCATTTTTGCACATTTTCTTTTATGTGGTGCCCCAAGGAGAAGCCGGGGCACACCAAATGTTGAATGTTTGGGAGACTGCAGGAGCGCAGCAGCCCTCCCTATAATGTTAGCCCCTTAATGTCACCGTAAGTCCCTCGGGAAATGAAAAATAACCCATGGAGATGTTTACCTGTTTCTGAAGAACTCCCACAACTATAGTTTTTGCTCTTGAGCTTAAAAATGTGGCAGCCCCTTCTTGTTGGTCCTGTAGATACATTTTGCTGTTGGTAGAGTGTGAAGAAAGTGTCTGACGCACATGCTTATGAAGTCTGAATGCATTCTTAAAAGTATTGGTGAAGAACAAAGTAATGTTTACAGTGATAATGAATGCTTATTGGTTAATGGTAGTAGGCCCATTCATTTTAATAGCGAGGGTGAAATATTATGATGTGGTTATTTTTATTAATGTGGGGACTCCCTGACAAAGTCAGTACTGCCTTATATAATGACACACCCCTTATACTGTGATGTTACATCAGGTACAATAGGAGAGGCATTGTGGTTATGATGTTCAGGACCTGGCATTAAGGTGGCACCTAATTCATTCCCATCTACCCGTTGTACATATTTGTAATGTAACACAAAGCTTTTAGTAGTGTGTCGCTAATCAATGGACTTTATCTTTTTTTGAAAGCATGCAGTGCTTGGGCAGTATTTTATTGCATGTTGTTGCGTGACACTGAATTCGGATTGCTAGCCCACACCGCCGGCCCCCGGTAGGCCTTCGGACTAAGAGACTCAAGTGCTACAATGTGGTACTTTGTTCCCAGTAAAAAGAAAATTGCAGATTTATTACTTGGGAGGGACTCACATCCTTTGCAATTAGTAACTCAATTTCTTACACTGAGTATTTTTTGTGTGCACACCTGCTCTTAGTACTTGTGGTCTCTCTTTGGGAGCGTTCCCCTTGCCTGCAGCTTTCTGTTCAGCACAATTACAAGTTGGGGTTTGGTTAATGGCTTTTGATATGGGGGTTTTGGACAACCAACCAACAGTTGTGTTTGTCTGCGATCGGAACAGTATATGAATAAGCCATCAAGCAATATACTTATAGAGGAAACATTGTCACTTCTTTCTATTTTTTCTACTTTCAGTATTGTTTCAGCCCAGCTGTTAGTTTCTTTACAAAAAAGCATGAGTGGTCTACAGAAAAGAAACTTAGCTGATTTCAGAATTTTGAATATTGTTTAGAAATAAAGGGCCAGATGTATGAAATTATTTTGCACTCGCAAACGGTAAAATCGGCCGTTTGCGAGTGCAAAACCGTGGTCTGCGATGCATGAAATGCATTCGCAGACCACAACTAAGAAATCGCTAAAATAGCGATTTCTTGCGTTGCAACCTGGAAATTGCGAGTCGCAATTTGCAATTCGCAATTTCCAGGTCGCAAGGCTACTCTGGAAAAAATCGCAAATTGCGATTTTTCCAAAAATGGCATTTTGCACTTGCAAAATACCATGCTTTGCAACCAGGTGGTAACCTGGTGCAAAATTTAAAAATGCAGTTAAACTGCATTTTTAACTTCAACATGTAAAGCACACATGCCCTTTTGGCATGTGTGTACCTTACATGTTGAAAACATTTTTTTTGGGGTGCAGGAGAGGGGGCCTTAGGCCCCAGCATCCTGGCCTTTTGCATTTCCAAAATTGCGATTTCTGGTTCAGAAATCGCAATTTTGGAAATGAAAAATATTTGCAGCTATGGGCCAATAGGCCCATAGCTGCGAATGGGGCCGGTATCGCAATTTGCGATTCGGTAATACCATTTGTGATTTTTAAGAAATCACTATTACCGATTCGCAAATGTGATACATGGCCCTTTGCGAGTCGGTAATAGCGATTTCCTTAAAATCGCTATTACCGATTCGCAATGGGCCGTGATGGTACATCTGGCCCAAAGAGCTTTCTGGGTTTTACCCATGGATTTCACTCCTTCTTCCCCACAAATTGCAAGCAGGTTGAAACTGCAATTATTGGATTTCAGAGTTTTGAATATTGTTCAGAAATAAAGAGCTTTTGGGGTTTTACCCATGGATTTCACTCCCAGTTTACAATTAAGCCTCTTGCGAGACTACATCTTGCAAGAGTTAGCAGGCATTTTGACCGTGACAGTGCTATTCGAGGCATGCCCAAACTGTTGACCTCGCTCATTATCCAGAACCTTTGGTGGGGCAGGAGTTCATTGCCTGAAACGCCCACCAGTGCCTGGTTTCTTGCTCTCAGAGACAGCAGCATATTCTCGAAGTGGAAACTTCCAAACTTCTGTGACTTGCAAGATAAAAGCACAACGTGAGATAAGAACTGTACATTCTTTAGGATAAAGGTATGATGCAGGTGCCTAAAGAAATAGACTTACCTGGACTCCCAGCTCGCCAGGATGTTCTGGAAAAGAAAGAGGAACAGTATAAATTTGACGAACAGCGAGTGTTGAATCACACAACGTTTACAGTAACAGTTTGAATATAATGCTAAGAGAAATTGTGTAACTTTGGTAAACTTCGAATAGGTACAACTGTGGGAAAGTGGTCGGCTAGCTAGGTAAGATCGTAGTTCACTACAAGTAACAATGGCACTATTCTTGTTAAGTCTGGTAAAGGTTTCACTAATTAAAACTGTAATCAACCCCTGGTAGCGATGGCACAGGGCAGACATACTTAAGAAAATGTATAAAGCAGTTCGAAATACCATAACAGTTAAAAAGTCATAAACAACACAATAAAGCTCCCTTTCCAATGTATTAAAATAGAGAACATTTTTAACAAAATGATATCAAAACAACAGAATTTTAAGTTTTAAATGACAATCAAGAAAACAAAAGCAATAGAACTGTGAGGAAAGGCCAAATTAAAAGGATGGGACAAGATAGGAAAGAGTAGTATGTTGCACGCACTAGAGAGGAATGAAAGCATGTTAGTGGTAAGGGGTGATGTTTATGGTGGTTCAAATGTTTTCTAGGAAAGGGTGCAACTTTAACCACAAAAGACTAAATTGTGTGGTACCAAACCCATTGTTGTGAATAGCATTGTCTGCACTTCTGAGAAAGATACCCAGGCCCCACCAGGAGTGATACCTAATTTTGTGGATTTTCCAATTTGCAACAGTGGTTTTGTTATCAATGACAGTAATAAGTCTAGGAGATTAAGGTGTCAGATGCCAAGATTCGGCATAGGGATAATGGTAAGTGGACCTAAGGAAATAATGATATAGTTCAATGTACGAGTTATGGTAACATTTTTATATTCTTTATGGCCTCTTCAGTATACTTCTAGTAAGATTTAATATGTTTACAGTAGAATAATGGATGGTGTAAATCACAAAGAGATTCACTCCAGTACCAGCAGTGATCTGAGTCCATTAGTCCAAGTTTGTGTAGCTTAGAAGGTACCAAAATAAGTGGTCCAAGGTTTACATTGGTAAATTAGGCGGGAAACTTTATGAAGAACAAGAGAATCCCTGATTTTAACCAACGTACAGTCCAAAGGAGGGCTCATATTACTGCTTTTTTTTTGTCACCGTGAAATGCATTATCTGCCTAATTAACGTGCATTATTGTCATTGACTCTACTCTTACTACCTTAGTATTTGATGAGATGCTATCTCTTCACAGGTCCTGATGATTTATAATTTTAACCATATAATTTAACCTGTAATAACTACTGCCATTGTGACAGTCAATTACTTGCTTTGATGTGCACTAGAATATATTTGATTGTATTACCATGTACTGTATAGGAATGTATTGTGTTTTCTCTTGGCCCTCTATAAAAATATTTCGAAATGGAAAAGAAATGTAAATTGAAAATATTGCCAGAAAAGAGTTAATGAGCAACTATGGGCAACTGATTGCGTTAGACCAGGACAAGGGCAAGGTTTAAGGCCGTCCTTGATGGAGCGCATGTTGGCTTGTAGTGAGTACCAAGGGGTACTTGCACCTTACACCAGGCCCAGTTATCCCTTATTAGTGTATAGGGTGTCTAGCAGCTTAGGCTGATAGATAATGGTAGCTTAGCAGAGCAGCTTAGGTTAAACTAGGAGACGTGTGAAGCTACTACAGTACCACTTAGTGTCATATGCACAATATCATAAGAAAACACAATACACAGTTATACTAAAAATAAAGGTACTTTATTTTTATGACAATATGCCAAAGTATCTTAGAGTGTACCCTCAGTGAGAGGATAGGAAATATACACAAGATATATATACACAATAGCAAAAATATGCAGTATAGTCTTAGAAAACAGTGCAAACAATGTATAGTTACAATAGGATGCAATGGGGAAACATAGGGATAGGGGCAACACAAACCATATACTCCAAAAGTGGAATGCGAACCACGAATGGACCCCAAACCTATGTGACCTTGTAGAGGGTCGCTGGGACTATTAGAAAATAGTGAGAGTTAGAAAAATAACCCTCCCCAAGACCCTGAAAAGGGAGTGCAAAGTGCACTAAAGTTCCCCTAAGGACAAAGAAGTCGTGTTAGAGGAATAATGCAGGAAAGACACAAACCAGCAATGCAACAACTGTGGATTTCCAATCTAGGGTACCTGTGGAACAAGGGGACCAAGTCCAAAAGTCACAAGCAAGTCGGAGATGGGCAAATGCCCAGGAAATGCCAGCTGCGGGTGCAAAGAAGCTTCTACTGGACAGAAGAAGCTGAGGTTTCTGCAGGAACGAAAAAGGCTAGAGACTTCCCCTTTGGTGGACGGATCCCTCTCGCCGTGGAGAGTCGTGCAGAAGTGTTTTCCCGCCAAAAGAACGCCAACAAGCCTTGCTAGCTGCAAATCGTGCGGTTAGCGTGTTTGGACGCTGCTGAGGCCCAGGAGGGACCAGGAGGTCGCAAATTGGACCAGCCGAGAGAGGGGACGTCGAGCAAGACAAGGAGCCCTCTCTGAAGCAGGTAGCACCCGGAGAAGTGCCAGAAACAGGCACTACGAGGATGCGTGAAACGGTGCTCGCCGAAGTTGCACAAAGGAGTCCCACGTCGCCGGAGACCAACTTAGAAAGTCGTGCAATGCAGGTTAGAGTGCCGTGGACCCAGGCTTGGCTGTGCACAAAGGATTTCCGCCGGAAGTGCACAGGGGCCGGAGTAGCTGCAAAAGTCACGGTACCCAGCAATGCAGCCCAGCGAGGTGAGGCAAGGACTTACCTCCACCAAACTTGGACTGAAGAGTCACTGGACTGTGGGGGTCACTTGGACAGAGTCGCTGGATTTGAGGGACCTCGCTCGTCGTGCTGAGAGGAGACCCAAGGGACCAGTAATGCAGCTTTTTGGTGCCTGCGGTTGCAGGGGGAAGATTCCGTCGACCCACGGGAGATTTCCTCGGAGCTTCTGGTGCAGAGAGGAGGCAGGCTACCCCCACAGCATGCACAAGCAGGAAAACAGTCGAGAAGGCGGCAGGATCAGCGTTACAGAGTTGCAGTAGTCGTCTTTGCTACTATGTTGCAGTTTTGCAGGCTTCCAGCGCGGTCAGCAGTCGATTCCTTATCAGAAGGAGAAGAGAGAGATGCAGAGGAACTCGGCTGAGCTCATGCATTTGTTATCTAAAGTTTCCCCAGAGACAGAGACCCTAAATAGCCAGAAAAGAGGGTTTGGCTACCTAGGAGAGAGGATAGGCTAGCAACACCTGAAGGAGCCTATCACAAGGAGTCTCTGACGTCACCTGGTGGCACTGGCCACTCAGAGCAGTCCAGTGTGCCAGCAGCACCTCTGTTTCCAAGATGGCAGAGGTCTGGAGCACACTGGAGGAGCTCTGGACACCTCCCAGGGGAGGTGCAGGTCAGGGGAGTGGTCACTCCCCTTTCCTTTGTCCAGTTTCGCGCCAGAGCAGGGCTAAGGGGTCCCCTGAACCGGTGTAGACTGGCTTATGCAGAATTGGGCACATCTGTGCCCAACAAAGCATTTCCAGAGGCTGGGGGAGGCTACTCCTCCCCTGCCTTCACACCATTTTCCAAAGGGAGAGGGTGTCACACCCTCTCTCAGAGGAAGTTCTTTGTTCTGCCATCCTGGGCCAGGCCTGGCTGGACCCCAGGAGGGCAGATGCCTGTCTGAGGGGTTGGCAGCAGCAGCAGCTGCAGTGAAACCCCAGGAAGGGCAGTTTGGCAGTACCAGGGTCTGTGCTACAGACCACTGGGATCATGGGATTGTGCCAACTATGCCAGGATGGCATAGAGGGGGCAATTCCATGATCATAGACATGTTACATGGCCATATTCGGAGTTACCATTGTGAAGCTACATATAGGTAGTGACCTATATGTAGTGCACGCGTGTAATGGTGTCCCCGCACTCACAAAGTTCAGGGAATTGGCTCTGAACAATGTGGGGGCACCTTGGCTAGTGCCAGGGTGCCCTCACACTAAGTAACTTTGCACCTAACCTTTACCAGGTAAAGGTTAGACATATAGGTGACTTATAAGTTACTTAAGTGCAGTGTAAAATGGCTGTGAAATAACGTGGACGTTATTTCACTCAGGCTGCAGTGGCAGGCCTGTGTAAGAATTGTCAGAGCTCCCTATGGGTGGCAAAAGAAATGCTGCAGCCCATAGGGATCTCCTGGAACCCCAATACCCTGGGTACCTCAGTACCATATACTAGGGAATTATAAGGGTGTTCCAGTAAGCCAATGTAAATTGGTAAAAATGGTCACTAGCCTGTTAGTGACAATTTGAAATAAATGAGAGAGCATAACCACTGAGGTTCTGGTTAGCAGAGCCTCAGTGAGACAGTTAGGCACCACACAGGGAACACATACATATAGGCCACAAACTTATGAGCACTGGGGTCCTGACTAGCAGGGTCCCAGTGACACATAACAAACATACTGAAAACATAGGGTTTTCACTATGAGCACTGGGCCCTGGCTAGCAGGATCCCAGTGAGACAGTGAAAACACCCTGACATACACTCACAAACAGGCCAAAAGTGGGGGTAACAAGGCTAGAAAGAGGCTACTTTCTCACATAAGGGCCCGATCCATCCCAGTGGAAAAGTTCCCTTAAGACATCAACAGTCTTCAATGAAAGCAGATGGTGGGCTCACACTGAGAGAATGGGCTCAATGTCGACCGACTTCAGCATCAGGATGGAACCTCGGCAAAACTGTTGGTTAAGATGGGAAAAGCTCTGGCAGAAGAAGTTAGAGTGTTTGCTCCCTGGATGTCTTTGGTGTTGATCAGGTCCTGTTTGACAGCAATGTTGAGAGAGCTGTGGGATAAAATCGAAGCAGCCTCAATGTCGATGGATTCTGATGTTAAACGGAGAACGTAACGGGAGTCACAGCAAAGTCAGGCCCACTGGCAATGCACCCTTGGCAAGTCAGCTGTCTGGTTGGTCCCGGAACCTAGACAGTTTCCCAAGGCTAAAAAGTTTGTAGAAAGTCCCAAATTTAAGGGTTGGGCAGGGGGACTCCAGGTAAGGGTTCCAGGACCTCAGGAACTGTACTTGAAGGCCAGGACATTCGGCAACAGAAGACACCAGAAGAGTCTACTGAAAACTGGTCAGCAGGGACCGTCCAGGAAAGTGGCCTTCATGCAGCCTTTTTGTCCTAAGAGGAATTCAGCCAACTGACCCTTGGAGTTCACTTCTCTTTCTGGTTGCACTGAGCCGCTCCAGCCCTTAGGGTTCTTCTCAACAGCAAGTGCAGTCCTTCTTGTGTATTCCACAAATCCAGTAGAGTTCTGAAAAGGATGCCCAGAGGTGCCGTATTTATGCTTGGCACTAGTGTGTGGGAAGGGGTGACTCCTGCGCTTTCTCTAACCAATAAGGAAAAAGTTCCAAGAAGTGACCCTACCCTTTTTTGCATCTGTTCCAGAGTGCCATCCCACAGTGCCCCTCTTCACATAATTCAACATGTCGAAATTGTCTATACTCCAAATTGGCATTTTTAACTTATCAGTAAGTCACTAATATATATAACAAAATGTACCCACAACCTGTAACTTAAATGTCACTAATGGACTGCAGCATGCATTGTGCCACCACAAGCGACAGTGCAAAACATGAATGCAGGCCTGCAGCCTGTAACCTGGTTGTGTGTGTTTAAACTGCAAATTTGACCTGTCAAAATAGCACCCTTTCTTGACAGACCAGAACCCTCCTTTTAAATATTAGACAGTCACTCTTACGTAAGCATTAATGCCCAATAAGGTATTGTGCATGGTATTTAAAAGCAGGACGTAAAAGTTTAAAATAAAATATGTCCTGAAGGACAAGGCCCCTGTAATGATATTTGTGTTTTGACCACTGACTCCACATTGTACTTAGCCTAGCAGCACACCGTCACATTAGTGACCACCAGATTCATTTTACCTGTTGAATTTATTTTAGCTTTAGCTTCACTGCTATGTTAAAAGCTACAAGTATTTTTCTGTGCCCACGTTATCC